>NC_062564.1:78713422-79035172 GCF_022837055.1 Prionailurus viverrinus
GAAGGAAAAGCCTGCTCTTATTTGAAGTTCATTGCATAACTCCATAACCTACTTCCTGATTTCCTCCTGACCCCACTGAACATTATCCTAGAGGCAGCAGTTGACCTGTAGTTCTATTAAATTATTTTCTGCTATATAATATGTAGACTCTATATGTACATACAAAAAATAATGTGCACAAAACTAAGAGATAGATTTAATGAAGTTTGGTATGAATGAGACCATAAGGTAGGGAGAAGCAGACTGGCAAACAGGAATAGAAGCACATGAGACCATCTATATCATGGGATGGAGACTAGACAGAAGTGACTACCACTTAGTGTGCATTTCAGAGTAGGAAAATTCCTCCATTGGCTCAACAATGGACATGGGAGGCTGAGTTTACATCTTTAAGATGTAATTCTGCCATGGTCTTTAAGGAAAGTCAAATCAGTACTGAATAGTCTGGATTCATGCTTCCTCGGATCACAAACCCTTCATTCTTTTGTCATTTCTGATCCAGGATTGACTATAAGCTTTGACCTTGTGTTGATACCTTTAGATTTCAGTATCTTCTCTTCTCCAGCATAAGATCTGAGGGGAAACAAAAGGCATAAACTTTATAGTCAAGCAGATCTGGGTTCATATTCCAACTCTTACACTTAATGTGAGACTGGGCAAAAATACTTAAACCTCATATTGCTCATCTGTAAATTAGGAATAGTTAAATCTTTCTTAGAAATCTGTGAAGATGAGATACAATATTGTACCTACGGCCCTGGGACAGTATCTACTGTATAGTTCTTTTCATTTCATAATTCTGTCATCTGATCCTCATCAAAGCTTTATTATATACATGAATTTGATATTTACATTTATTATATACATGAATTTGATAGTAATTTTTAAAAATTATGCTGTATCTAGCATAGAAATAAAGAGACAAGTTTACAAAACTGCTTCCCCAATTCTAACATTGTCTCAATGCTGCCTTTCTAAAAAGAAAAGTTATCTAATGATTGGAAACCATCAAATGAAGATAAGGTATAGACAGGCGAATAAGATGATTTAAGATATACGGAGGTCATTGGAGGCCAGGAAAGCTTCTGATTACCCAAAATTTCTTTCAAAGATCTGAAGTCAGTCAAACCATGAAGGAATCCTCCACTCTAAGAAGCCAACCTACTTTTCAATACTTGCTTCCACTATTCTCTATAACTCAAATCTCTAATTTCTTAAGATTCCTTCCATATCCCTATCCCCAAACTTTTACTCGTATGTTATGTGTTTTATTTTGGAACACTCCCTCTCCTCACCTCTGCTCTTTTAGATCAAACTATTCTTTGGGTTTCTAATTCAATTTTAATACTTCCATGAAACCTCAATGGCTATTATGAAAAGAAATGGGTAGAAGAGACTCTAAATCCTCACTTGAATCAGAGAAAATATGTCTTTTCTAATTTTTATATTTTATTCTCAATCTCCAAGATTTTCCTCTTGCTTAAAAAAAGTTGGAAATCTACTATTACTTTTGCTCAGATTATTCCCATATGTTTGTTTAACATTTCTCAGCTACAAAGTTGACTTTTAACAAAAGCTGTATTCTTAGTAGGCATGAGTCATTCATAGTTTACATCTTTAAGCAATGTCTACAGTACCCAGATCGTGTTTTAAACAGTTTGAGCACTCAATAGATTTTAATCAAGATATATATAAGAGTTTTTCCTTACTATGGATTGAACCATGTCTTTAAAAAATTCATAGGCTGAAGCCCTAACCCTTAGTACCTCAGAATGTAATTTTATTTGGGAAAGCGTTTTTGCAGAAGTAAATAATTATGATGAGGTTACACTGGAGTAAGATAAGCCCTTAATCCAAGAAGGTCAGTGTCTTTATAGAAAAAGGAAATTCAGATATAGACATGCACACAGAGAAAACGCCACGTGAAAATGAAGACAGATATTGGGGTGATGCAGCAGAAGTCAAAGACACACCAAAGATTGCCAGCAAATGGCAGAAGCTAGGAAAAACACCTTGAACAGATTCACCCTCACATCTTCCAGAGGGAACTAACCCTACGGACACCTTGATCTCAGAATTCTAGGCTTCAGAACGGTGAGACAATACATTTCTGTTGTTTAAGCCACCCAGCTATGGTACTTTGTTACCGCAGCGCTAACAAACTAACAGGGAGGGTCCCGAATGACAGAAAGAGACGAAGGACAAAGCAAATGGGATTCTCTCCTTCCTGTGAAACTCTGGATTCACCTGTGAGGAAACGGCAGACACTTGCAGCTTCTGCTTGGCACATCCCAGGTCTTGCCGTGAAGGAATGTGGCAGGCCAGCATGTTACACTGAGCAAAGGCAGTGCTCACTGTGATTTTAGGGCAGCAACAGAACCGAGAGTTCTGTTAGGACTCTGCCTTGTGTCTCTCAGGTAGCACAGTGCAAACAGCAGGAAGCAGAGGTCTGGCCTCTGTTGGGATCACCATGGAAACGCAGCCATGGCCAATGCAGAGGAGTCAGGACTCTTTGGTCTCCTTCTCCAAGGCAAAGCACCGCAGGATTAAATCCACATTGGCTGCAGGGTGCGTTGAACAAGGTTTGGTGGTGGTAAACCCGGAGAGGCTGTCTGCACAATCCATACCAATATAATCATGCCTCTGAAATTGTTCTTTTCCTTAGTTTTCTCTTTAAAAAATGACTAGGGTCTCAAAGTATAGATTTAGAAGACGATAGTGATTGCTCTGGGCCTCGAGAAAAAAAGCAATAAGCAACCCCACAGAGGAAATATGTGAAGGTTTATTTGTCATGAAATCACAAGACTGGAATAAAGCCTAATAGAGCCTGAGATCCATCCCTCTATCACTAAGCCTTTTCTTAAAGATAAGAAGCTACCTTATAAAGAAAGGTAAGAAGGCAATTTTCTGTCTCTCTTCTCTGCTACATGTTACTTGGAAGGGGGAGGAGAGGAAAGATGTAAAGACTGAAGAAATACATTGATAATACTAAAAACCCACATCCATATTTACTCTACATGTTACAAAGTGATTTTTGTGCCTGCTATTTTATTTTCCCCTCTCAGCAACCCTATGAGGCAGATATTTTTTATCTTCCTTTTACAAATTAAGAAACGCTTATTTTTTTTTTCAAAAATGAAACTCAGAACTGGTTCAAGTTCATATATTTAATAATTACTTGCTGAAACCTCACATTCAGAGCTTTTAGCTTCAAATCAGATATTATTTCCACTAAGACGTGCTGGGGAGAAGAATCAGCAATGGGGGAGGAGGAATAAGAAAGAAACAAAAAGGGAAAATGCATGTGTGGGAAGGGGGCTCCCTGCCATCCGGGGAGCAGAATCAAACACCCAAAGGGAAGAGACGACATTCATTTCCCACCTCACCTTAGTATGGCCTGGCCTCTGGCCATGCTACATTGCTGAGTGTCAACTCTTTATAACATTAGTATCATTATCCTCCAACCCTGTTTCCTTCTTTATAAGCCCAACCCCATTAGCATTTCCTCCTTTTCCTCCTAGGCTTCAGTCTCCAGTCTCCAGTCTCTTGGCACCTTTGTACCTTCTCTCTGAACCTTCCACACATGATGTCTTTATTCCCTCTCAGTTGTAGAAGCCAGAGCTGGATGAAGTCTTTCAAGTAGTTTTTAGCTTCTACCCACCACTCTCTACTGCACAATGAGGGAGTCTGTCAAAGATTGGAACATGATTTACTTCGGGCTGCCTAGGTGGCTCAGCTGATTGAGCGGTTAGAGACCAATTCTTGATTTTGGCCCGAGTCATGATCTGATGTTTCGTGATATCAAGCCCCAAGTCAGGCTCTGCACTCACAGCTCGGAGCCTGCTTGGGATTCTCTCTCTCTCTCTCTCTCTCTGCCTTCCCCCCACCTCTCTCAAAATAAATAAGTTAACATTTAAAAAAAAGAACATGATTTAATTCAATGCATATATCAGTTTTTAAATAAACTACATTTCAGGTAATGAGACATATATGATGGAGGACCAGTGTTTTATTTCACTCACTATCATTTTAGCTGTTTTTCCTTGTATTAATAGCACCTGATAATTAAACAATTAAAAAAGAAAAATAAGGGGTTCCTGGGTGGCTCAGTTGGTTAAGCATCCAGCTCGATCTCAGCTCAGGTCTTGTTCTCAGGGTTGTGAGTTCAAGCCCTGTGCTGGGCTCCACGCTGGGTGTGAAGCCTATTTTTAAAAAATGAGATCTAGTTTTGGGACACCTGGGTGGCTCAATTGGTTAGGCGTCCAACTTCAGCTCAGGTCAGGATCTCGCGGTCTGTGAGTTGGAGCCCCGTGTCGGGCTCTGTGCTGACAGCTCAGAGCCTGGAGCCTGCTTCAGATTCTGTGTCTCCCTCTCTCTCTGCCCCTCCCCTGCTCATGTTCTGTTTCTCTCTGTCTCAAAAATAAATAAAAACATTAAAATTTTTTTAAAGGAAGAAAAATAAGTTTATTCCAAACAGTACTGTATATCCCCATTTCCCAGGCTGTCTCTCATCTAAGGATATAATTTTCCAATACAAGCAACAGTGAATCCTGACAAATGTTAAGTCAAAACTTTCCATCAAGTGATGATGGGGAAAAAAATTGGTTATTGATTTCTGGTGTCATCACTCAGAAACAAGAGGTAACATTAATTATTTACTATGTATTAATCACCATGTGCTAAGGCCTTCATGTTTATTATGAACCTTTAATTCCCCACAACCTTAGGAAGTAGATATTGTACCTTCCATACTATAGAAAAGGAGCACCAGTCTAGGTCCATTTAACTCCAAAGCTTTTGGCCACTATGTTATACTCCCAGAATATGAGCAGTGTTCTATACTGCCTCATCAACAGAAAACAAAATGCTATTATAAGAAAAGGAGTAAAGTATGTTTTACAGATTTCTAAAATAAATAATGCTAACTTTAAAATGTAGAAAAGAAAGAGCATAGAAAAATGGTTCCTTAGAGTATTGATGGTAATACCAAAATGAATATTTCAGATTTGACAATCTAAGCAGACTAGTGCCTTCATCATCTTATTTTTGCTATCTCTCTGAACCAAGAAAGCAGGAACCATATCTATGTCTCAATTAACTAGAACATAGTATAGTCAGGCTGGCTATGTCAATTAACTCCAAATGCGAAATGGTGGGTCAGTTCAGTCACTAAACAACCCAATTAATAGATGAGAGTATGTAGCAGCCTGAATGTGCCATTGCTAATTTCATCCCTGCCTGTTGACTTTTTGGTAATTGATCCGATCCATCATGCACCTAGCCCACTTGGTTTCCAAGATGCCTGGAATACTGTGTGCGGTGTCCTAGCTATTTCAATAATATAATTATGGCCTTTGAATTTCTCTTTCTCAAAAAGAATTAACTTTGGGATGAAAGCAAATACAGCAGTCCTATGGATTCTGTAGCTGAAATAGATATATTCTTTATCTTATATCTCTAAATTATGACAGATATGTAAAAATAAAATAAATTTCCTTTAAAAGTGTTCTTTCCCATCCTTTAAAATCTACTCTGTGACACTTCCAGCCTATAAACCCCTCTGTCCCACTCTTCCAACACAAATAGCCCTTGTCACATAAGTCAATAATTCTACCTAATATTGTGCACTAATTTTTCCCATGTGTTTATCTAACCACCCTATATTAGTCACACACACACACACACACACACACACACACTTAAAGGCATGTCCTACTCCCCTTATATATTCCTGTAGTGTCTAATTCAGTTATTGAGCAACTAGAAGTTACTCATAGAATAAAACTTACTTTAGAATAAAAACTTATAAATTGATAAGCTCTAGGAACGGTGAAATCCATTGTTATTGCTCTCCCTTAAAGCAAAAATTTCCCAACCTCTCTATCTGGTCTTTCTGGTGCATTTTGCATAATCAAGAGATTTAAATCTCAACAATAGATAATTATAACTTGCTTGGCAAAGGCCCAAACTGCTGCCCAGATTAATGGAAGAAGAAAGATAAAATATTAAGAATAAATCACAACACATGTATTAGTGCTCACTGATTTTCTAATATCCTACTTCATATCTTGTACTACTTACAAGATAATCACACAGTTGAAGATTAGAAGGTCTCTTCAGTGTTTGTGTTGTTTTCTTATACCTTCCAATTCACCAATCTCCAGCCCCACTATTCAGACAGGATTTAATTTTTAAATTAGGCTTGACACTTGAGAAACTATTTATAAAGATCTCCCACGTAGGAAACTCCATATCCTTCCATAGTAATTCATCCCACTCAGCCAACTCTTCCCTATGTTTAATCTAAATCCCACACATTGCAGTTGGGGCCCATTTCCTCTTGTTTTGACCCCTGCTGTGTAAACGGAGAATGGTTGATTATCATCAGTTATAACTAAACCATTCTTTAAAAAAAAAAAATCAAGGTACTATTAAATAACCTAGGCCTCTCTTGTTTAATAATCAGTTATTTTAACCTATATTCATAGATCTTACTTCCTAATTATTTTTATCTTCACCTCTAAACTCCCTCTAACTCCTAAGTGGAATCTAGAGCTTAAAAATGGGTCCCAGGGACTGTCTGGCTAGTGGCAAGCATAACTGAAAGATGACCTCATGGTTCCTGATTTCTGCACTTCTATTCCTGCCTCTCATTATGGTGACTCGACCCTCTATAGGGCTACTTTTTTGTTTCATTGCTTGATAATCACCCCTGGAATAGCCATCAGCCAGACTAAGAAAGATTACAGAGCAAGGATTCCCTTTTGGTAATTATTGTTCTGCCCCTCGTACTTTACACTCTTAATAAAAATTCTCTGTGAATCTCTCACCATTTGCCCACATCAGTAAGGAATCTACATTAATAATGCTGATTCTATCTTGTAAAACAGATACAATTTTAGCAGTAAATGTTAATGTGTCTTTTCTTTCTAGATTATTGTCCACTTTGTCCTGACCACCCCCCTCCATGTTGGCATATACCTTCATAACCACGCTCTGAGTTTGGTCCTCTATCCAGTGAGCCTCCACAGGATGGTTGTAATCTGATTCCCTAATAAAATGAGGAGTGTTTCCTATGGAATATAATTTTAAACATGTTCAAGTCAAGATAGACTGCATCACATCTTTCTTAGACCTATCTTTCCAGGTCATAATGATTGAGTCTGACAAGATTTTTTTTTTCTTCATGAGTATCCATCCAGTAACCTGTCCAAGTTCAAAAAACAAAAACAAAACAAAACAAAAGTTTAATTCAGGTCACCCTTTTTAAATTTAAAAATTATATTAGTCTGCTAGGGCTGCCCTAACAAAGTACCACAGACTAGATGACTTAAACAAAAATTTATTTTCTCACAGTTCTGGAGGCCAGGAGTTTAAGATCAAGGTGTTGACAAGGTGGATTTCCTCTGAGGCCTCTCTCCTTGTCTTATAGATGGCCATCGTCTCCCTGTGTCTTCACATGATCACCCATCTGTGCCAGTCTGTGCTTTCAAGTCTTATAAGGACACCAGTCATATTAGATTGGATCCTACCCCAATGACCTTATTTAATTTTAATAATCTCTTTAAAGGCCCTCTTCAAATCTAGTTACATTCTAAGATACTGAGTGTTAGGGCTTCAGCATATGAATTTTGGAGCAACATAGTTCAACCCATAAAAAAATACATACTCTTCCTTCCTCCACTAAATATAATATTATTGGCAATTTGCCAGAAATGCCTCTCTGCCTTGTTTAACCTTTTTTCCCCAAATTACTTCCTAAGCCCTGATCTAGGATTTTTTGTTACCTTAAAGGCTTCACGAATTCTCTATATGTCTTTTAAAAACCTTTTGGATTTTTTTTTATGACAGCAAAACAGCTTATCAATTCAGTCAAACTGAGCAACTCAGTGAGAAAAAAAACAAACTTCACATTTAGTGGAGTTGATAAGTCCGTAACATCAGTGTGCCTATATCATTTAAGGAAGTCACCTTAAATATAGCCTTGGTAATATGCAGAATTATTTCCATTTCAGAGGTAGTTCTGTATTTAGAAACTTCTATTTTTTTCACTTTTCATTATGTTTTATGTTATTTTCTAAAAGTATGCTTAGCTCTTTTGTATTGCTTTGCTCCTTAAGCCCTCTTAGTGTAGAGACTTCTTGAAACTTACTCCCTGAGATTATTGAAGTCTGATTTCTGAAACACATTAATTTTACCTAACTGATAGAAAAGAATTTGTAAAGTAGCTACAATCACCAAAGACATGAATAATTGAATTAAGAGACTAAGCTGAGATTTCCTAGTCTCTGCTCCAACTAGTACTGCCTGGTTAAATGTGGGGAGGTGTCTTCCCAACACTGTCTTTGATCATCTTCTCCTTTTAATCAATTCCCCTCATAAATCTTATTAATTCCTTTAATGTTCCAGTTGTGTATATTATTTCCAGCCCTATCTTTATATACCTATTTCTCTGCTTTATTTGGGGCACCTCTAGCTAAATATCAGCCCCCATGATTATGACGTCCTTCAAATCTGCTCCTTCTCCAGGTGTCTCCATTTTTCCTGATCCCCACTTTCCCACTTAAGCAGGCTGGAAACTCTCAATGGAAGCATGGTTTTTTTCTCTTCCTTCACTAAACAATCTGTGATTTTTGCCTTCATTTCCATCACCATCACCCTCCTTTAAGGCTTTGATATAACAGACTTAAACCAGTCACTGGTCATGTAAGAAGCATCTTCATTTGCTGAATTCCTCTCTCATCACCTTCACCACCAGTGTATCCCAGCCCCTATCTACTCTAGACTGGTATTTCCAATAACAAGTTGTGCAGGGGAGGGAATGCACATAAGAAAAGGGCCAGTTTCTTAGAGATTAAGAGAGATAAACAAAAACATTGCTTCCCTTAAACACCTCCCAGTTCAAAGGGGAAAAACATATATATATATATATATATATATATATATATATATATATGTAAAATGCCTTCCAATGCCTACTGAATAAAGTTTAAATTCTTACCCTAGGTAAGGCATTCAATGCCTTTGATATCCTGGCTCTAATTTCCTCACAAATCTCCTTTGATGCTCTAAAATAATGGACATTTTGTTATTCCTCCCACATACCCTGTGCTTCCATGGCAGTATTCATGCCATTCACTCTCTTCTGGTGCATACTCTCCAGTTTCTACTCATCATTCAAAGTTAAGTTTTTATGTGGAGTTTTCTCTAATGTGGTCAGATACGAGGGGTTCATATCCAACTCATCCTTTAACCCAGGGTCTCCAAACTAGTACATACATGCCCCAAAGGAAGAACAAATGACCTATTGGAATATGGAAAGAAAATATTTGAACATCTATTTACAGTTGGATGGGGCTGCAAGAACCAACATAGGACTCCAGATTTCCCTGAGAATAATGTCATATCTCAGGAAGTAAAAGATAGACTCCAAATTAGTAATGGAAACAGTTTCTCTCTTTGAAGAGAAGCAGGGCTCCTGGCACATTCTCCATTGCCCAAAAGAAAAGGGCCTGGCTGCTCTCATCATCAACAGAAGTTTTCTTCTGACATGTATTCTCTGAATCTGCCATCTCTGCTACATACACAATAACCAGGGCCTGGTTTGTTACCTAAAATGAACTGACTCACCAGGAAATGTATTTTTACTGCTCTTTTTAGCTGCGTATCACAGCTATGTTTACAGTATAAGTGTTCATGACAGCAGACACATTTAAAAAATCATGAACAACAACCACTGATGATAAAACATTTTAATCACAAAAGCCCTTCACTAGGCTAGCACTGTAATTACCAGGGGTTTAGTGTCTCCTGAATTTAAGGAGACACAGCCAGACATTAATACATGATAATGCCCTATGACACCAATAAACCAGAAAAAGGAGAATAAGAATACATCTGAAGGAAAAGACTTTGTTAGGGAGAAGTGTCTGAATCTGATAAGAAAACTGTAGCACGTTCTCCCTTTAAAGAAAAGGATGAGGTAATAGGATGAACTGGTATGGGTAAAGAAAATGCAACAATGGTGTCCAGAGAGAGAGAGAGAATGCACACTCCAAGTGTTGTGTGAGTGCTATTTTGGGAGTACAGATGCTTTACTGTATTTCAGAACACTGCAGAGTTTCAAACACCCTAGTCAGTTTGTTTCTGACAATTCTTAGCTAAAGACAGAGCTCATGAAGTCTAGACATCACAAAGACTAGGGCCTGGTTCACCCATTAAGTAGCCTCCAATTACTCTGCCACAAGATGACTTGTGCAAAGGGGTCAAGTCAGCCAAAGGAATGTCCACCAACCCACTCCTCAGCATCACATCTTATGGTTTGTGGAGGACAAATATGTTCCCAAATGACAAAGTTTCAGAGTATCTCGTAACTCCAGCTGTTGCTGAAATATGATAACTTTCCTAGAGGTTCAGAATTGAATAGCTGCATGATTGAGGAGAGGGAGGGGAATTTGGGGAAGACCAGAAGCTCTTTGAATGAGAATGTAGGTTCGTTGCCACTTCTTTGAAACCCAGTTAGAAACTTAACTAGCCTACTCCAGTTAGGTAAGGGCTCCCTGTATGACCTTAAATCAATCCAACACTAGAGCTCTTTCTATGGGGGGCACTCAGGTCAAGTAAAACCATAGAGTGGGGGAAGCTAAAAAGCTTCATACTAGTTCCAAAAGAAAGGTGTTAAAATTAAGTAAAAAAAATACTTGAGATACAAACATTTGGGCAAAATGTTTAGCAGTTTGTCATAAAGTTATACATATATATATATACTATGCCACAGCAATTTCATTCTTGAGAATGAATACATGATAATGTATTCAAGAGAAATGAAAATATATGTTCACACAAAGACTTGTGCAAGAGTGTTCATAGCATCTTCATTCATAATAGCAAAGCTGGAAAATCCCAAATGTACATCAATATGAAAATGGATAAACAAATTATGAAATATGTACATATAATATACTTCTCAAAAATATGAACTATTGATACACATAGCACATATGATTCTCACAGACATTATGCTGAACCAAAGAAGCCAAACACAAAAGAATGTATACTGTATTATTCCATTTTGTGAATATGTAGCCCAGGCAAACTAATATATAATGAAAAAAATTAGAACTGCAGTTGTTTGAGACAGAGAATTGATTTTGGGACAGAGAGGGAAGGGGATCTTTTCTGGAATAATGGAACTGTTCAGTATCTTTAAAGGGGTGAGGATTACACTAGATATACATTTATCAAAACTCATTGAATTAAATAGTTAATACTTCTATACTTTATGTAAATTTTACCTTAAAATGGTAAATAAATATTGAATTCTAGTTAGTTGGTTTGTTTTGTCTTTCCCCAGCGATATGGGTTAGTATTTCTTAAACTAAATTCTATGTATTCTCTCTTGAGCAAATGAGTAAATGTATTAAGGATAATGAAGCTCAAGTTTAACATTGTTGTAGCAGAAAGTTACAAATATTAAAAAAGAGAAGATTATGATGTATATAATGTTGTTACATTGGAATAGGAGGCACCAGTATGAACTCAGTTTTTAATAGATGAATAGATACATTGTGATGATGATGATGATAGATAGATAGATAGATAGATAGATGATAGTTTTTCAGCTTTGTCTACTTAAGAGGACCTAGAAGAAATGACACTAGTAGCAATGAACACATCTAATACTTATATTTGGCTTCTAATTAATAGTGAAATTTCCGCTAAAAAGAGCCAGGGATCCATGAGAAAAAGTCTAATTACAGAGCTGGAGCCGGGAAAGTATAAGATGATCCTGGAACATCTTGTTCTATCAGAAAGTGGTTACATAATGATGGAAATGTGTCAAAAGAACACCAAATCTTATTTTCAGCTTCTACTTTCACCCTAATATCAAAAACAAGCCAAATAACCTACAAAGTCATAGATTTTTTGGTAAACTCATCAGATAGCTGAGGATGAAATAAGTCAAAAGTAACCAAAATCTAGAAAGTCACTAGACTCTTATAAAAAAAAATGTCCTACAACTTTTCTTATCTTTTGTAGGAAAGTGGAAATAGGAAGAAACTACCATTAATGGGTTTCAGGAGAAACTAACTGAACTCTAAACATTTTAAAGACTCAAATGGCAATTGGTATGATGTTCAGAATTCTGAGAAGTGCTATGTACAAAGAGAATCTATACCTACTCATCAGATCTTTCCCATAGGCCTCACTAAATGATTATGCAAAAGATTATGAGCAGAACAAGAGATCTGAGACAGAACCCCTAAAACACAGGCACTTGCTGAATGCTGAGAGTAGGAGAGGAGAACTGAGAGAGACCCTCCAAGGCACTGAAGACCCTCATTACATACTTCTGAGGCTTTCCAAAGAAGGAGGAATAACAGAAGAGTTAAGAGAGACAACACTGAGGAGCAGGTGCCCAGAACCTGAGAGTCTCTTTCAGCTCTTCTGCCCTGTTAGACATACCATGCTAAAACCCTTACAGGTATGCTGAACATTCACTGACTACACTTCTCGGTACTCCAAAGATAAGGGCAAGACAGGAAAGTAGAAAGAGATCTCTTGAAACACAGAAAGCCAGGAGGCAAAACATGATAGCAAAGGGAACTCCTTAACAACATAAAAAGCTGGGAGCCAGTTTATAAGACAGAATGAGATTCCAACTGATTTAAAAGTTGGATATTGTTTGTACAGAGTTCTTACTCTGCCAAAGGTAAGTACTGGCTCACCCCTGAATCACTAACCTAATGATGTACTAAATCTAATTAAAACAATAGCTCAACTATGGTTTAGATGGACTTCTGACAGAAAAAAGGGTGCTCCCTTTCCTGAGTAGAAACATATTTACTCATTATTTACTTCACAGTCTCTACTGTGTCTTATTTGCTTGTTTGTTTGGTTTGGGTTGTTCCTATTGTTGTTGCTGTTGTTGTTATTTTAGTACATACAATGCACACATCAAAAACTATAAAACACATGAAGAAAAAAATGTAAAGGAAATACAAGCAGACTCAGAGATGGCCAAGAGGTTAAACTGAGAAGGCAGGGACTTTAAAATAACTTTGTTAAAATAATATTTTGGAAAAGGTTTATAACATAAATAAACAGATAGGTAATTTTAGCATACACATATAAACTATTATAAAAGAAAAGTCAAACGAAATTGCTAAAATGAAATATATTGTATCTGAGATGAAAAACCCATAGATCAGCTTATCATCAGATTGGAAACATCAATGAAAAGAATAAGTAAACTTGACAGCAGGAAATCATACCAATATTAGCACAAAAAAAGTGAAACAATGGAGTAGAAATATCTAACATGCTAAAGTATATGTGATTAGAAGCTTATAATGTGAATTAAAATTTTATTTATTATAAAGGGAAAAAACAAAACATTACAGTAGAGAAAGCTAGAAGCTTAATCAAATGATCAGTTAGCATTATCAATATTGGGATAAACCAGTATCACATATCGAATGAAATGATACACTGAGAAGGACACAATACAACTTCAGTGATACAACTACCTCCCTAAAATGCATAACCTGAATCTATGTATGAGGAAACATCACACAAACTGAAGTTGAAAGACACTGTAGAGTGCAAGTTACCTGTACTCTTCAAAAATTTTAAGATCAAGAAAGGTAAAGGAAGGTTGAGGAGCCATTCCATATTTAAAGTGACATTACAACTAAATGCAATAAGTCGTTCTGGATTGGATCCTGGACAAGGAAAAATATCTATAAAGGACATTATTGACATAATTAATTAAAATTCCATATGGACTGTGTGTTAGCTTATAATATATATCAATGCTAAACATTCTGGTTTTGTTAATTGGACTATGGCTATGTCGGAAAATGCCTGTGTTTTTAGGAAATATTCAGTAAACTAAGGATCAAGGGTGACAATATTTAAAATATACTCTCAAATGGTTTTCTGTCTATAAGTATATATGTGATAAAAAAAACAAATACACATGCAGAGAATAATTAAGCAAATGAACAAAATGCAAATAATTGGTGAATCTGGGAAAAGTATCATTGGAGATCCTTTTCATAAGCTTGAAATTATATCAAAATATAAAGTCACCCTCAAAGAACATCTTTAAAAAGAAATGATACTGCCAGACAATACCATGCTCCTTGAGAAGTGGTTTTAGAATAGGCAGGGAGATGCTGTGGTCAGGCAACCAAACTAGCATTTCACTGGGGATCAAGGATATGTGTCAATTCTGTAAAGATTCTGAAATGACCTGAGTTCAGAACCATGAGTCTTTAAAGCAGGAAGGAACCTTGGCACTACTCTAGCCTACACCCCTCCTGTTACAGACAAGGAAAATGAAGTTAGATGTGGAGCCCAAGCTTCACTGAGAAAGACACAAGCCTTCTGATTCTTAGTCTTCATTTCTTCATACATTCGTTCTTAATTCATTCATTATGCTACATTCTCAAGAATTTTAAGGCTTTCCTGGCAACCTTGCCACTTCTTTCTCTTTAAGCCACGCTGAATCTTTCACCCTTAATCTGGGCAATCACTACAATTTGCCATACCTGAGGTGTGCATTTGCTTAATGTCACGGCATTTCTTATAAAGGGAGGTCTAAGTTTCATGAGGAATTCCAAAGGAATATGAGGGCTTTGCTGACTCCTGGGGGCAGCATAACCCTCTATCACCTTTTCCTCCCTCTCAGATTACCTCTTCCAAGGGGCGATCCATCTTAATTACTGTCCCTCCTATTTTTATTGACTGGCTATTGAGATTTATTGAACACTCAGTGTTTACTCATCACTGCCCTATCACACTGATTATGACTTATTACAGTAGTCCTCCCTTATCCCCAGGGAATATGTTCTAAGACACCCCCCACCCCCAGTGAATGTTTGACATGGAGGATAGTACCAAACCCTATATATACTATGTTTTTCCTATATATGCATACCTATGATAAAGCTTAACTTATAAATTAGGCACAGTATGAAATTAACAATAATAAAATGCAACAGTATAATAATATACTGTATATAATAGGTATGTGAATCTGGTCTCTCTCTCAAAATATCTTATTGTAGTGGACTCACCTTTCCATGATGACGTGAGATGATAAAATGACTATGTGATGAGATGTAGTGAGGTGAATGACTTAGGCATAGTGACGTAGTGTTAGGCTACTGATATTATGTCAGAAGGAGGATCATCTGCTTCTGAAATACCATTGACTACAGGCAACTGAAACTGAAGGGGCACTGCAGATAAGGGGTGGGAGGAGTACTGTACTCCCAATTTAGTTATTCCCTGATTAAGCACTCTTGAACTAAATAAGGCTGTGGTATGTGTATGGAGAGGAGTAGGAAAAGTTGACACTTCCTTTTCCAAGAAAGGCATTCAGTAATATGTAACTATGTGGCTCTTCTGGTGGATGCCCCAAGTAATAAGGGAGAAATTTTGGAATCCAACCCTATGTTCACCTATAGCTAGCTGGGTTATACTGTAAGGCAACAGGATAAGCCCTAAACCTCATAGCTATATCAAAATAAATATCAATAGAAATTCACCTTCCCTAGAAAAATATTTTATAGCAATGATCTTATTGGAGGCCTGATAATCTCTTCTTCCTATGTGAAGGCACTTTGACCAGAGCTGTAATCAGTATTTTGACCATTAGTCCTAATAGCAGCAGTATTTTCTTAGTGCGTTGTGTATAATATTAATGTCTGTCTCCTCAAGAATGATTCAGCATCTTTTCAGTCACCCAGACACAAAGGTGTCTGGGAATAAGGAGGCTTTCTTTTTTGCCCTTAAAGCCCCTTTCACGTCTGTCATTCCCATAATATCAGTAACCATGCCTTTTGCTATGTTTTTTTTGGTTTTTTTTTTTAATTTTTTTTCAACGTTTATTTATTTTTGGGACAGAGAGAGACCGAGCATGAACGGGGGAGGGGCAGAGAGAGAGGGAGACACAGAATCGGAAACAGGCTCCAGGCTCTGGGCCATCAGCCCAGAGCCCAACGACGCGGGGCTCGAACTCACGGACCGCGAGATCGTGACCTGGCTGAAGTCGGACGCTTAACCGACTGCACCACCCAGGCGCCCCTTTAATGTTTCTTACCTTTTCCTCTACCATTTAGTCCCCACTGAGAGCTCTTTGGTATAAGCCTACTATCACTGGGACTTGGAAGAAGAAAATGGCCTTGATGTAATTAAATGAGCTGATATTCAAAGAAAAAGCAGGAAGGAAACTTTGAACAAGAAATCAATAGGTGATACAGAGTTGAACGTTTCCAACCACAAGTGGTACAAGGTAGAACTGACCATTGGTTCTTTATATCCTGTAATGTTTTTAGCAGAATCTTGCACATAATCTCAATAAAACATATTCTTAATAACATTTGCTAACTAAATGACCTCTAGAATGTATGTATAGAAGTGGTGCCACTCAGCTCTTACTAGAACTACAAAAGGAAACCATTTTATTCTATTCTACTCAGCACACTCTTTCTACCTCTCAAATACACACACACACACACACACACACACACACAGAGTGATATTTAAAGATCAAGGACTTTGGTGTCAGAGAAACTTGATTTCAAATCCAGTTCTGTCCTTATCATATTTGTGACCTTGGGGAAGTTACTTAATCTCTATAAGGTTTAGCTTCCTTGTCTGTAAACAAGATTAGGTGAGATAATGTGAAATTCACTTGCAAAAGTTAGGTATTATCCTACTTCTCTAAGTATTTTCCTTTTTAATAAATCATAATATAGTAATTATTCATATTTATACACACTCATACACATTCAATTAGTCCCTCAAAATGTTAGTATGTTTTCATATGTCCTATAAAATATCTTATATAACTTTCAAGAAGTTAGTTATACCTTAAACACATAACAACATCAATATATTGTTTCCATGAAGTAAGATTGTATTACTATCCTCAAATTATCTCATCCCAATTTTTAACCATGGATGTCTGTACTCAGAGGAGCAATGCACACTTGGGAAAAGAATTCTGCTCAAGGTTTTCCATGGTCATGCACTTATGCCTTAAATCACTTCTTGTATATTCCAGTGACCCAGGAACAAATTAACTCCTTAGGCTAATATCTTACATCAACACTTATCCATGGGATGTCCTCAGGGCTTCACAAAGTCACTTTGGAAGCCCACTCCTATTCTTGAAAACTATTTAAAAAATGGTGAGAGAAGAAAATGCCCAGGATCATCTGCCCCTAATATGCTTTATCCCTTAAAGTATTTAAGGGCAGTGTCTGGATTCAGAATGCCTGAATTCAAAACCTAGCTCTGCTGTTTACTTTCTCAATTACTTTGAGGTATTTAGTCTCTCTGTGTTTTAGTTTTCTCATCTGCAAGATGGTGATAATTATAGAATCTATCTCAGGTGTATTTTAAAGATTAAATGAACCAATACATATTAAAGTGTATAGTCCATGCCTAGTACCCTGGAAACTACCATAACAAGGTATGGCAGACTTGGTGAAGGTCCTGAAAAAAACCTTAAAACCCTAGCCCACCATTGACTCATAGCATAGGTAGGTCATTTCTTAGCTTACAAAATTTAGGTATTGAGGGCAGGTCCAAATACCATGAGGGCAGCATAGAAATACCATGAGGGCAGCATAGAAATACCATGAACTCATCTCCTCCCACAGACACTCTAAATCTACATGTAGCGTAAATCCTCCTGAAGAAGAACTGAGGGTCCATTGAACAGCTTTTGCACAACAAAGGATAGAGTGACCACAGAGAGAGCAGCAGGAGAGATGGAGACACAGTAGCAATAGGAAGCCCACCCATGACTCTACAAACTTCAGTGGGAAGGGATAGCATTGAGTGGTCCACATACAGATTCACATGACCTGGAACATAGCAAAAAACAAACAAAATAACCCAGCAGTTAAAAGGGAAACTAGACCATAAGTGAATAAAACCCATTTGCCAACCCTAGAGCATCCACTTAACAGTGAGGAAACTGCCAAAACTTTCTACAGGGTCATAGAGCTAGAGAATGCTATTATTTACATTTCTCCTCTACCTTGATAGCACAAACAGGAGCAAGGGCTAGGCACTTTAGGCAGCTTGCTACCTCAGCAAGCCCTGGGCTCTAGCCCATACCAGCTCCCTACCACCCGCCCACACATGTGACTGTCTCAACTCTAGTTGTCCCTCCATGGCTCTCCTGGCATGGCACACACAAGGAGACACACAGTCTTCACCCACTACAGCTTTAGCTATTTTGCTAAGGTAGCCCAGGTGTAAAGCACACTGGGACACCCCAGACCATGCCCAATCCATCTCTAGCCATCCCACCAGAATGCCCCCTGCATGGAGTTCTCTGGAGTATGGCTGTGCAAGCACCATCCATCCCACCTGGGTGACCCTGCTACAGAGCACCTCAGTATCACCAAGCCCGTACTCACCCCAGATCCATCCATCTCATCAGGATGTCCCTGGTGCAGAGTGCTCAGGGACGCCTGGCCCACAACCTCTCCAACTCCAGCCAGCTAACCAAAACCTCCAGGCACACATAGTCTACATAGGGTACTTCCTATACAAGGCCACTCCTTTAAGACAGAAGAGGTAGCTGACTTGTGTAATTCATAAAACCAAACGTTGGAAGTCAAACAAAATGAGGAGAAAGAGGAATGTGGTCCAAATGAAAGAATATAACAACTTTAGAAAAGGAAGTAACTGACAAAGTTCAAAGTAATAGTCATATAGATACTCACTGAACTTGAGAGAAGAGTGAATGAACTCAGTAACAACTTCAACAAAGAGATAGGATATGTAAAAAAAGAACCAATCAGAACCAAAGAATATAATAACTGAAATGAAATCTGGAGGGAATCAATAGCAGATTAGAGGATGCAGAATAAAGGATCAGTGATCTGGTAGACAGAGTAATGGGAAGTACCTAAGCTGAAGAGCAAAAAGTAAAAAATGAATTAAAAAATGAGGATAGGTTAAGGGACCTCAAGACCAACATTGAGCATACTAACATTTGTATTATAGGGGTGCCAGAAGAAGAAAGAGAAAAGGACAGGAAACCCATTTGAAAAAATAACAGCTGAAAATTTCCCTGAACTGGAGAAGGAAATGGACATCCAGGTCCAAGAAGCACAGAGAGTCCCAAACAAGGTGAACCCAAAGAGGTCCACACTAATACACAGAGCAATTAAAATGTCAAAACATAAAGATAAAAAGAGAACCTTGAAAGAAGCAAAATAAAAGCACTGGTTGCATACCAGAGAAACCCCATAAGGCTCTCAACTGATTTCCCAGCAGAAATTCTGTAGGCCAAAGGGAGTGGCATGATATATTCAAGGTGCTGAAAGGAAAAAAACTACAACTGATACCACTCTATCTGGCAAGGTTATCATTCAGAATTTAAAGAAAGGGACACCTGGGTGACTCAGCTGGTTAAGCATCCGACTCTTAATCTCAGCTCAGATTATTATCTCATGGTTTGTGAGTTAGAGTCCCATGGCAGGCTCTGTACTGACAGCACAGAGTCCATTTGGGATTCTGTCTCTCCCTCTCTGCTCCTCCCTCTCTCACTTTCTCTCTATCTCTTTCTCAAAATAAATAAATAAACTTAAAAAAAGGAATTGAAGAAGAGATAAAGTTTCCCACATGAATAAAGGTTAAAGGAGTTTATCATCACTAAACCAGCTTAGTGTACCACAGCGTAATAAAAGCCATGTATAACAAATCCAGAGCCAACATGATAGTCAATGGCAACAAACTGAAAGCTTTTTTTCCAAGGTCAAGAACAAGACAATGATACCCCACTCTTGCCACTTTTGTCAACATAGTATTGGAAATCCCAGCCAGAGAATTAGGCAATTAAAAGAAATAAAAGTCATCCAAACTGGAAAGGAAGAAATAACTGTCACTATTTGCAAATAACATGATACCATATATAGAAAAACCTAAACACTTCACCAAAAAAACTATTACAAGTAATAAATAAATAAACAAACAAACAAACAAACTCAGTAAACTTGCAGGATACAGAATTAACATACAGAAATCAGTTGCATTTCCATACACTAATAATGAGCTATCAGAAAAAGAAATTAAGAAAATAATCCCACTGGCACCTGGATGGCTCAGTCAGTTAAGTGTCCAAGTCTTGATCTTGGCCATGACCTTGCAGTTCGTGAGTTGAGCCCTGCATCGGGCTCTGCATTGATGGTGTGGAGTCTGCTTGGGATTCTGTCTCTCCTTGTCTCTGCCCCTCCCCACTTGTGTGCACTCATTCTGTCTGTCTCTCTCTCTCTCTTAAAAAAATGAACATTAAAAATTTTTCTTAAAAAATAGTCCCATTTATAATTGATACAGAAAGAATAAAATACCTAGGAATAAATTTAATGACAGGGGGATCTGTACTTTGAAAACTATAAAACATGATGAAAGAAATTGACGACAACAGAAAGAAATTGAAAGATATGCCATGTTTATGGATTGTAAGAATTAATACTGTTAAAATATTTATTCTATCCAAAATAACCTACAGATTAAATTCAATCCTCATCAAAATACTGATGGCATTTTTCACAGAACTAGAAAAAAATAATCCTAAAATTTGTATGGAACCACAAAAGACCCACAATAGCCAAAGAAATCTTGAGAAAGAACAGAGCTGGGGATATCATGGTCCCTGATTTCAAACTATACTACAAAGGTATGATAA
Organism: Prionailurus viverrinus; assembly: GCF_022837055.1. Taxonomy (NCBI): domain Eukaryota; kingdom Metazoa; phylum Chordata; class Mammalia; order Carnivora; family Felidae; genus Prionailurus; species Prionailurus viverrinus. The sequence goes on from NC_062564.1 coordinate 78,734,145, forward strand.
TCAAAACAATACAGTACTGTCATAAAAACAGACAAATAGATCAATGGAATAGAATAGGTAGCCCAGAAATAAACCCATGCATATATGATCAATTGATCTATGACAAAGGAGGCAAGAATATATAATGAGGAAAAGACAGTCTCTTCAACAAATGGTGTTGCAGAAACTGGACAGCTACATGCAAAAGAATGAAGCTGGATCATTCTCTTCTCTAATATACAGAAATCAATTCCAAATGGATTAAAGACTTATATAACACCTGAAACCATGAATCTCCTAAAAAAATGGGGAATAAGCTTTTTGACATTGGTCTTAGCAATATTTTTTGGACCAATCTCTTCAGGCAAGGACAACAAAAGCAAAAATAAATAAATAGTATTATACTAAACATAAAGGCATTTGCACAGCAAAAGAAACCAAATAAAATGAAAATACAACCTACTTAACTAGAGGAAATATTTGAAAGTCAGAATTCCAAAAAGGGGTTAATATCCAAAATATATAAGGAATTCATATCACCTAATGTAAAAGAAAACCCAAACAACCCAATTTAAAAATTGGCAGAGGACTGTACTCTTTTCCAAAGAGTACATAGAAATGATCAACAGACACATGAAAACACACTCAACATTACTAATCATCAGGGAAATGTAAATAAAAACCACCATGAGATATCTCCTCATACTGGTCAGATTGGATATTATCAAAAAGACAAAAAGTAGCAAATGTTGGTGAGGTTGTGAAGAAAACTGTTGGTGTGAATGTAAATTGGTGCAGCCAATTTGGAAAATTATGAAGGTTCCCCAAAAAGTTAAAAATAGAACTACTTTACTATCACACAATACCACTTCTGAGTATTTATTTGAAGAAAAACCACTAATCTGAAGAGGTATAAGAACCCTTGTGTTCATTGTGGCATTACTTACAATAACCAAGATATGGAAGTAGCCTAAATGTCCATTGATAGATGAATGGATAAAAAAGAGGGTGTATACACATACACACATGCACCAGAATATTACTCAGCCAAAAAAAGAATGAAATCTTATTATTTGTAGCAACATGGATGGACCTAGAGGGTATTATGCTAAGTGAATTAAGTCAGATAGAGAAAGACAAATAACACATGATTTCACTTATATGTGGAATTTAAAAAACAAAACAAACAAAACAAAACAGAAACAGACACATAGATACCAGAAACAAACTGTTGGTTACCAGATTGGGGAGGAAGAGGGAGACAGACAAAATCAGTAAGGGGATTAAGAGGTACAAACTTACAGTTATAAAATAAATGTCATGGGGATATTATGTACAGCAGAGGGAATATAGTCAATAATATTGTAATAACTTTATATGGGGACAGATGGTAACTAGACTGATCATGGAGATCATTTCTAAATGTATAAAAATATCAATTCACTATGATATATGCCTGAAACTAATAGGATATTATATATCAATTACACTTCAGTAAAAAAAGAAAGAAATAGACTGCATTAACAAAAAAATGTAAAGTGGATATGTAAATCACTCAGTAATTGACCACAGTAAATAAGCTCCAGCCAAAGTGGCTGATTGTGGGAAAGAAGGGGCAACAACTTAGAGAAAAACACACTAACATGTTCAAGAGAAAATGCCATCCTTTGTTATTAGAAAAAAAGGGTTGGGCATGAGAATAGAAAATCCCAAAAGTTCACTTGTTCATTTTTGTTATTTTAATCTAGGGCAAAGTAACCCCTTAATTTAATGTAGTTCAACTGAAAGAAACTAAGCTATACATATATGTATATATATATACACATATATATATATATATTTCTTATATATATGCAATAGCTTAGAAGAACTAGACAAAGAAGACATGGGGAAAGGAATTGAAGGCAGCTTCTCCTTTTCTTTCATTCAGTGAGTTGTATCAAAGGAAAGCACTGTAAAAACTTTAATGAAGTAATGAAACTAATTTTGAAATCTTCTGCATATGTTTTGTTATTAGAAGAGCTGCACACAACCACATTAATATTAAAAAGGCACCCATAACTGATCTGTGATTGCTTATTAAACATTTACCTTAGCAACCACATATAAAAGTAAAATATAATAGAAACTTTCAACCTCACAATCTAGCTAGTACACAAATGGTAATCCTAAACTGCTAAATGGGCAAAGGACCAAAGTGGAAGTGTTCCCTGAGCCTTTGAAATCAAATACTCGCTTGTATTAAAATGCTTTAAGAGTGTAAATTGGGGGCCCCAGGTTGGCTCAGTCAGTTAAGCATCTGACTTCTGCTCAGGTCAGGATCTCACAGCTTGTGAGTTCAAGCCCCGCATCTGACTCTGTGCTGACAGCATGGAGCCTAGAGCCTGCTTTGGATTCTGTGTCTCCTTCTCTCTCTCTGCCCCTCCCCTGCTCACACTCCTCTGTCTCTCTCTCAAAAAAAAAATAAATAAACATTAAAAAAAAAAAAAGAGTGTAAATTGGCAGTGATCTATGCATTGCCTGAGAGCTTCACTTTTTCCTCCAGGTCTATGTAGATCACTTGCCCTGCTTCTACTCCCAGGTCTATGCTTCTATCAAAGCTATGCTGAAGACACAGTGTTTCCCATGGAGTTTTCCTTCTTGCTGTAAAGTGCAGCTTCAATTCCATCAACTCTACAACTCCTCTTATGTAATTGAATGGCAATGATATACATATTTCAAAAAATCAAACAAAGGCAGGAACTTTTAGCTGTCATCATCAATAAGATGATCCACAAGAGAAATTACTATTGTATATCTGTTTGTCTACCATGAGGACAGAGGCTACATTTTTCTCTCAGCTCTACAAAGAAGGTAGTATAGTACCAAAGAGCCCTCAATACCTGATGATATATTTCATTGATAATATGAATTAAAAAAGAAAAATAGATGTAGGGTGGGAGAATTGGATATGTATAAAAAATGGGAAAGGTGATATATACATATATATATACATGTATCACATGATATACATATAATAAGACATATATATATGTATGTATGTATACATGTCTTAGCTTTCCAACTATAATATAGTCTGTTATTTCAGTTTCATACCACAAAACCTCAGTGACATTTCTAAGTGTATTTTATAGGTAAGTTTATAGTTTAACATTTTTATTTCACTAAAATTTATCTTGATCATTGTTTTATTGTTTAAGTTCAAGTACTAAATATCCCCAAATATGCATTGACAGATACTTTCCCCACTCTCATAATTCTCTCTATGCAGCCCTGTTGGTTTAATGTTACAAATTATCTCTCATGCTTATTTCTTTTCCTAGTGGCTCTTATCCTGTTCCCCTCTAAACTTACTTTTATTTTCCTTCTCATTATGAAAATGAGATTTCCCTTTCCTGGTTACCAGGTACTGAAGATGAGAAATAAGATTTGGACTGGCAAAATATGGACTATACACCAGGATTCTTGTATTTTCCTCTGTAATATCAAAGATCTCCAAATCAAATACAAAAGTTCTTTATTTCCCAACATTTATCAGGACTATTTCCTGAATTTATGTTCTAAGTCCATATTTTCAAGACCCAATAGTTGTAGTTCTCTTTGTCAGGTCCTATGATATAATTAACTATTATTTCCACCATCTACTTAAAATATTTTGAGAAAGTGTCATGACATTTCAAATATCCAATGTTAGCTATTGATTTAGGGGAAATTTCTGTCATTTTTTTTTCCTTAGTGGTTCATTACCAAGTCAAATTTACAAACTAATCCCATTGAATTTACCACACTTCTATCTTGGGGATTAATAACATTTCCTTCTATTTGAGAAACCATTTCTTCCAGCTACTTGGCAATTGTGGTTGCTGCTGTGTCCAGTGAAACCCACTAAACTAAGAAAGTATGTTTCTATCTCTAAATTAAAATTCTTAAAAAAACCCACTTTAATCTAGAAACAAAGAATAGAAACAAGACATATTTTTTTTTCTTTCTGTATTCTGCTAAGGTTTCTCATTGTTCACAATTCTATCTAGACCACTGGCAATGCTTCACACGCCAACTTGTTTCTAGAAAGAAGTAAGCAGTGGAGAAAACCACTAGATTTATCAACCAAAATGGTCTCTCTCAGGGCTATGGCCATGGCCAGAATAAAGTCAACCATCTGAAAATGGCAGATATCTAGAGGCCAAATTCAGCTGAATATTCTCCTACAAAATTTAGTCATTAACAAGTGTCACTTACTTACATGAGGAAGAAAGCGTAAAAAGAATTCTGCAGCATGTGAACTGTCAATCCCTTTACTTCATCTGACATATTTGCTCCATTTTGGGCTTCTTGGCCTGACCAAGAACAATATCGACCAGTGTTTGATTTTTTCCAGTTTCTGGTGCCCATAATTTCGGAAAGTTCAAAAGACCAATAAACCTGTTATCTAACTCTTTATGATCTTATTCTTATCAATTGTATTTAGGAAAATAAAATTTTAAATGTCCCATAGTATCAGTACCCTCTAGCACGTAACGTTGCACACTGAAGAGATACATGAGGCAAATCTGACAGTGGAAAATTCCTAAAAATAAAGATAATCTCCTAGTTACTAGCAAATAGATCATTTTGGTTTGATAAAGCTTCAGAACATAGCAGTCATAAATTCTAGATGAAAGAACCAATAGAAAAGGCCAATGATCAAGATCAAAAACTAATTTAATTAGAAGGAGGTAGGTAGAAGAAAACAATAATTTACAAAAGAAGGACCTAATTAATGCCACTTGTGACATGGCATTCCATGTGTGTTTGAAACCACAGAATAATAGAATAGTGAATTGTGCCACTAGAATGGTCCTTTGAGTTCTTCTAGGTCTCAACTTACTTAGGCACCAAAAACTCATATGGCTCTTTTTTAGCCATGTTTGGCAACTTTCAAATAAACTTTGATTATCTCTGTGATGTGCTATCTCACAACAAAATATACTTTCCTTATTCTTATAATTAACATATATTTAAGGGTTTTCTGAAGAAAGTCATAAAAATAATAGACCCACTTAACTGAATATTGGGCCTTTCTTCTGAAGAACCCAAAAGATTTTTTTCCTCATTTCTCTTTAAACAAATGATGTAATTTAATATATGAATAAAAGGTATTATTTCTCTTATTTTATAAATGTAGAACTAAGGCCCAAAGAGATACAATAAAAATTATGTCACCCTTCTATTCAGAAAGTGAATCTTCTCATTTAGAGCTATAGTGCACCTTGAGTATCTTCCTCAGTCATTGTCATGACTTTACAGTGAGTTTATAGTGAATTTCATACCTATACTAACACCCTCAGCTTTACTTAATCCTCTTGGATCCTTTGGCCCTAATCTGATGTGCTATATTATGTATGTACATATATACATATACATACATATAAATGGCCTTTTGGGATTTGTACCAGTGTGTTCACACTGACCAGTTTCATTAGTGTTCACATTTTGAGCATTACAAATCCACATAATGACTGGCAAGGATTAAGAGTCAGTCTGTGATCATGAAAGAGAGCAAAGCTCACTGGCCCACACTGAGATCAAATGAATAAACTTATTCTCATTAATGTCCTTATTAATAAAGGTAAACAATTGTTCTAAGAGAGAAGCCCAATAAAAGGTAAACTAAATTCTTCTAATATCTAACTAGTAGCCCTTGATTTTAAAAGCAGTATCACAAAATATACATTGTGATTTACCACTAACAATTACTGTATTTTGTGAACCATTAATTTCAAGACCTCAATCTTTAAACAAAATTAATTTATATTTTATTACAAATCTGCTACTTATAATTCTACTCGTCAGTCTATTTCAAACTGAATTTCCCTAATGTGACGACTTTCATTCTATAGACAATGGTAGCTGAGATATTTAGAGAAGGTAAAGTATTTACTCAAAGTCATACTTTAATAAAGTGGTAAGCAATAATTTAAATACATTTCAGTATAATTTAATTTAAAGTTTTTAATTTTAGCCTGTATACAATTTGCTTCATAAGAAATTAGCAAATGCTAATGAATGATTACTATCTTAAGCACAGGCTAAGGTCTACATAATTTCATTATCTTATTAAGCTTTCATGACAACTCATGAAGAAGTTATTGAGAGATTTCTCCCATTTTATAGATGAGGAAAACAGGAACCTAGAATTAAAGATGCAATTTAGTCCATACCTATAACTAAAGTTTGCCTTATGCCTAGACAATTAGGTGGTCACCTGCACAGTTTAAGGGCATTATTTACAAGCACATGAACACACCCCTGCCTTACATGGACATGCTATTCCACCATTAGAAAGTAAGTCCCTTGAGCTAAAGCATCATGTCTTCAATAATCACTGTTAAAATATAAACAATTCTAAAGCAGGTTATACACCATCTTTGGTCAGATATGCCAGAAGCAGACCCTGACAAGGATTCAGGTGGAAGAGATGTATACATTTCCAGGGGATATCAGTAAGGGGGTGGGGTGCAAAAGAGGAACACAGAGGAGGCCCAATATGCTCTAGCCTGATTCAACAGGGAAACCTTAAAAATTAGGCTTGCCTCACCTCAGTATTGTCTCTGACCCAAAATGACAAATTTGGGCTTTCATAATCTTACACTCTTTAGCTGTTCTTTAAATGCTACTTCAGAAGGATTAAATCCCTAGATTCTTGTGGGTGAAGAAGTTCCTGAAGTAATGGACACTGGCTATTGACAGCCAAAATGCACAAAGCCAGGAGCGCCCCCAAATTAGGAACAAAGGATTGAAGGGGAACTGGACAGAACATCAATATTATCTGCACGTACAATGAAGCTATTCATTCATTAGCATCTCCAAAGGGAAGAACATAAAGCCCCCAGGGAAAGAGAAATGAGCTGGCAATTTCTGTTGAAGACAGAAAGAAGGAACAGGAAGTCAGAGAGGGTCCATACTTTGAGTAGGGTGTAAGGACATTTAAGTAAAGGTCTTGGGAACCATTCCTACCTCAGGAAAGGAACAAAGCTGGGAATGGAAGTGAGAGAAGAAAGAGCATAAGTGTTGAGAGAACACCACAATTTGAAATAATCTTCTGTTGGATCTCTTTTGGTAGACACGTGTTCTAAATATCTTAGCAGCCTTCCAGGAGAGTTACTATTCACACCTATAGGCTTTTTATTAGCATTGTAACTACTAACTTGGCCTTTTACATACAGAAGAAAACACTGTAGTTTTTTTTTTAATGAATATACATTTTAAACTTTTATAAGCTTACTAAATTCTAATGGTAAAGAAAAGTAACAGAGTACAGAGCCAAGAAATAGACCCACATAAAGATAGTTACCTAATTTTTGGCACAGGAGCAAAGACAGTACAATGGAGTAAAGTTAGTCTTTTCAACAAATGACACTGGAACAGCTGGACATCCATAGGCAAAGAGTTAATCTCAACACAGACTGTACACCCTTCAGAAAAATTAACTCACATAGGATCACATTAATGTAAAATGCAAAATTATAAAAATTCTAGAAGATAACATAGGAGAAAATCTAGATGACCTTGGATATGGTAGTGGCTTTCTAGATAGAACACAAAAGAAACAATCTATGACAGAAATAATTGATAAGGTAGACTTCATTAAAATTGAACACCTCTGTTCTTGCCATGTCAAAAGAATGCGAAAATGCACAGTCTAGGAGGAAATATTTGCAAGACACATCTGATAAAGGACTGTTATCCAAAATATAAAAAAAAGGAAGAAAAAACTTTTAAAAACTCACAGCAAGAAAGTAAACAACACAATTTAAAAATGGGCCAAAGACTTTAATGGACACCTCATCAAAGAACAGATATACAGAGAGCAAACAAGCACATGGAAAGATGCTCCGCAGAGCATGTCATCAGGGACAGGCAAATTAAAGCAACAATGAGGTAGCTATCAGAATACCCAAAATCCAGAATACTGACAACAAATGCTGGTGAGGGTGTGGAGCAACAGGAACTCTCATTCATTATAGATGGGAATGCAAAATGGTGCAGCCACTTTGGAAGACAGTTTGGCCATTTCTTATAAACTAAAAATATTCTTATCATATGATCCAGCAATCAGGCTCTTTGGTATTTATTCAGAGAAGCTGAAAACTAACGTCTACCCAAAAACCTGCACATAGATGTTTATAGCAGTTTCATTCATAATTGCCAAAACTTGGGAGCAACCAAGATGTCCTTCAGTAAGTGAATGGATTAATAAACTGCGGTACATCCAGACAATGGATATTATATATATATATATATATATATATATATATACACATATATGTGTATATATATATATGTATATATATATTTTTTTCAGAGATAGTTAGTGAGCAGGAGAGTAAACAAAGGGAGAGGGAGAGAGAAAATCTTTTTTTTTTTTTGAGAGGTAGGAGAACTAAATTTATTTCCTTTTTTGGCATTAACTGATGGTGTGATTTTTTTTTTAAGTGACTTGGCCTCACCAACCTCAGCTTTCTTAGGAAAATTAGTGGCTTTGGCTGAAAGGCTCCCTCAGGGGTCTTCCCACTGAACTCGTTATTCAGTAGCTCAGATCCCTGGTGCATTCAGCAGTACCTCTGTTGGGGTTTAAAATGGTGTGTGTTGTGTTGTGAAAAGTGGGTTTGATTTTCACAGCTCAGTTTTTCCCCCTCCCTGGTTCTATCTGCTCCACCTTCGGAGATAGAAAATCTTAAGCAGGCTCCCTGCTCAGCACAGAGCCCAGCAAGGGGCTTGATCCCACAACCCTGAGATCATGACTTGAGCCAAAATTAATAGTTGTATGCTTCACCAACTGAATCACCAGGCACCCAAGACAATGGAATATGATTTAGTGCTAAAAAGAAATGAGTTATCAAGCCATTAAAAGACAAAAAGAAACATAAATAAATGCATATTGCCAATTGAAAAAAGCCAGTCCAAAAAGGTTACATAGCATAGAATTTCAACCATATTTCCATTCTGGAAAACCAAAAACTATGCAGATAATAAAAATATCATTGTTTGGGAGTGAGGGAGAGGGATGAACAAATGGAACATAGAGGATTTTTAGAATAGTGAAGCCACTGTGTATAATACTATAATGGTGGATACAACCCATTATACATTTTTCCAAAGCCATAAAACATACCTTAAGGGTGAAACTTAGTGTAATCTATGTAATCTATGAATCTTTATTGTAATCCATGAATCTATATGTCAGTATAGGTTCATCAATTGTAACAAATATACCACTCTGGTGGGGAATGTTGATAATGGGGGAGGCTATGAACATATGAGGTCAAAGGTACAATAGGGAAATTTGTGTGCCTTCCTTTTGCTGTGAATCTTAAACCACTCTAAAAAAAGTTTTAATTATAATATTAAAAAATAAAGAAATTTCAGAAATTCCCTTTTTTTCACTTTCATCTAATCTTTCCAAAATTGTTTTTCTTGCCAAATATATTTATAATGACTGCTCTTAAGAGAAGTCAACATTTAGAGCTGTGGTTTTTTTTTTCCTTTTCTTGAAACCTCAAATTATGGAAATGTTATAGAGTTTATGTGATGGTGGAAAAAATATACTTTGTACCTGCTTTCAGAAACTCCGTTACGTGTGCACATTAATCATGTTTGGGATGATTTATTTCTGCATTCATGTAGGCCAATTTTATTAGTGTTTAGTTTGGCTGAATAGAAGAAAATCTGCTTTATATTTCACCTCTGTAAAAAGAAGAGTTAGATTTGTGCTAACTTACATAAAGGCTATACATCCACTTTGTTCCTGATCTCAGGCACTTTCATACTCATTCTTCTTCTACATTCTCCCTCTGTAGCGCCCTCTATAAAATCTTTTGATCTAGGTCTGTTCAAGTTATACCTTCAGATTTTCTTCCAATGCCTTCAGAATCTTCAATGTCTACAACAGGAATGTTTCACATTCACCATATGGATATTGTCACTGCCATTTCCCGCTTCAGTACTTAGCCTTCAGTGCTGGCCTCAAATATTTTACTATCGAGACTGCCTATCTGTGTGCTCTCCAACCACTACCCTGCCACCAGGAGGCTAACCCCCTGCACAGACCCAAAAGCCACCTTCTTTTGGCCACTGACACATTAATAGCCCTTTTTTGCTCTCCAGTACGGCCATATTCCCTCAGTCTGCAAAGAAAATGCCCTTCATCTTTGTAGTTGTTGTTTAGTCTTACACATTCAGAAAGCTTTCTCAACTCCCTACCCTCCAAATATTACCTCAAACTTTTCAAAATAGTCAATAACACATTTATTTGAATTTGTCTTTCCTATTCACTACTACTCTGGCCTCTCTACGGGCAAGGTTCACATTCAGTAATTCCTAAATTCCTAATATCCAATAAGGGTCCATCAGCCTGGGCCCTAAATAACTCTACTTGGATTTACAATATTGAGTTGGTCACACTATTTTGATTTTCTTCTTCATGTGCAGGTACTACTAAGATAGAATTTCAGAAATTCCGCCACCACCCCATTTCCATTGTTTGAACTTCTACCATTTCCTAGCATTTCTCTTCAATAGAAACTAATTTGGAGAAAATTTCATCTCTCTGCTGTATATGTGTGAACTTACAATGATTAAACCTCGTGACAAATATTTGGCTAACCATGCTGAGCACCATTTGTTTAGACTAGTCCTTTGGTCCCTTTCTTATAGCAAGTGCATGTGAATAATCAAAGTTAGGTCTAGCTTCAATTAACTCACAACATTATAAGTTATAAAATTGCTGACCCAGTTACTGACTTTAAATGGTGTAGGCTACCTCAAAACATACAGATGAAGAGTCATCAATCTTCCTCATATTAAGTCTACACTAGACAGAAGATTGAGATTTTAAGCAAAAATATTTATATTCTTTACAGGTATTCCTGCCGCTATAGACACAGCTGTATATGGAGATTTAAAGTTTCCAACAGCATGTTGAATATAACTCTTTACTTTTCTTACACTCCTTTATGCCCTATTACATCTAGCAAATAATCAGGGATAAGAATATTTGCTTTCTAGCTGAATAAGAAGATGGTTCTTGTAGAATGGGTAAGAGGGCCATGAATTTTAGTGTATAGATTTAGAGTTCAGACTTTGAAGTCACACATGGGTTAAAGTCCTGATTGTCAGGCAGCCCTGAACCTAGAGCAACTTAGCATCTCTGAACTTCAGTTTGCTCCTGTGTTAAATGAAGACAACACTCGTTCCTACTTCACAAGGTTTTATAAGTGTTAAATGAGATAATGGATGTAAAGCCCATAACTTGGTGCTTAGACAAATCAATGATTAGTAATGCAAGTTACTATTATCATTATCATCACCATGATTCTATATGCACTACATATTCAAATTTCAGTGAAGCTCTAAGTAAAACATGACAGGGGGGTCAAGGAACTATGAAAGCTACTGACTACTCGTTGAAAGAAAACTCGACCAAATAAATAACTTAATTCTGCAAAACAAAGAGAGGAAGCTTGATGCATGCTCATTAGGTAGGGTGATCATATAATTTATCATCCTAATTGCGAACCTTTGGAGAGAGAAGGGGGCACAATTACTAACTAATCCAGGACAAAAGCATAAGCAAAGACCGTCCCAGACTGAATCAGGACTTAGGGTCACTCTTTTGCTGGCACACTCTGATTTCTGATATTCTAAAATGAAAAAGACAAAAAAGAAAAAACAAAAACAAAAACCTAACACTACAGTTTTGGGATTTCTATGCCACATAATCCTTGATATCCCTAGCTATTACAGAGAAAATCATTGAAGTCAAAAAAATTACCAAGGTATTGCTAAAGATCTAGAAACACAAAATGAACTTCAAAATAATAAACTTGTGGAATGGATGCAAATTTTAACATCAACACCTGAGTCAAGTTCTACCTCTGCATTTAAATCTTCACATAACTGGGCAAGTCAGAATCTCTAACCCTTTGTTTACTCTTCTGCAAGTGATAAAAATGATGATGATGATGATGATGATGATGATAATTAATAATACATACCTAATCATTGTGATACATAAAGTTGCATTATACATTATAAAGCAACAAACAAGTTAGTTAATTGAATTAGTTATTTTAGGAATTTCTTAAAGATTCTATCATAATTCTCTTCATTTGAGAAGAACAAGAACCTTGCTTATTAAATTCAAAAACTCTAAGGATAAAAGCAATGCAAAATTCTTTACCTAGCATGGATGATTGCTGAACTGATCCTAGAATCTCTTAGTTATTCAAACTGTATTCTCTTTAACAAAATGACAAGATTGAGTCAATAAATACTAAGGCCTCACATTTTTTTTTAAGCGTGGCCTTAAAAATAATTAAACCAATAACAAACAAATCCTTTTTAAAGAGGTTGGGTTTTAAGCAGTTAATTCAATCAAAACCTGTGGCTAGGTTAGGAAGGACTAGACAAAAATGTTTGTTTCCAGTGCCCCTATTTGTTCCAATTCCGTGGTTTTCAATTCAAGTAAGCATTTGAATTATCTGAGGAGTTCTTAAACACCAAGATGCCTTTCCCAAATGATTAAATCCTCATCTCCAAGGTGCTGGGCCTGGGCATTGGTATTTTTAAAAGCTTTAGGGTGATTCTGATAGGCAACTGGGGTTGGCACCCTAGCTCAGTGGCTAGATTGTAGGAGGCACCTCAGAGCATTCTTTTACCTATATATCCTTCAAGGCTGCTGTTTAATCCCCCTCCATATACTCTTTTCTAAACCCTCAGGCCCAAGAATCCCAGTGTCTTAAACTGCTCTTTGTCTTTACTTTAGTCCTAATCAAATTCCACTGAAAATGTCTCTGACAACTCTACTCACATTGAAAGGTAACCATTGATAAGACAAAGGATTAATCTTCTTAGTGGTGTTTATATTTCAATGGTGAACCAAAGTTTAAGGTAAAGAAAGAACATATTGAGGGGAGGAGATAGAGACAACAGGTCAGAATGTCAGGAAGTGGCTTCTGAGTATTTTCTGGAGCTTTCCAGTATTCCAGAAATCATATCGAGGATGTGATACTCCATCTACCTGTGCCTAAACCTGTAAATTTGATGTAGGTATCAGTTCATGAATAAAACAAATAGTACAAGTCAATACAATAATGTAATATTTGATTCACACCTTTTAATTCCCAGACAATGTTAGGTGTTTTCACATGGTATCTTCGATCCCATAACCCTGATGGAAAGTTAAGAATCACTATCCCCATTTTACCTATGAGAAAATGATGACAGAGAGGTGATGTCATTCCTGCAGATACAGATAAGGAATGATCTCTTCAACTTGACTTCAAACCTCAGCTCTTTTCCACTTTTCCACGCTTCTTTCCTAACGGTGATTATTGCTTTGAGAAATGATTAAGTCCACATTAAAGTGAATTCAGAACAAAAGAGAAAAAACCTGTTAGGGAGGTTGACAAACCCTGCAGGAATTTAGAGCTTATTCTTTTGTGTATTTTAAAGCCAGCTATCCTGGGGAAATGCAAACAGTTTTGATCCAAAAATGTTTATTAGCATATTCAACCTCCACTGTTTCTGCTATCTCTTCAAATGTTGTAGGGACATCAGTAAGTCCCTATAAACTACCCTTGGCAGGAAAAGCCAAGGTAGGAAAAGCCTCTGTGGTGACATAGTAAACATCACATTCGGTGTAATATTCTAAGAGCAGAAACAAGAATCTGCACCATCCCAGGAATAAAAAGGGAAATGAGTGATTTGTACATTTTATATCTAAACCAATCTGATAAAGAACATTCAGGTTCACTTGATAATGTATTGGTTTGATATTTGAGAGAAAATATCATCCATCCACCCAGATAATGGTTTATGCCAAACAAGTCAGCTAGAATCTTGGCATATTGATCATTTTTAAGGATAACTCAGTGAGTGGAAAATGAGTGGAAATAATTTGTAAGATGGTAAAATGTATCCTTACTTTTTAAGGCTGATTTAGAGTTTTGTATTTAGACACTTGATACTTGTTGCTAAAAATTTAGATTTTAAAATTGAACGTGACATAAGATGAACTACATTTGGGTGTTAGATTATATTTTAAGATTAATGTGCACATCTAAGGACAGAAAACACTAGACAGAATTATTTTGAAGGAAGAAGGGAGAAAATGAGACATGAGAGAGAAAGGAAGAGGAAGGAAAAACATGACTTGTGGAGCAAAGAATAAGAAGTTTCTCACATTACACATTCTCTTTATCCCAGAAAGATCAAAGGTAAGTGTTGGGAAGAGGAAACAACTTGAGTCTTGTTCTCAAGAGGGAAAAGGAGGATAGACTGCCTCCATGGACAACCAAGAGACATAGTAAGCTTGAGCTGTACAAGGAGAGGGGAAAAAGATGGTACAGAAAATGAGAATATTTCGTTTTATTTTTTTAAATTGTTTATTTTTGAGAGAGAGAGAGAGAGAGAGAGAGCGCAAGCAGGGGAGGGGCAGAGAGAGACGGAGACAGAGAACCCAAAGCAGGCTCCAGACTCTGAGCTCTGACATGGGGCTCAAACCCACGGACCGTGAGATCATGACCTGAGTCGAAGACGGACGCTCAACAAACTGAGCCGCCCAAACGCCTCCAGAAAATGAGAATATTTAAGATGTCAATCTAAATAGATAGAAGCCTAGAGAGTGGGAAGTCCATGGAGTTTTGAAAAAAGCAGGAAGAAGTTTCAAACTGTATAAAGACACAAAAAGACAGTCAAGCTGATGTAATGTTGATCTGTCACTGAGCATGAGATTGTAGCTGCAGCTAGAATAGGGAATCGTAGAGTAAGCGATGACAGGAATCACAGTGATTTATCACAAAGCAAATGGCCTTAGGAAGGACCAGATGAGAACCAGACATCACGGAGGATGCTGGAATGAACGAGTGGCAAAGGGCCAGCTGCAAACATGTGTAGTCTTGGTGGCAGTTGAACCTTCAGTGACCACACATGATCTTTACCTGGGGACAAAACATAAGCTTCATGCCCTCAAAAGCCGAACAAGGTCTTTGTACCAAAGGAAAAAACAAATGTTACTCAATAGGCAAACAATGCTGAAAGTTCACTTCCTCTAACTCTGTAGTCAAGCTACTCAGTCAGGATAACATCACTAGATGGCCAGGCGCTGAAGTCAGGAAGTAGTTTATTTTCGCTGAAACTGAAGGGGAAGTTAGAGAGAAAAACAGCTGCAACTTGATCAATTCAAGAAAAGCAGGTACGAATAAAGAGAGCCAGTGAAAAAGAGAGCCAGCTCAGATTTGCTGCGAGCTAAATTTTGCACACCAAAAAGAAAGCAAGAGAGAGAGAGAGAGAGAGAGAGAGAGAGAGAGAGAGAATACCCAGTATCACTCATCTATATTTGGTAGGAAAGACAAAAGCTGAATTGGGGATTGAGGCTTTCTGGGTCAGAGGGCAAAGTTCGCCCTAGGAGTTGGTGGGGTCATGAGTGAGACCCCTTGAAAAACCCAAGGAAAATAAATCAAATCACTGGATTTCTCTAAATAGGAGGAGGTGACTGAGGAGGAGGAAAAGAGGCCCGAGTGAGAAGGGGAGAAGGGAAAACAGGGAAAGGGAGGGGTTTTGAGAAGGAGGGCAGCAGATGGGACAAAAGGAGAAAAAGCTGCTTGTTTTCAAATCAATACTTCCCAAAGAGGATGTCCTTTCCCCAGGGCTATTCCAAGGGAATCACGGAATCAGAGTTGCAACCTCTCTAACATCTGTTAAGCAAGGGCAGTTTTAGATTTGCAACAAAGTATCTTCTGCTTCAACCCCTTTCTTCTCTTTTACCTGAACCATAAGGCCCAGTATCCTGCCCACCCTGCATTCCGCGCACTGCCCACCTTCTCCCCAGCACTTTCCTCTCTCATACAGTGTCAAGCAAAGTAGAGACAGTTACCAGCTTCCCCTCCCAACAGCTGAATTATTCTTCCAAACTTTTATTTTGATAGCAAAGTGGTTCAAGGTATGTTTGAGGGTTGTGGAAACCCTCAAAAGGATTACAGAATGAAAAAGTTTTGAGAACCATGCTCTAAATAAAGAATTGGAGACAAAAACCTGTCATAATGAAAAATTAAACTGAACTGCCTCAAAGAAAGCAAAGGAGCAGCCGATACCTTGGTGAGCAAGAAGAAAAATTCATGTAACATGGGACTGGTAATGACACAGCTTCCTGCAAATGTCTAAGTCTCTTTCTGCCTGGCATGTGGTAGGGAAATGTAAGGAGAATTTACAGCCAGGTGATAGTAACATGCAAAATCAAGCTTATTTCTAAATTTGAAATTTATTGTCAGTAACTCCTACCATAAATAAACCTACGTGAATGAATGGGTCTGATAACCCAGAGCTCAGGGGACTACAAAACCAGGCCTTTCCCTATCGTGAGGTCTTTGAAGTTTGTCTTTTTCAAATAATCAATATAGTAGTATGCTAGTGAAGGTCCCAGGGAAAAAAACAAAAACAAACAAACATGATTATGTATTGGTTATGTGACCTTGGGAAAGTTAATCATTCTCCCTGAGCATTAGTTAATGTGTTTAGTGGAAATAATAATACCTACATCACGGAGATGAGATGAGGATTAAGATTTTAAAAATAGTCATTATTTGTGAGTGCTTTCTATATGTCTTAGGTAGGATATTAATGACTTTACTCTCACTCATTAATCAAATCTCTTTTATTCTCCCCCAATCCTGAAAATCCTACTAGCTGATTCTTACCCCTAACCCAAGTGTTCAGGATTTTCAGATTCTCTCTCTCTCTCTTCTTTCTTTCTCTTTTCTGTTCAAAAAAGACCTGAATATCCCTCTTAATCAACCTAGTGAATAGTAATGGGACCAAAGCAATGTGCCAGGCAATGGGTTAGAACCTGAGAGACAGACTAAGACATGGTTTCTACCCTCTAATGATTTACAATTAATAAATCAGGCCTGGAGAACTGATCCTACCTCTCCAAATCTCCACAGCTCCAATCCTCAGCCTCCAGCCTACGTTCCTCTCCTATTTTCCTCTACCCATGAAACACTGCAAAAAAATAAATAAAATAAAATAAAAAATTTTTAAAAATGTATTTTTAGTAAGAAGTGAAGAAATGAAGTAGGATAATGGTTCAGCTTTGGTGGGCAAGTCTGTGAGCATGTTTCTTTTGACAGAAGAGTCTTTTGGTTCTTCTGAAATCATACCCTAGTCAGGCTGTTGATCTGGTCGATCAAGACAGATCTGATTTTCAGGGTAAATGGTCAATATCCTTGTAACCATTTCTGAATAAGAGCAATCAGAGGTTTCCCACCACCAACTGTTCAACATTCATGAAGAAATGTCCCAAAAGTATTAGAAGCGTAGAGTTTTCTGAATGAGGATGAGATGTACACTAGGAAGTTGTGGTAATCCGTGGAAGTGTAGCTCCTTGGGACAGAGGAAGATTTTGGATTAAGAAAACCTGGTTTTGAATGTCAACTTCTCACTGAGTGGGATCATGGGCAAGTTGATTAACTTCTCTAAGCACTATTTCTCTATCTTTGTAAAATGAGCACTATAATACTTTTGTCTCATGGTTGCTCCCAAAATTCAGTAAGACAATTATGTAAAACACCTAGACACATAAGTGGCCAATAAATGGTAGCTGTTACCACTATTACTCTCAGTGTGGAAATCACTAATAAAACTTCTGAAAAGAGATGTAAGACAAACCTGTTCCCTTTGTCCTTCTCATTCCAAGGCCTTCCACACATGCTTTCTCCACATTCTTACATCATATATTTTTTTAAAACCATGATGGACAACTAACTTCTGCATTGTGATGTTGCCAGAATCTTTTTCTGCTTAGTGAACTTTAATTATTCCTGAATTACATTAGGATTCCCATGGAATTACTTATTATAGCCACACAGTGCCAAAATGAGTCACCATGATTAAATCTGTGAGAATGGCTACCAAGGAAACTATGTATGAATTTCCATCCTGTAAAGTATTCGGTCACATGAAACCAACTTCCAATGAGTAACATGAGTAATATCTCAGGGATTTTATGGCATCATAGATGGTGAATAAGTAGTTTATTATATCAACTAGTACAGTGACAATATTGATTTATGTCCTATGGTGTATTTCTTTTTAAATAACTTAAAATTAGGGGTGCCTGGGTGGCTCAGTCAGTTAAGTGTCCGACTTCAGCCCAGGTCATGATCCCATGCTTTGTGGGTTCGATCTCCACGTCTGGCTCTGTGCTGACAGCTCGGAGCCTGGAGCCCACTTCGGATTCTGTGTGTGTGTGTCTCTCTCTGTCTTTCTCCCCTGCTTGCACTCTGTCTCTCTGTCTCCCAAAAATAAGTAAATATTTAAAAATTTTTTAATAAATAAATTAAAATAAATAAATAACTTAAAATTAAATTAAAGATATAATATTTTTATATATCTTTAATCACTCATACATATCTTTGATTTTAGGGAACCAATAGAATAAATAACTAAAATTCACTGATGTAATATATGATCATAGAGTACTACATAGTTATCCCAAAGCTGTATTTGGTTAAAAATGTTATTTAGCCTTGTAATCTACACAGTAAACAAAGAGTACCAAATCTACCATGCATTTCTAGGAGAAAGAGCACTGAAATAATGAACAAAATATTATTACCTTTTCCTATGACTGATGGTTTCTTAGAAAACCATTTTTTAATCTATAAATATATTCTAGAGGTCTGTTTTAAAGTTAGCATATAAATTAATATTCGCATTGATGGTTTCAGATCTTGGAATTCCAAAATAAGAAGTAATAAAAATAAAACTAGCATGATGTTGTGTATTTCTTGATTCCATAAATATGCAAAAAGTATCTTCATATTTCAATAATATTGTAACTGGATTTGTGCTGACATGATAGCATCATACTTTATTCATGTCGGGTTGGATTCCCTGAAGTTTGGTCCCAATTTGCCTCCACTGCCCGATGATATGATTCCTCCTGAATCAGAGGAGGGGCTGGGAGCATCCAGAGGTAGAATAAGAGGGATTAGAAGGTTTTGAAAGCAAACTCCATGGGAAATTAAGATTCATGGGGCTAAATGCTGGTGGAAGCATTCTATCATTTTACCCAATCTGAAAATATTTAACTTCAATGCACTATATTTAGAAGCTACCGTTTCGTGAACTGGGTCCACATCTGGCAAACCCCTGAATGTTTTGGTTTACTTTTTGTTTTCTAGGAACAACAAAAATATAGATTAAAACTTTTCATATTTTCATGATTTCAGTTGGCTCTACACACCGCTTACTCCTTTTTTTTCCCACTTCACATGTGGATGTTTACGTACTGAAGGCACTGAGCTTATTTTGTGTAATTATGAGATAGTATTTACGAAATGTCATTAATATAATTTGTCTAATGTCAAAGCTTATTTATATTATTTGGGGATGTAAAGGATATTGTTTCCATTTGTTTTAAAGGTGACAGAAACTGAAGTTAAGCATTCACTGCTGTCAAGTGAGCTAATGGCAGCCAAGAGATCAGAAATCTTTTCTTTTAATCCTTTCTACTTCATCACTAACATGGGAAAAGGCTTCAGTCATTTCCAGCTTTCTTCCTTTTCTCTCCAATTCCCATTTGTGAATTGGACACACTTCTATTCCTATCTTTCTTACACTTTCTGCATTCCCATTAGATTTCAAGGTGGAATACAGGCGGGAAACATGCTAATAGTATGGGGGCAGAAATGATGCTAATGGAGAGTGGATATAATGGACTTGCTTGTAGGCATGTCTATAATTTTCTCTCTCTAGTCTCCCATTTCCTATCTTTCACTCCACTTCAGCAAATCTCTTTGAGGAAAACCCCAGGACTCAGGATGAAGAGCCTAGGTTTTCACACTGGAGAGACTGCCCAAGAGACTCAGAGCCACCCATTTACCTGTTTCCCTCATCTTTAACACGAAGGTAGTAATATGCTTATTCATAGCACTCTTACAAGCACTAAACGCACTAAATATCATAACTATTTAAGCAGCAAGACAGAAAGACACAAACAAACCCAGTCCACACTCACAATAAGAACTTAACAAAGGGTGCAGTTGTTAACTGGTTTGTAGCTGTTATTCCCACTTGCACCCTTACCCGACCCCTCACCCCACCTGAGCCACCTGCTCTCTCTCATGGAAGTTCTCTCCCCTTACGTGGGCCAGATCTCTCAGTCTCATCGCTTTTTCAGCATACATTGGGTCAAATACTACGATGTACAAGCCATCACTTAGAGAATTTCAGGAAATGCAGCTATGTATAGAACCTTTCTCTAAATAGTGGAGAGTAAACCCACCTCTGCCAGGCCTCAGACCATGTGCTAGCTGAGCATAAGCAAGCCACTTCATTCGCCTGAGACAGACTCCACAAATTTACATGGATGTTAATGCTATCTTTGTTCTAACATTACCTTTTCTGATTATTTTATTGCATCATTACATAAATCAGACTACATAAATTATGAGAATAGATTTTGAAAACTATAATGAGTAAGCTATGAAATGTTTGGTATAAATGTAAAAAAGAAGCTCAAATTGTGATAAATCTGGGCGAATTTCACACTTTCCATAGGAATATGCAGCTCATGCTTCCTTAATGTCACCCTTCTCTTCAAATTTCAATTCTTACTCTGTACAGGGCTCTTGAAGAACTGACTCTGCCCTGAAGTGTGGGACAATCTTTCTCTCCTTTTATCACCTCATTAAAGTCTAATGAGGTGAAGAGGAAAAAAAGGGTCACATGTTGGCTTTTAAATCTATTCAATATACATTGTTGGAAGCAGCATTTTAAAACCAATATGAAGACAAGCTTGCAAAATAACTATTTTCTAAACTTCTTTATTTTTTTAAATAGTCATGTGTTTTATTTTATTTTATTTTATTTTTAATATATGAAATTTATTGCCAAATTGGTTTCCATACAACACCCAGTGCTCATCCCAACAGGTGCCCTCCTCAATACCCATCACCCTCTAAACTTCTTTAAAGCACAGGGCTTCTTGGAGTGATATTTGAGTTTCATGCCTTGTATGTCATTATATTTTCTTCCTGATTTTACCACAGTGTTCAAATGT
The DNA here is from genome assembly GCF_022837055.1 of Prionailurus viverrinus. NCBI lineage: Eukaryota > Metazoa > Chordata > Mammalia > Carnivora > Felidae > Prionailurus > Prionailurus viverrinus. The sequence goes on from NC_062564.1 coordinate 78,755,227, forward strand.
CAGGCTCCAATTCGCATCTGAATCCAACCCTCCACTCAGTCTACCCATGCAGACTGGTTGGATTAGGTAAACTGAAGTCCCATCAAGATAAAGTTGCCCTGAGGGGCACAAGAGGGCATTACAGAGAATCAGGTAAACTGTGAATGGAGTCTTCTGTGTGAAATAAATTAACTATAAAAGGCCCCAGGTGGCTTTTCCTATCTTCCAAGAATTAACAAAGTTTCATTGTTATGGAATAAACTTGTGGGATTTTTTTTTTTTATGACAGAATAAATGTTGCACATACACTATATAATTCATTCCATCCTGGCAGGAAATGGTCTCCAATTTTCTCTGGGGAACTGTACAAACATCTGGATAATCTTGAAATCTTTTAATATGAAAGAGTGGTAATTACCCCCAAACTTACTACTTCCCATGTTTATTTCCCCTTTTCTAATGATTAGAAATGTCTTTCTTTCTCAGTGAGGATTTAAAGATTGGTTATGAAGGAATTAATTTTGCGAGGTGTCCACCAAGGACACAGGGCCTCATCCCATGAAAATTCACAGAAAGATACTTTTTGCCATTTTTCTTCAAGGCAGCCAAAGTTCCTAATTTTACAGATGTTCTTTTTTTTTTTTTTTTTTTTTTAGTTTCCTTTGTTTTTGAATGTTGAGCTGAAGTGACTTTTTAATTTAATGAGTAGTATTATACGGTTGTTTATATTTAGCTCCACATTCTCATTCATCACTATCCCATGGAAGAATTTTGACAAGCAATGTACAAATGTGACATGGGTACAAAAGCATATCTCAGAGGCTTGGAATCTCTGGGTGAATGCCATCCGCACTATAGTGCTGCATAACTCTGGAGGAGAATTTCCAGGGAGTTACATGCGGTATGAATCTAGCTTTGACGTTTTGCTCTGTAATACTTTTTTTTGCTTCATAGAAAGCAATAGGAGTCTCTTTCTCTCACTTTTTTCTATGTTCTTTTTGCTACAACTTTTTATGTGTTCTCAAGTGTTGGTTCTTTATTCTTTTACTCGATTCTATTTTTTTTTAAGTTTAGTTGGCAAAATTTTAACTAAGTGATCACAAGTACTTTGTTCCATTCCTCTCCTGCTATACCTGAGCATTTTTGTTTTGCTTGTTTTGTTGCTTTATTTTTTTTTAACATTTATTTATTTTTGAGAGAGAGAGTGCAAGCAGGGAAGGGGCAGAGAGGGAGACAGAGAATTCCAATGCTTCTCACTGTCAGTGCAGAGCCCAGTGTAGGGCCTGAAATCACAAACCATGAGATCATGGCCTGAACCAAAGTTGGAAGCCCAACCCATTGAGCCACCCAGTCACCCCATGTCTCTTTATTAATAGTACACCTAGAGCTATATTATTTCCCTGTGTGGCCTACATTTGAATTCCTTTATTTTCTTTGCGTTGGTTTTAGTCCCCTCTGTTGAATTACAAGGGCCTTGAAGGGAGAGGAAGAGCTGAGTGGTCCAGTTATTGCTGTGTCACCAAACTTCTTTTTGTTAGGAAGGCATTTTTTGAACTTTGACAAGTCTGATAATCTTTTGGGACCTCAGATTCTTAATCTGAGATAATAAATTATATGTGCTGTCAATTGGCTCATTATGGAGTAGTTATTTCTCCTAAAGTACTTGAAGGTGTAATTTGTATTGAATACTTACTAGCTTAGAATAATAAACATTTAATGATCTCTACCATATGCCTGCCACCATGCTGTGCGGTGGGGGCAGAAAGATGGATTGGGATTCCTTCCTCAAGGACTGTTTTGAAAGACAGACTTAGATAGAAGAATAGTTTCAATAGACCATGGCAAAGTGTTTACAAGTATCTAACTATTTTTTTTAAGTTTTTATTTATTTATTTTGAGAGACAGAGATAGCACAAGCAGGGGCAGGAGAGAGAGAGATAGAGAGAGAGAGAGAGAGAGAGAGAGAATCCCAAGTAGGCTCTACACTGTTGGCGTGGAGCCCCATGCGGGGCTCAAACTCATAAACAGTTGAGATCGTGATCTGAGCCTAAATCAAGAGTCAGATGCTTAACTGACTTAGCCACCTGGGCACCCACAAGTATCTAATTCTTTACTAGTAACTGTTGTTAAAATTGACTAAAGAAGACAGTGTAGGTAACACAAACAAACTTTATTTAATACTTCATAAAACAGTCTCCATTCAGAGAACTGCAAAATAGGGTGGAAGGCAAGAAGCTTTTACAGGAAAAAGAATAAAGAAGAAGAAAGAGAAAAATAGAAAATATCTTATAGGCTGGGGCCACATGGTCAACCTTGTTGGGGGTGAGAAGGCCCAGGGTTGGCTTAGTGTTTGGGGACTGGCTGATGGCTTACTGCAGTTCTGATCAAGAGGAGCATTTCCGGGCACAGGAAAGTTATCTAAGTTTCAGTTTGCTGACGTGATACCCACAGGCAGGAATGGCTCCATCTTGGGCATAGAAAGTTATTTCAACAGTGTTAAATATGTTTGTGTATCATTATGCTATTTTTTAACATTCTGTGTTGTAATAATGGTAAATTAGAGAGGAGAAATAAATTTTCAACATAATCTAGTCCTTCTGGATCCAAGTAGAATAATCCAAACAACACTGAACAAATTTTACCCAATTAATACCAGTCATTAACTCTATTTTTAAAAAATATATTCTTTCTCTAATAAGTATTCACTTTTGCTTCGTTTTAGTCCATAGATTTCCTGTTTTAAATGGAGAGAAAGGAAGAGTAAATTAACATTTGTTGGACACCTATCACGTGCTTAGTATGATGCTGAGCTGAGTGCTTTAAAAGCATTATTTCAATCAACACTCAGAACAACTATCCAAAATGGGCTTTGTGAATTCTAATTTAAAGATACGGAAGTCAGACTAAGACATCAGATGATCTTCTCAAGGTCACCCACCCAGAAAATGTTAGTTAATATTCATACCCAGTTTCCCTCATTCCAAAGCCCATGCTAATTCTGTTACATTACATTTCTACTCCAAATGAAAATCATAGAAGTTCAAATAGCACTTTAAAGCTATATAGGACTTTAATACCCTTTGAGTCTAACCACCTCATCCTATGGATGAAAAAAAATAAGGCCTGGAGAGTTTAAATGACTTGCTAGAATTCGTTCTGCTAGTTGATGTCAGAGATTGAAGTAGACACCATTTCTTCTCTAAGACAAGTCCATGTTCTGGAATAGTCTATCTGAAAATACATGAATAAAAAATAAAAATAAAGGAATGAATTCCGTGCTGCAGGAAATGCTTAAATAGAGATGTGATGATTAAAAAGATTACAGAAGCATTTTTTAAGGGAAGGAAGTTTGGATTTGAAGACCTGAAGGCTTCCTTCTATCTCTTCTATTCTTTAAGGCTGTATAATTAAGAATACTTTTCCATTATCTTCTCTTCAATTAAAAATAAATGAAAATTGGGGCACCTGGGTGGCTCCATTGGTTGGGTGTCCGACTTCGGCTCAGGTCATGATCTCATGGTTCGTGGGTTCGAGCCCCACATCGGGCTCTGTGCTGGCAGCTCAGAGCCTAGAGCCTGCTTCATGTTCCGTGTCTCCCTCTCTCTGCCCCTCCCCTGCTCACTCTCTCTCTCTCTCTCTCAAAAATAAATAAAAAACATTTAAAAAAATAAATGAAAATGGAAATATAGCATACGAAAATTTGTGGAATGCAGCAAAAGCAGCTTTCAGAGGGAGGTTCATAGCAATGTGTCCACCTCAAGAAATGAGAAAAGTCTCAAACAACCTGACCTTACACCTTAAGGACTTGAAAAAGAGGAACAAAGCCCAAAAAAATTAGTAGAAGAAAGAAAATAACAAAGATTACAGCAAAAATAAATTAGAGACTAAGAAGACAATAGAGATCAATAAAACTAAGAGCAGGTTCTTTGAAAAGGTAAATAAAATTGACAAGACTTTCACTAGACTTAACAAGAAATATAGAGAGGGAACTCAAATAAAATCAGAAATGAAAAAGATGTTACATCTCTCTGCTTATATTGTCCTTCTGTTCTTAAATGTTGTCTACTTTATCCATTAGAACCCTTGGCTTATTAATTATAAATATTTTAAATTCATGGTTTGATAATTCCAATACCTTTGCTGTACCTGAGCCTAGTTCTGATGTTTGCTCTTTCTCTTCCAACTGTGTTTGTTGCCTTTTAGTATATCTTGTAATTTTTTCTCAATAGCTGGGCATGATGTGTCAGGTAAAAGACACATTCCTAAAAGTTCTTTTTTTTTTCTTCTTTTTTTTTTTCAACTTTTTTTTTTTATTTATTTTTGGGACAGAGAGAGACAGAGCATGAACGGGGGAGGGGCAGAGAGAGAGGGAGACACAGAATCGGAAACAGGCTCCAGGCTCTGAGCCATCAGCCCAGAGCCCGACGCGGGGCTCGAACTCTCGGACTGCGAGATCGTGACCTGGCTGAAGTCGGACGCTTAACCGACTGCGCCACCCAGGTGCCCCAAAGTTCTCTAGGAATATAGTGGTAAGGTGTAGGTGGAAGGGAAGAAGTGTTTTCTACTCTTATAACTAGTTGTCAGTCTTTTAGTGAACCAGTGCTTCTGGACTGTGAAGTTCATACGTGCTTCTTAGTTCCTCCCATCTTCTCATTACCCTTAGATGGGAAAGGATGACTAGGTTGGGTGGACCTGGATATTTCCCTTCTTCTACATGGCAGTCTAGAGTGGGCTCTAGTTAGGTATTTTCTTTCCTTCACATGGAAACTAGAGTCAGCTGGAGTTGAATATGTCCCTTCCCCTCAGGTTAATTAGGCTCTGATAAAACTCCATCAGGTTAGGTTCTCATTAACTAGTTTCTCCTGGGGGCAGACCTTATTAAGAAGGGCATTATTCTCTACCATATTTCAAAATGGTTCCTTTCTCTGCTCCCTGCCAGAAGCACAAAGGGATTTTTCTCCAATATTCACTCTAAGAACCTGGTAGATATATCTGGGAGGTGGAACCTAGGAGTGTGCAGGTCTTCTCCCTTCTACCATGACCGTGTCACCCCAGGGTTTTTAGCATTGAGAGCTGTTCACATGGAACCTCGAGCCATTTGTCAACTGAAGTTCAGGTCTCTCTACCCTCGTTCTGAGGAGGTTTCAGCTCACGAGTTCCTGCTCTGGTAAGTTGTAATTCTTTGTATTTTTCTATGGGGCATGCCAACTTTAGGGGGCAGCAGTTTGCCTTGTGACCTCACCTCTCTTATGGATCTAAGATGGATTTTTGATTTTCAGTTTGTTTAGCTTTTTGCTGTTAGGACAGAGTGGCAACTGCCAAGCTTTTCACATGCTGTACCAGAAACTGGAAGTCTTGGGTTTTTAAGTTTTGATAATTATTATCATTTTTAATGTTCTACATTTTCTTGAGAGCTCACCTTCTCTAGTCTTACAGCAGAATAGAGGGTAAATTCTGAGAGGTAAGGATGATTCTCTCTCAAGATCTCTTTTGCTAGTTCAGTCTCTCTCTCCCTCTCACCTTCTCCTTCTCCGAGTCTTCCTTCCCTTCCTCTTTCCCTTATCTCGTTCACACACACACAGAGTTAAAATGTTGTGTGTCCTTGTCTTTATGCAATCCATCATCAAGTTTATTAAAATAATGACAGAAAAATTTGTAAGCCTAGTAGTGATAAACCAGGCACTGGGTTTTCCCATACTCTATCCCAATATTTAATTTACTTCTTATACACAGAGTCCTTTGTTTTGTACAATTGGTTTCTGACCTATTTCCCTTCAAACAAATATCCCTTTAAACCTTAAATATAGAAATAGTATGAGAAAATATTTTCCCCTTATTTTCCTTTAAAACAAATTCTCTTAATACAAATTGATAACATCAGTTATTAAATTATTTGGTTACTATTTTAATCTTGTATCATAAAGTATTAGTTAGTATCAAATTGAATCTATGATTCCAGGGCCATTATATTAATTTTTATAATCAGATTCCAGGATTATGGATGGGAGAAAGGATAGATGTAAAATATTTTCTCTTTAATTTTTAATCAATAAGCAACTGACAATTAATGCAGATAAAGTAAAAAAAATCAGCTTTTAGTTGATTAGTTTTATTTTTAAATTATCATAGGATTTCATGCTTACCATGAATCATTCAAACATAATAGAAGTGTGTTAAATAAAAGCAAAAGTTTCACTCCTTATATGCCTCCAGACCCCACTGCTCAAAGGTAGCAACTATTAACAGTTTAATTACTACACTCTGGGCATTCTCAGTTTTATATACACACACACACAGACACACGCACACAGAAACAAGGTCGTACTATACACAATATTCTTCAATTTGCTTTTATCCACTCAACATTAATAAAAAATTTTTATACAACTACATACAAATCTGCCTCATTTATTTTAAAGTCTAGCTAGTATTCCATCTTATAGATGTGCCATAATTTGTTTAACCATTCTCTGGTTGATAAACATTTAGTCTGTTTTCAATTTTTCACCATTACAAATAATGTTGCAATAAACATCCTTGTACATAAATTATTATAACATGTTTATTTTTACCATTCCCCCTAAAAAATCTGACAAACCCACAATGTCAAACTAAACAAATGCTTCACTGTCTATCTCCAAGGTTAATTAAGCTGCAGAGTACCCAGTTGGGCAAGGTCCTACAGGGGAACAAAACACACAGCATGCACCTTAATACACTGGCCACAGAGGACTTGAAGACCCTGGAGATCAATAGATCTTACTATGCTCCCAACAAGGAAAGAGCCCATTTAGATACAGGCTGGGATCCATGGTTCATGTTTATAAAGGGAGGGAATAAATGGGAGGAGAAAAAATGAATATCTCAAAGCATAGTGCCTGAAATATCAAACACACCAAAGGGCATCTGAGGTAACTCAAGGGGAGCGGGGTGGTGGAAAGAAAAAAAAAAACAGAAAACAAACTCTGACACTTCCCAAGCACTTACAGGAAAAAAAGGTCAAAGCTCATATAAGTTTACTGACTCCTTAGGGATTACACACCCTCAAAAGTGATGTAGTCATCCCTTTTCATGAGTTTTAAACTACTGCAGTAGATTCTAATAGCAAGTGCCATATACAAAAGTAGCAATGTGCAATGTCCTGTGCAAGCAACACTTTGATTACTGGCAGAATACTCGATCTCCTAGCACTGCTGCATTTCTGTCGTATGTTGGAAACCTCCCCCAAACTTTGTTCCTCCTCTCCAATGCCAGATCTTCTTTAACATGCCAGTTCTGCTACAATCTTTAAGCAATTGCAATGTGTCTAGTATTATGCTAAGAATCTTTTGGACATTATCTCATTTAATGCTCATAACACTACTATGAAATCAACACAGTTATTATCCTCATTATCCAGACTCAAAGAGATCAGTGCTAATAAGTGGCAGAACCAGGGCTTAAATCCAGGTGGACATGCTCTAAAGCTCATGTGTCTAATCACTACAGGATATCATCTATTTTATTCTGAATGTTCAAGGAAGAAATCCTCAGATTGGAGTGACAGAACCCTGTTAATACATGGCAATGAGGGGAGAACTATTTTATTTCCATTGGCTTTTGTCTTAGTTATTAGGGAAACTAATTTTCAGATTGTCAGAAGCAAAGTATTGGTGAAGAGGCCTTAAAGTCCAAAGAAAAAAGAAGAATGAGCCCTTCAAAATGTGTTTGAAATCTTTCCAAAAGTTCTAAAAGAATACCGAATATGACTTGTTGAATCAAATTTGAAATCTTTGAGGAGTCATAAAGAATGAAATAAATACATAATAGAAAACAGACAAAGATCTGATATTCAAAGAGACTATGGATTTTAAAATTTCTATCAAGGTGCATTTAGCAAACTGCAGAATTTCAGGACTGATTATCAAAAACATTTCTTATATGAAAACAAAACTCTCTAGACAGATCCACAGATTTAAAAGGGGGAAATAGTGTTTGTTTGTTTTATCTGTTTGTGATGGATCAATTTACCTGGATGTTGCTGAGGTCTCTGATTACCATTTTGCAGAAAAGTCTTCAGTAAAAGCTTTCATGATGGAGGTATACAAGAGCTAAAAAAAACCCTACAAGGTCAATGATAATGCAGGTTGCTAAAAGACTGATCATTTCAACCATTAAACCTAAGATTGCTGGTTAGTTGTCCAATGTCCAAAACTAAAGTCTCTAATAATAACTTGTAGCAAATACAGTGGGCAGCAGATTCAGGATTTAAACAGTTTAAGCAGGATGTCCAGGCCTAAATCTAGAAAGAAAAAATTTGATGAAGATAAATAAAAGTAAAATATTTGAAACAGTTTATTTCTCCAGGTAACTTTGGATAATACCTCCTAATGATATGATTGAGCATTTGTGATAATATCTGAAAAACAGGACAAACGAAACAAAGTTCTACCATGAAGTTTAATTAAATAACTAACACTACATTGGGCATATATAAAGCTTTAAATAGATAATACATAAAGATACAGAATAGTTGGACAATCTCAAGCTGCATGACTCCGTAACCTTACTGCATACAATATTTCATTCCTTTCCTAGGCTGGAAAAATATTCTATACTTTTTATATCCTACTTCCTTCTTTCTTCATTAACCTACTTTGCTGAAAACATACTGCAAATACTGACTTTTGCACCCTTTCCCCCCGCAAATTGCTAGCTATGATATTTACCAAGACCATGTGTGTGTCAACCTAATAACCATTTGCCCCCTTTTCATGCTGTTAGGCCCACAATTTGCTCTGGGGTCTACCCTTCCCCATTTAACTCAGATAAACTGTGAAGGGTCATAGTCAGTTATAGAGTTTCATCTTCTTTGTCTATGATTGGTTTGGGGCAAGGGCATGCAATCCAGGGCCAATAAGACCTAGATACATTCATCCATTCATTCCACAAATATATACCCACTACATGGCAGACACTAGGTCTGGGTTCAACAGCAGTGAACAAAGCAGAAACGTCTCTGCTCACATGGGTCCCAGATTTTAATTGGAGAAGAAAAAAATTAATAGAAAATGTTTGTGGGAAAATATTCTTCACTTTTAATATATTTTTTAATGCCAGGGGAAGAAATTGTTCTTTCTTTTTCTCTGACATTGATCAATAGGACGTGATGCTTAGAGCTTTAGCAATGCAGAGAGGAGCTACCCAACCCAGCTAGGACAGCAATGCAGAAACATGGAGAGAGCCATCACTGAGCTGCGAAGCTAATCAACACGGCCACTATAATGTTTCAACCAGTTACTTGTGTTTGAGTTTTCTATTACATTCTGTTGAGTGTATTCTGTTATGATATGGTATACAGGTTTGGTAGGAAAGATTTCAGAGCAATCTACCTGATCTCTGACCATTTTTTTACAGGTAGAATTTTATATATAGAATGAAAACATACAACCAGCCCCCTAAGATAAGAATATACATCCTTTGTAAATATGCTTCAGTATAGACCTAGATTGCTGTTGTCTGGAACTGGAAGGGGAGGTATTTATCATCACAGAGAGATTAGGGATATTTTGAGGCTCTCCTTATCCATATGCTTATTGTAACTATGACTCATCCATAATCATAATCTATCTAACTATGTGTGATGTATACTTTAGAAGATGATTCAGAAATTCTAATTTGAGTTCTTAATTAAAATTATTTAATGCTGAGAATATTAGCTGAGGGAAAACATTTTCATGCAGATAAAGACATGGACAACATAGCTAACATGGATTTCCAAAAACTAGTGAGGAACTATGTTATTTTCCAAAATGTTGAGGTGATAAGGCGAAAAGCAGAGATGTACTTTCTATGATTACAGAGGGAAAAATTCCCTCATGGAGGACAGAAAAGGAGTAACTTACTGGATAATTATTGAATGAATGAATATTTTAGCATTCACAATTCTGTGATGTATATTTATGGTTTCTTTGACACAAAGGTATAGCCCTCATCTTTCAAAAATTTACTTTTCTGATGATGACACAAGAGATCAATCACCCTCTTTTTCTTTCCATTTTTCCCCTCCCTCGCACCCTTCCCCCCCTTTCTTTCCTTCCTCTACTCTTATTTATTTATTTATTTATTTATTTATTTATTTATTCATTCATTCATTTAAGCAAACCATGAGTGCCTTTTCTGGAGCAGATATTGTGTGCAGTATATGAATAAGACTAGTAAGACAGAGTTCTTGCCCTTAAGAAGCTTATTAGACTCCAAGAAAAGAAAAGATACATTTAAAGTTTCATGTTTTGCCTGGTGAATGTTATTGGGTCAACAGTGAATGCTACTGAAATCCAAAGTGAGGAGAGGGAGAGCTAGGAGCAGAATTCATGTGAAGATACATATAGAAAAAAGTGGTTTTTGAATTGAATTTAATAAGGTGATAAGAATATGTAAAGGGAGAGGAAGCACGTTGAAGGCTGGGGAAAATGTAGAACAGAAGTATGCATGTACAGATGTGTATATGATACTCTAAGGGCAGTGAATAGCTTGCTTTATTGAAGGTCTGTGTTTCCTGTGGAAGAGTCACAAGAGTCAAGTTTGGATGAGTAGAGTGGGGTCATGTAATAGAAGACTTTGAAGGGCAGGCCAATTCTTGGTCTAAAGCTATAGGCAATAGGGAGCCTACAATTTAACCAGGGCAAGAATTACAGAACCTGAGAAGAATGATCTGTCATTGATGCAGACAATGGAAAACAAAACTTGATTCCTTACTGGGCTGTGATGTTTGAGTTGAAATAAGATTTCTAAAGAAGAATAAATAAGTGTGGGCCGAAGTACCTGTGATGGTGTAACTTATGATAAATATATATTTTGTCATTGTCCAGTTTCTGGCACACAGCTCCTAAAATTCTTGGAATTTCCTGTGATGAGAATGATAAAGGTGCATTTGGTTGTATTAGTGAGGTGACCTTCAGGAAGCACCCAAGGATGGTGACTGCTTGCCCTTGAAACCAACCTTTATGATTACAGGGTTGGAACTTTCAACCCTGCCTAAACTCCTCCCCCAGAAGGGAGGTCCAATCACCAATGGCCAATGATTTAATCCATTGTGCCTATGTACCCAAACGTACAGTGTTGGGAGGGCTTCCACATTTGTAAACTTATAAGGTATTGAGAGAGAGGTGTGCTGGGAGAGCATGGATGCTCCATCCTTTCCCCCACACCTCTTCCTATGCATCTCTTCCACCTGGATATTCCCGAGTTACATCCTTCTATCATAAACCAGTAATCACAATCTAATAACTAAGATATTTCTTTGAGTTCTGTGAGACCCTCTAGCAAACTAGTCAAACCCAAGGAGGGAGCTGTTGAGACTTCTGACCTATAGCCAGTTAGTCAGGAGCACAGGTGACAACCAGGACTTGTAATTGTGTCTGAAGGTAGGGGGCGGGAGCATCTTAGGACACTGAGCTCTTAACCTGTGGGATCTAATGCCGTCTCCAGGTGGTTAGTATCAGAATTTAGTTAATTGCTTGGTAGTGTTGGAAAAAAACACATACTGCAATTGGAGTTAGATTAGTAGTATCACAATGAAAACAGGAAGAATTAGGTGTTAATACAGTTTATATGGGAATCTGAGACTCCCATAATAATGGTGAATAGCAGTACAAATATTTTTAACTGTTGAAGTTTGATTATAGCATGGATAAGAATAGTAAATAATTTAAGCAACAGACTCACCAAATGCATTATTACTTCAAAAAAGTGAAGTTTTGAATTTCAAAACCATAACAAAATGTTAGTTTAAAAATACATACTCTAGGGGCGCCTGGGTGGCGCAGTCGGTTGAGCGTCCGACTTCAGCCAGGTCACGATCTCGCGGTCCGTGAGTTCGAGCCCCGCGTCAGGCTCTGGGCTGATGGCTCGGAGCCTGGAGCCTGTTTCCGATTCTGTGTCTCCCTCTCTCTCTGCCCCTCCCCCGTTCATGCTCTGTCTCTCTCTGTCCCAAAAATAAATAAAAAACATTGAAAAAAAATTAAAAAAAAAAGAAAAAAAAAATACATACTCTAACTCATTCATTATGTTCAATTGTTTCAAACTACAATTTTTAAATGCTAATTTTTATGACAAAAATTCTATTAATGAATTGAGTAGTCTTCTAGAAAACCTTTTGTTAATCCAATCACATCCTATAACCACTATAAAAGCTTGGGAATGCTAATAAGAGAAGGAATGGTTTTACAAAATGAAATATCCTAACACAAAGCTACTGAGATTGTGCTATTCAATAGTTTCAATGAAGAAATGCTAAATATTGTCAAAGGTCTCTCCAAAGCCAAAGCCCTGGGGCATAACACACTCCTCCAAGAATTATGTTCTAAATTAGCTAGTGTTCTTCTCGATCGTTTATTAGAACTTTATAACCAGAACTTGAAATTAAAAACCATCCATATTACACATTCTGTCAATATTTTATGCATTGTATTAAGAAGGAAAAACTGCTACATTTTAAATTTCTCTTTGGCTCTCTGCCTCCAAAAACACCAGTTTGGGAGGTATGACTCAGATTCTCACCTGGCAGGTAGAATACAAAATGTTCTCTTTTCACTTGTAAAGACAAGCCTGGACTCATGCCAGGGAGAATCTCTCTGGCTAATGTATGACAGTTCATTGATAATATTTTAAACATGGACCTTTTTATTGAAATAACTAATTAAAAAATATTTAGTGAAAGTGAGTACATTGGTTAAACTTACTTAAATGACTTTCTTCAACTTGAAATCCGATGTGAAAGTTTTGTCAACTGCCAATAATTGTATCCCAAAGGAAAGCAAAGGATAAAGAGTTATGGCATCAAGAATTTTCCAAAGGTGAAAGAGTATACCTATTAGAGGTAAGAAAATTGAGAAGCATTCACAAAGGAATATAATAATGTTCCTTCCAATTCTCCTCCCAAAGTGTGTAATTATTACACATATGCAAATTGAAAGAATAATGATGCTCTTCTGTTTACACCCTGCCTCTGTTCCCCTCTAATGTACTCACACCTGGGTCAAGCTGAGTGCTATTCAGCTAGAAATAACAATTAGCGAAGCTCTGATACAATGCAAACTTAAACCTACAAAATCTGCTGTGAAAGGAGGAGGGATAGGAGAGCAGTTGTCAGCCCTCCCCTGATCTGGCCACTCCACCAATTGCAAATCCTGAATGCGCACAGGAATAATAGTGAGCACTGTCCCTTGTATGTACCTTCTTCTCATTCCCTGGTTCCTCCAGCATAAATGGGTTACATGAGCTCTTCATCTAATTTTGGAGTGTGATTTCAAGCTTATTTATCAACATTACCTGTTCATGTTTTAGGCACCACCTAAAACTGAATATGCCAACTCACGGAAAAATGTGGCACATATTGTAGGACAAAGTAAGACTACAATTTTGCATAGAGAGTACACTAAATATTTTGTATTCAATAACCTCTGCTCCTTTTTTTTAAGAGTAACTATGTCATCATCATGTTGTTTATTTTTTTTTAACTTTACAACTACGAGTTGGTCTTAAGGGAATTTTTAGGTAGAGTGAAATCAAGGGCAAGCTTTAATTTTTTTTTAACGTTTTGTTTGTTTTTGAGACAGAGACAGAGCATGAAGGGGGGGGGGGGACAGAAAGAGAGGGAGACACAGAATCGGAAGCAGGCTCCAGGCTCTGAGCCATCAGCCCAGAGCCCGACACGGGGCTCGAACTCAAGGACTGCGAGATCGTGACCTGAGCTGAAGTCGGACGCTTAACCGACTGAGCCACCCAGGCACCCCAAGGGCAAGCTTTAAATAGGAAATTTTTCAGATAGAAGTTAAGGACATGAAAAGCACTTGCTTTTAAATAGCTGAAATTTAGTTCAAATTTTTTCTCATCCTGTTTTACCATCTTTAAGATCATGACAGATTGCGCAAAAGCTCAGACAAGCACAGATCTCAGAGACCCCACACAAAAGACTAGCAATATCCGTAATGCTACAAAAAAGGGTACTTAGAACAACTGAACCTCCAATCTACATAACCGTGTGTTGTGTTTAATGAGGGGCATCACAAAACTCTGTGTATTGGGAATATGTGAGATGGAGGAAGAGTGGGAGTAAACCAATGGCATTGTGAAACTAGGAAGGAAAAAAATAGAATAAAACAAAATTTTCCAAGAAGGGAAGGCACATATAATCTTTTCAAAAAAGAACCATCTAGGGGCGCCTGGGTGGCGCAGTCGGTTAAGCATCCGACTTCAGCCAGGTCACGATCTCGCGGTCCGGGAGTTCGAGCCCCGCGTCAGGCTCTGGGCTGATGGCTCAGAGCCTGGAGCCTGTTTCCGATTCTGTGTCTCCCTCTCTCTCTGCCCCTCCCCCGTTCATGCTCTGTCTCTCTCTGTCCCAAAAATAAATAAACGTTGAAAAAAAAATTAAAAAAAAAAGAACCATCTAGTAAATAAAAATGTATATTTTTAAAAAATCAATATTTAGCATATATTTAGTCATTTATTTGAGCCCATCAGAGAAAAAAGGTACATCCCAATAATACTTATTCCAGCAAACCAAGTTAGCTTTTTACATTCTTGTAGGCATTATAATTATTCCCGGTACACATTGCCTTTAGCATGTCAAGAAAAAGTCTTTAATATCCTCATTTTAAAAGATTTACATCATTTCTCTTGCTCCCTAAGATGCTGTCATTTTCATATATCCATCATTAAATGAGTACCGTGCCCCCATTTCCTTTTTCATTCTCAAAGGAAGACTGGACTGGGTTTTATTAGCATTTTAAATCTTTTTCTAAAGGGAAAAAAGATAGCAAAAATCAACTAAACTTTTCCCTGTGATATTAAAAATCACTAGGTGGTCTTAAATTTCTTACCTTTATATGCTGTTTTCATGTCAGGAACTGGAGATCTATTTTGAGTTGGCTTTTACCCAAAGAACTTGAGTTGGCTCAAACTTGAACAGGCAAACTGTGGTTTCTTAAAAAAAAAAAAAAAAATCCTTTTGTAACACTTTTACCTGACACTTCAAAAAAAGTGGTAATTCAAATTGCTATTCAAAGACACAAAATAAAAGCAAAAGTAGTATGTTGCTTTTTTTATCCATAAAAAAGGGTTGAGATTGAAAAACTTATTCATAATCACATAAAATAGCCAAGGTGAATAAACCAAATTGGGAGATTAATTAAACAGATCCGTCAGTTAGAAAAATGATGACCAAAATGTGAAACTAAAGGATCATTCTGTATGGCAGACTAGTTGGTTTCATCCAGTTCACCACAGATAACTTAATGTCAGCTAGCTGTCATACAAATGGGTAGTCCATGACACAAGTAGCCTCCAAGCGAAAATGATGACAGCTTACATACTTCATTGTCTCTGGAAAAACTCAAAGCACACATCTTCCTAGGTCATTGGTTTCAAATCTACATGAAGGTTTCTTGTCAATATCACCTACGCAAGATTCAAGAACACTGGTCCAATTATCTTCTTGATGCAACACTCTATTCTTCATGGAAACCACTCCTATGAATATATACAAGCTTTGTTAGACTTGATCTGGTGATTTAAATGCTAATTCCCTTTATTTGTATATGTAACTTATACAAGGGAGTTTTCTAATATCAGATAACAGAATATAGTAAAAAGTCTAACAGTTCATTTGCTCTAAAATTACTGTAGCTGAAGTTGAGTGTGGTATAACATATTAAGATGAATTTTGTTGTTGTTGTTCTTACTCATCCTCTTTAAAAGCAAGCTAAGAAACATGTGCCTTTTTCAATCCTGCATTTATAAGCAAAAGTCTTTGTTATCAAGTATTAAATGTATTTCTACCCATAAATATCTGTTTTGAAAATCTGTTTAAAAATAAATCTCCTATAAGAAAATCATCTCTCTAAAATAACCTATCTATATTACATATTCATACTATATGAATTTTTTGTTTAGGCTGAAATTCTTGCTTAGAGGGTATCTTATCTAAAATCTAATAAAAGATAATACTAGATAATGAAAATAGGCACTGGATTTATCCAAACCTGGGTTTGGGTTTGTGTCCCACTTTGTCACTTACAAACGCTATGACTTTAAGAGATTCAATGAGTATTCAGTTTTAACCTGTGAAAATAAAAATAATAATCTCTATCTTGGCAGGTTCTTATGAAGATTACCATAATACCAATTGCAGGGCTTGGTCATAGACAGTGCAGCATAACAATTAAGATCGCAAAGTCTAGAGATAGGCTGCCTGGGTTCAAATCCAAGCCTTACCATTTTTAAGTTGCAACCTTGGACAAGTTATTTGAATTCTCTTTGCTTCAGTTTCCATATCTGAAAAATGGTAATACAGATAGTATCTACTTCCTCAGGCTGTTATGAGGATTGTTGAGTAAAGCATGTGGATTATTAAATTATACACTTGAGATAGTACCCAGCACAGAATAGTGAATATGCAAATATTAGCCACTACTTTAAAACAGTTTAATAAATGACAGATATTACTATGATGATGAAGAAGAAGGGAGAGCCCAGAAGGGGTAGAATCAGAGGAGAAACAGATCAAATGGCTCCATTCCAAGATAGATAACAATGATCCAAAAACAACAGTCCCACTGTGACAAGGTTTAAATCAGCTCTTTTTATCAAAGTCATTTCAGGTCTCCAGAACCTAAGGAATTTTTTTAAATCAATTGTAACCCTGACTGATGCTTTAAAATGGCCCCTTTCATATAACTAATAGTCTATTCTGAAATTTTGAATCTTCTTGATTACATATTCAAACCATGTTTTATACTTCTAATGATCCTTTCTTTGTTCATTTATTTATTCTTGCACACATTTTTCTTTCCAACCATGTTATCAGTTTCTCTGATGGCAAGAATTTTGTGTTATTCACCTTTATAGCCTACCTTTTCCCAAGCTAGGAAGTGTTGTTAAAGAGATATTTTATTAAGCTCATATGTATTATCAAGCTTCATTAATGACTTTCATGGTTAATATTTTAGATGCCTAAATGGGACACACATTTTACCACTACTATCCATCTTTAACCAATGCTTTATCTAACACTTTAGTTAAAATTTAATTCAAATTTAACTCAAATTTTTAAATCAACCTAGCTAAGATTTTAGTTGTCTGTGTTTAAATTTGGATTGGCTTTTATACAAATAAAATTTATTTATTTATTTTTTCAATATATGAAGTTTATTGTCAAATTGGTTTCCATACAACACCCAGTGCTCATCCCAAAAGTGCACTCCTCAATACCCATCACCCACCCTCCCCTCCCTCCCACCCCTCATCAACCCTCAGTTTGTTCTCAGTATACAAATAAAATTTAAAAGCATCCCAGCTATTCCAAAATTATGAAAGCTGTACTCCTCTTGCATAACCAAGTCTCAGAAACTTTTATGTGTTTGTACAAGTAAGATAAGCAAGGTAGAAAGATCTGAGGGTTACAGGAAGAACTAAAAAATAGAAATAAGCAAGCTCAATGGATACTTCTTTAGCTCGAAACATTTTTCTTCCAGTATATCTTTGATAACTGTTTCATTCCCAGTTGTTTTGTTGTCTCCTTCAGGTATTATCAGTAGCTGAAGTTTGACTTTCTTATTTATTGTATCTTGAGCTCATCACTTTCATTTCTTTGCATAAAAATATGCATTGGTGAACTTCTCACAATTTCCTCTTCACCCCACTGATTTGATTTTTTTCAGCATGAATTCTGCATTTATAAAGCTCTAGTGTGGATTTTAATTCAGTTATTATGTTCTTTTGTTTTTTAAGTTTATTTATTTTGAGAGAGAAAGCACGTACACAAATACATGAGTGGAGGAGGGGAATAGAGAGTGAGAGAGAATCCCAAGCAGTCATTGAGGATCCCAGCATGGGTCTTGATCCCACAAACCTGAGCCAAAACTGAATGGGATGCTTATCCAACTAAGCAATCCAGGAAACCCTATTCTTTTTTTTAATAAGATTTTATTTTGTTTTTAACTAAACATACAATGTGGGACTTGAACACATGACACTGTGATCAAGAGCCTCATGCTCCACTGACTGAGCCTGCCAGGAACCCCTAACTTCTTACATTCTAATGACCTGTTTAATATGTTATTTCTCTGCAAGTGTTGCCAAAAGCCAAATATTGCTTTTGTTCTTTAGAATTCAGATACTATTATTTTTAAATAAAGAAAAATTGTTTTACAGAAGTTTTGAAATATAAGTGATAAATATAGCTTATCCACCTAACAAATTTGAGCCCCTACTATGTAATAGACAATGGGAATTTAAAGACAAATGAGACATGTTCCCGACTTCAAGAAGCTTAGTGTAAAGGTGATGATAATGACAATAAAAATAACACATTTAAGGTGCATGTCTAGGTACTAGGCACGGCGCCAAACATTTTAGATATGTTATCTAATCTTCATAACAATATGAGGTAATGATATACTGATTTCAGAGTAAAAAAAAATAAAAGCTAAAAGAGGATAACTTGTTGAAGGTTATTTAGACCCATGACTCCAAAATCCATATTTATATCATTTCTCTAACTTCTCATAGTTTCCTTTCATTAAGTTAAAACCAACAAATGGCATAACCATAAGCATATTTAAATAATGATTCAGTGAGACTGGTAATATCTAACAGTTGCTAACCAATTTCACTTATTATAGGTTGAACCTTATAAGTGAGAAATAAAAAGTCAAAATTAGACTCCATTATACATATATGTAAATGTATGTATATATATATACACACACACACACACACACACATTCAGATAGGTAGATAAAAAGGTTTATGAGAAAAAAAAAGTGCAACTTTATTAAAATAATACAAATATATAGCCTTGGTTTCTTCCTCGATCAAACCGGATTTCCTGAAAAATTCCCTTAATTTTCTTCTATTTCCATTTATTCAGTTCTTGTAGTATTTGCAATTTCTATAGAAGTAAGGTCTACAACCTCTAGGGACTCTATTTTTATGAGTATTGCAACCAAGGCTTTCCTTGACCACGGGAACAAAACCAACTTTTAATTCATTCCCTTAGAACAGGGGTCTATAAACTTTCTCTGTAAAAGGCCAGATAGTAAATGTCTTAGGCTTTGTGAACCATTTTGTCTTTGTGACAACCTCTCAACTCTGCCACTATAGTGCAAAAGGAGCCATACATGGTACATCAGCAAATGAGGATGACTGCATTCAGATTAAACCATAGTTATGGACAGTGAAATTTGAAATATTATATAATTTTTACATGTCACAGAACATTCTTCTTCTTTTGATTTTCTCAGTCATTTTAAAATATAAAAATCCTTCTTAATTCGTGATTTCCTTTGTAGCACTTATTGTGTTTATAGATAATTGTTTTTTGTAATTATCTGAATAATGTATGTTCCCCCCTTACACCATAAGTTCCATGAGGACAGGGATCAGGTCTTCATTTTTATTGGTGTGTCTTTGTGTTTTCCAGGCCAACTCATGAATTCTGTATTTTGACCCTTTTGTCATTTTGACCCAATTTATTTTGGAGGAAAATTAGTTATTTTGCCTCATTAAAAAAAAAAAAAGAGGGGCACCTGGGTGGCTCAGTCAGTTAAGTATCTGACTCTTGATTTTGGCTCAGGTCATGATCTCATGGTTTATGAGTTTGAGTACCACGTCAAGCTCTGTGCTGACAACATGGAGTCTGCTTGGGATCTCTTGCTCTCTCCCTCTCTCTCAAAATAAATAAATAAACTTAAAAAAAAGAAACTTAAAAAAAAAAGAAACTATTGTGTTATGTTAACCTAGATTCATTAATTCTTCTTTGTGTTTTTCAATCACTTGGAACTTCAAGTTACTGCGTCACAAACATTCCTCATTCCTCTGTATGGAATAAAGATGACCACAGAATCTATAGTAGAGGGCGAGTAGTTGAAAGACAAAGCCATCAGCAATCTGATTAATAACTATAAGCTGGGAGCTTCAAATGTCACTGGAAACAAAGGGATGAAAGGGAACCTACTGGGTGTAAATCTTCATTCTTACAGTCCTCAAGAAGTTTTTGGTAAATACCATCATACCAAAGTTTTGCTATATTAAAAAAGTATACTTGTAAGCATTATTACTCCCAAATCAATGATTATGTAGTTTAAAAACAAAAATGAGCATAATCTCCTACAACTCCAAAATGGAAAAGACACTGTAGGGGAAAGAAAGCAAATTTGATAATGGAATTATGTGCATCACACCCCCCCCCAAAAAAAAACAACTGAAGCATCAACAGAAGTGCACGTGAAGGGGCTGAAAGACATGAATATTACAAAATTGACAATCTCACCAAATTAAATGTAATGTTCTGGAATACCCTTTCTCTATCTATTAGCTCTAATTCTGTAACCCTTCAAGAAGAAAATGGAACTGCAAGAGAAAACTCCAATTAAGTCTCTGAGCCTAAGGCATATTCAAGCCTTAGTGATCCGACTGGAATGGCTTTATAATTCAAAGGTAATCTGGTGATGTCAATCAGTGCTTTCTCATCATCCTGCATTTTTCCTCCATCAAAAAAAAAAAAAAAACGAAATGAAAGAAAAATGCCTAAACGTGATACAGCTCTAACAAAGAAACATCTAACACAGAGGAAATGCTATTTCCCCTTGACACGCTGTTATTAACCAACAAAGAGCCAACTGGAGGGGCAGGTGTTTCCTGGGGAATAGGGGAGATCAGTGAGGCCATTCTCAGAGATTTAAACAGGAGGATGACTGAACCTAGAGGTATGTGTTTTTGTTTTTGTTTTGTTTTCTTTCTTTGATTCCCTGAAAAGACCCAGAAAGAGTGGTATTCCTTCAAATCTTTCCTGTCCAGGTTTCAATGAAAGTAAGAGATATCTTGGTTAATTCTTGTTTCCCACAGTCCTTTGGGATACAGAAATATGTATGTAGAGGATCAAACTTTTGTGAGGTCACCCTATGAAGCATCAGGCAGGTATTTGAAAAGATGGAAAGATTACTGTCTTAGCTGAGGTTTTTTGATGAATAAGCTTCATCTCAATCCAAGTTGCAATCAGTCAAGGATAAGAGTACATTCAGTCTTCTTGAATGGGTAAACTTTGCTTGAGATCAGTTTTCTTGCTGGCAGGGAAATAAGCTACAATTATGGTATGCTAATGAATATGAATTTCTTTCTATTAAATCACATTTAATTAAGGTATCTGTTTCTGTTTTGTTTTTTAAGTTGTAACTTGTTTTCTTCCCATCACACTGGTGGTCCATGCCTCTGCATGAGGATACAAGGAAAAGGATTATTCCCTTCTGACTAGACAGTGAGCATATGGCCCTGCATGTCCACATCAGAGTATCCAGGCTTTCCCAGCACTTTGGTTCCAGTGATCAAGAAGGTGCTGAATAGTAGACACAAGGCTGGTGAAAACCTTCATTCTTCTTTCTGATAAACCGCTCCCTCCAAGGTTTACTTCCTCCAGGCAGGGCCCGGAAAAACCACACAGCAAGACATTTCTCCCTTTGAAAATGTCTCATTAATCAATCAGACAGGCTTAAAGAGAAGCAAATCAATCTAGGGCCCACTCTTTTGGACATTTTTGGATGTTAAAGGAGGAACTTTGGCACTGATTTCTGAGTTCTTTGTTAAAAGAGATTTTAAAATTGTAAAGCTTTATTAACTTTTTCGTGTAAATCAGAAAAAAAATTTCCTTATTTTGAACTTTGAAAAGTATGCAAACACATCTTCTATAACAACTTTACCATGTTCTAAGACATAGATTTAATATCATACAACTTTCAATATCCAAGATGAGCTGATTTCTTAAAATATAAAACTACAGTTGACCCTTGAACACCAAGGACATTAACTGTACTGGTCCACTTAAACACAGACATTTTTCAACAAATACAGTATAGTACTAGGGGCACCTGGGTGGCTCAGTTGGTTAAGCCTCCAACTTCAGCTCAGGTCATGATCTCATGGTTCGTGAGTTTGAGCACCACATTGGGCTCTGAGCTGACAGCTCAGAACCTGGTGCCTTCCTCAGATTCTGTGTCTCCCTCTATCTCTGCCTTCCCCCACATGCACTCTCCCTCTCTCTATCAAAAATAAACATTTAAAAATTTTAATAAATACAGTACAGTAATATAAATGTATTTTTGCCTCCTTATGATATTATTAATGATATTTTCTGTAGCTTATTTTATTATAAGAATCTATAATACATTATCACATGCAAAATATGTGTTAATCAACCATTTATGTTATCAGTAAGGCTTCCAGTCATAGGATTCATTTATGGGGGGAGTCAAAAGTTATATGCAGATTTTTGACTGCATGGGGGAGTCTACACATTGTTCAACGATCAACTGTATAATAATTGTAGTATTTTCCATAGTGGTCTAAAGATAAATACAAATTGATATGGATTTATTTAATCCAGTAATTGCTGAGATATGGGTTGATGTTTATCTTCACATTATCAAAAAAAAGGGCAGCTAAGCAAATTACTATGGCTTGGACAAACCCATAAGGAGAGTGCCCACCCAAGTGAATCCATTAACATACAACTTCTATAATTGCAAGAGATCATCTGGCTGTTTGATATTCTGAATTATTTGTGTTTTTTAGTGTAAAGTTTCCCTTAGATAATACTTAGTTAGCATACGATTAGTAATGATGAGAACTTGAACAATTTAATTTCTTGAGGAAAAAGCTATTCAGATGATGGTTGTTTTTGATAGTTAAAGCCAAAGGACTCAATTTAAATCCTTGGGCAAGTAAATTTACTGATTCTCACTTTCATAATCTGAAAAAAAACATATATAATACTTTTTGGTTTTTTTCTATAGTATCACTGTTAGGATTAAACTAGATGAAAATCAAGCAAGCCACTGCCAGGGCACCTGGCACATGGAAGGTTACAAATGAACACTTTTTGAATATGAGTGTAAACTAAACCAGATTTTCTTTTTTTCCAAATATTATAATGCAAGGAATTTTGTTCTAGCAAATAGAGGCCACGTATTTTATTATCAGCTTTTAAGATTTCCTTTAACAATAATTACTGATTTAAGATATCTCTTTTAAAAATTCTATAGTGCTCTTTTAAAATACTATTTTTAATAGAGATGGGTCCTTGTTATTGTTATAAAAAATACTTCAAAAATCTTATGATCATGGGAGTTTCAGAGTGAACACTCTGACTCCATTACCTTTGTATTTACAGGCCAGAAATACAAAGTTCAAGAGCATGCTGGCTTTGGGATTCCTGGGGTGGGAAGAAGAGCAATGAAAAGGTGGAAGAGGATTCATTCCAGATGTCCACAAATTCCAAATACTACTCACCACAGCCCTTTTAGAAATGTTTTCTTTTAGTTTGAAGTGAATGGCTCTTCAATTTGAACTATTAATGTGAAATTCTTGAAAGCCTTAGTTTGACTGAATTAAGAATATTCCTTTCATAAAGGTATCCTTCTAACATCTTAGTTGATACAGTGATAGTGCTTTGATTAAGAATAGATAATTTTAATTATTTTAATCACTATCTGGGGATTATAAATCTCCAGACCATAGAATAGGGTTTAAAAATGCAAAAACATCTCGCACAACATTCTCATTTGTCAGAATGAGAAAACAGAGACCTGGAAAATTTACCACCTTGTCAGACATCTAATGGAAGTTTCAATTCTAGAATTTTAATCTATTGTCTGGTCTCTAAGTACCTTTTTAACAGAACTGTCTCTTCTATGAATGTGTTACTCAAAGACTTAGCTGTTAGGAATAGCTACATGAGGGGTGTCTGGGTGACTCAGTGGACTAAGCGGCCGACTGTTTACGCTCAGGTCATGATCTCACAGTTTGTGAGTTTGAGCTCTGTGCTGACAGCATGGAACCTGCTTGGGATTCTCTCTCTCTCTCTCTCTCTCTCTCTCTCTGTCCCTCCCCTACTCATGCTACCTCTGTCTCTCTCAAAATAAATGAATAAAACTTAAAGAAAAAGAACAGCTATATGAAAAGTAGGATTCTGTCCTTTCGTCAAAATGACACCATTAAAAATTGATTGGAATTCTGGTTTTATACATGATTGCAGAGGCAAGTGAAACCAAAAAAGGAAAGATTAAAGAAATAGTACATACATAAAACCAGGAAGAAAAAGCCTAGTTTGTGGGGCGCCTGGGTGGCTCAGTCGGTTGAGCGACCAACTTCGGCTCAGGTCATGATCTCACGGTTTGTGAGTTTGAGCCCTGCGTCGGGCTCTGTGCTGCCAGCTCAGAGCCTGGAGCCTGCTTCAGATTCTGTGTCTCCCTCTCTCTCTGACCCTCCCCCACCCATGCTCTGTCTCTCTCTGCCTCAGAAATAAGTAAACATTAAAAAAAAATTTTTTTAAAAGAAAAAGCCTAGTTTGCATGGGTATTTAATTAAGTTTTAAGACACGCATCTAATTTATAAAGAGAAAGTCACCCTTTATGGCTACTCAGGGGATGAGGAAAATGGGGAGTGTTTGGTGGAAAACATAAAACAATCCCCCTTTCAAACCAACAAACAAAACAGCTCAGGCTTCTTTTTTTGTTTGCCTGTTTTAGAATATTTCAGCTACCTACTCTCAATTTTGGGATACCTAGCCAATGTCCACATTACAAATTGAGAGTCAGAAATAAAATCTCTGGAGAAAAACAAAATATTTAAAAGAACCTGTAGAGGATACGGCTGGTTGACCAGCATGCACACCAAACCCATAATCTCCTTCAATTTGTTGGAGTGTTGGAAAGAATTCCATATTCAAGGAAGGCATCTAAGTCCTCCTGGCTTAAGCAATGAAATAATGAAGAAGGGATGCACTATTTCCGTTTTAATTTTAAAACAGCTAGGGCACAGCTCAAGAGCTCATTTTGGGAAACTGTAATATATAACTTCAGGTGCTTAATATAGATTTCTCCTGTGTTGATGTTTGGGGACTGTTAAATGCTACATTATTATTCATATTATATTAAATGTCTCCTCATAGTTGCTTCAATACCCACCAAGCCATTATGCCCAGTCTTCGATCATTTCCGCAAACCTCCCTGAAAATTTTGTCCCATAAAGCCAAACATCTCTATAAAGCTTCCTTGGAAGTGAATCCCTGCCAATTACTTTCCGTTCATGTACACTAGCCAGGAGTAAATTTCACATTGGGTTGCTTTATAAGATGCTTGATAGTATTTGTGTGTGTGTGTGTGTGTGTATGTGTGAGAGAGAGAGAGAAAGAGAGAGAGAGAGAGAGAGAGAAAGAAAGAAAAGAAAGAAAGAAAGAAAGAAAGAAAGAAAGAAAGAAAGAAAGAAAAGAAAGAAAGAAAAAGTATCCCACTTTGGCAAAGAAAGGTAACTGGCATGAATGTTAAATGTGCTGAAAATTCTTACATCAATATTAAAATTCTCCTAGGTAGCTCTTTAAAAATCTTTAAATTCTGGGGCTCCTGGATGGCTCAGTCAGTTAAGCATCCAACTCGATTTTGGCTCAGGTCAAGATCTGTTTCATCAGTCAAGCCCCTCAATGGGCTCTGCACTGACAGTGCAGAGCCTGTTTGGTATTCTCTCTGTCTCTGTCTCTGTCTCTGTCTCTGTCTCTGTCTCTCTCTCTCTGCCCGCACCTTCAAATTAAATAAATAAACTTTTTTAAAAAATCTCTGACTTCTGAAATGGAAGCTAAATTTCTGGAATATGTGTCCAGTTCTTGATGGCTTCTTGTTGTTCACTGTCAGAACAGCAAGATTCTCTGTCCATATTCGTTTAAATAATGATATTTTGCTAGCGAACAGACCAGACCACTGTAAACCAACAGAAGAAGAATGAATAAAGCTCAATCAAGATCTGGTACTGACCAATTTACTTCAAACACTGAGCTTTCCTTGGATCACCTCCTGCACAACAGAATCAGGCTTAAAATATGCTTTGTGCAAAACAGAAACATTTGCCCAAAGCTGGATTTGTAACCAAGAAATAAAACCTCTTCCTTCCAGAGAGCAAAGCCAGTCAGCTTAGTTCATGCCATTAATATCTTTCTTATGCAAAGAAAAGTATGAACTCATTAGTAATGAATTACAACATTAATTTCCCTATTTCAATTCCAATTTCAACAGAGCTATAATTATCAAGGAATTATCTAAACTAAGAGAGAAAATGGGGTTAAAATCATCTATAAATATATCATAAAGAAGGCAAAAAGAGAACAAAGGAAAAAATAAACTAAAAGGAGAGACACATGGAAACATGAAATATGGACTAAAATACGTAGAAAAATGTATCGAGTAAGAAATAGGATTCTAGCTCGAGCCTGTAGGATCATTAAAACATCTAGAGGCAATTATGGTGTCTTACACCTGCAACCTTTCTCTTAACAGAAAAACTGCTGTCAGCCAGTCAAGTCCTTTGGAAAACCTAAACAAACAAACCAAACCAAAACAAAACAAAACTCCTCTAAAGAAGTCTTTCATAGCCCACTCTTCATCTTTGGAAAGATACTGATTATCTGACAACTCTCCAAGAGGAAAAAGACCTATTCATTTTCGCATTTCTAGAGCCCAGGAGAGCACCTGGCCAGGAGTAGTCTCTCAATACATGCTTGAGAGGTGAACCCAACTAAACAGACTGTGTGGAGACCAGCCCTTTACCCATGGAGCAGAAAGGCCCAACTCCCCATCCAGCACTGGGGACAGAGGCATGGCTGTGAAAAGGCATGCACCACTGTTAGTACCAATACTGTTAGTGTTAGCTATTGCAACAACGGAAGTATTAGGGCTCAGTTGGTTGGTGCCAATAACAATACCAGTTCTTACCAAATATGTTATAATAATAAATATAACTTAACGGGTCTCACACGTTTCTTTGTGTCTGCAACTCTAAACCTGCTCCTAGCCTCCAAACTCCAGAAACCAAGGTAGCTGGTCTTCTAGAGGTGAAAATAGGATTGGGCATCAAGGGTACGCCTTTATGAGTGGGGCAGGAGGGTTGGCAAGAACCTGAGCCTTAATGCATTCTTTATATATTTTCAACAGAAGCCTGAGTCAGGAGTACAGTTGTGAGAGAATTGTCCTCTCTAAGAGAGAGGTAATGTTTACCTTAAACTACCCTTTTTTTCACTTGCTTGAGATGTAACACAGATTGCCTGTAACCATAGCAATCAGTTCAGCTGTGAGCGCCCTCATTTATTCAAGGCACAGAGGCAGTATAGGAGAGGAAACACTATTACAAATAGGAACAATAAGATTTAATTTCAGATGCCAAAACATGATTGGTTTGGTATTGGATTCCCGACCATATGAAGCACATTATGTTTTCCGGGTTTCACCTGCTCTCTCCCGATCCTCAAGAGTAACATTAATTTCAATTTCTTCCAGAAGAAATGATTAACTTATTTCCGGGACTATCTTTAGAGTGAAATAAAAATTTGGAAAAACATATTGTCAGCAATACACTGCATGCAGGAGAGCCGAGATAACCATCCAAGGACCATAAAGCAATGTCAGTGCATGCTTTTGTTTTACGCTTTTGATGCTGGTTTTTTCAGGGCAGTGTCCAACTTCCCTTGGTTAAGTAATAATGGATGTGCCTCATATTTGTTGCTTCTTCTCCCTATTTTATCCAATTTACATCCCTGGAATAATAATAATAAATCTTATGGAGGCAGCTTTATTACCTATTTTAGAAGTAGAGTGACACCAAAAGTGTTCTTCAATTTTAAGGCTATGATTTATGACTCATTAACTAAACTAAACTTCAGCAATTCTGAAATTTATTGTATCCTGGTATTCCCATAGATAAAACTCAATTGCTGTATTTCAAAGTTACATAGATATCAAACACGGAGAAGAAGAGAGGGGATAACAGCAGCATTTCGTCATCTACAAGGCAAACATTGCCCCTTTCTCAGCCTTTGGTTAGTAATGGAGCTCCTACCATGTGCAAACAACATGAGACAGAAAGACTGGCAGATGGTACCCCAAATTCCTACTACCTGTAAAGCCATGAGAAACTGTAAAGATGACACAAAGATCTTAATTTCAAAACACTTCAGCCTAGAAGGAGAAGTCAATGAGAACCATGAAGGAAATATTTTATCAAAACAAAGACTTTGGAAAAAAACCATTTATTCAGAAAATTATAAAAATTGTTACTTCTAGCTTAGTGGTAATTGAATCTCTTTGATTTAAATTGTCTAAAATTTCATTGCAGAATCTGAAATCTTTATAAAGCTATAATTTGAAGACTACTTCATTTCCCTAAAGCTCAGCTCATCCATCATGCTCTTAGTTCAGAGAGGATTCGAAAATGATCAGAAATAATTTCTTAAATGTATTGAATGTGTGTTTTGTTTTTGTTTTTAATTAACTTTTGGTTCTCTGCCTCCCACTAAAACTTCTTTTCTCAAATTTCTTGTCCCAGGCTGTAACTGACCACCAGCCAATCCCAGTTGCCTGGTTTGTAAGTTCTTGGAAGAAAACAAATTCAAGATAATTTTACCCCATGACCACCTGAAAGGAAGATCTATATTTTAGAGTAACAGTTAGAGCCAGCTAAGATTTGTTGGACTCCTAACCATGAGAAACCATCACTATTTTTAAATAACAGTATGTAGAGGATGGCTGCTATTTCTGAGAGCTGAAATTTGCTATTGCAAAACTTTCTTGTTAATATTGGTTATCAACCATTTATTAAGAAAAGTAAGTGATGACCTTCAAACCAATCCCTTTAACTTTCAGTAAACCCAAACCAAGTAGGACTGTTACTCACTTGTTAATCCACAAGTGATTTTCCTTGGGTCAAAGAAGCCTGATTGTTCTATGAGGCATTTCCTGGTGGTAATTATTTTAATGTCCAAGTTTGTATACACTAACCACTGTTTAATAGCTATCCTTGTAAGCTGACTACTTCCAGGCCTCCTTCTTATGTGAAGTCTTAGTAACATTTCTGTTCAAACTACAGCAGCTATTAGCCCCATCTTCATGATTGTCAGACTGCAGTCCTTACTAAACGTATCTTCCAGTTATTTCTAGGCATTTCATGATGGTTTCTCCTGAGTATCCAGGAATATGTCTGCTCCTATTCGAGTATTCCAACTCCCTCTTTCAGGCACCATGACACAGGCTGTTCCTGATGCTCTCTATGGAAACTGCAAGGTTCATGCCAAGGACATGCATGGTTTCCAGAGCTACAGTCTTTGGATTACCAGAGCCATTGGCAAGCGTCCCCTACTCACTTCTGTCCGTGGAGACTGAAGCAGGCCTGCATTGTTACAGTATCTCCTGAAGGGATCCCAGCCCACCAGTCCTGCAAAGTCAGACACAGAAGACTAGATACTGAAATATATACACACATTCATATATGTATTAGGCATATATAATATATAGGCAACATATTATGTTGTATACATTATGTATACTAAGTCCTATATATAACAAAGCAGTGGCTGAGTATGGTAGTTTTAAAAAATAAATAGCTTCA
Organism: Prionailurus viverrinus; assembly: GCF_022837055.1. NCBI lineage: Eukaryota > Metazoa > Chordata > Mammalia > Carnivora > Felidae > Prionailurus > Prionailurus viverrinus. The sequence goes on from NC_062564.1 coordinate 78,784,663, forward strand.
GATGAAAATATACTCATGGCAAAAATTGTTAATTAGGCTCATTGTTGCCTTTCACTGAAACCTACATCTACAGTTATGAGCAAATGCTTATAAATATTGGAGCTACAAACACTTGCTGCCCTGGATTGACAGACAAAGACTAGAACAAATTATCTAGTTAATGGTCAGAAATAACATTTGTGCAAGGAAGGTATTAATTTTAACAAATACTTGTAGAATACCTATTACTTATAAAGCACTAGGGCACAAAAGAGGTCAGCCCTGAAAGAACATGAAATTTACGTTCAGAGCTGGGTTCAAGCTCGGGTTCCGCCCATTACTAGCTCTATGACTTTGAAAATCTTCAATACAGTTCTCAAGAGGGATGAATATGATAATGTACATGGAGCTCCTTGCCATCTGCACAGTGTCACACAGAAGTTCATTGGTGAGTAAACATTTTTTGAGTGCTGACTATATGTCAGGATTGTTTCAAGTAATGGGTTTACAACAGTAGACAAGAACGATGTCTTATTTCATCATGCTTATATTACAGTGGAATCAACCAGGCCAAAGGAAATGTCTTTTGCCCTGTGCCACTCTGAAAGATCTTATACAAATATAAATGTGTACTTTTTGAATTTCCAAAAAGTAGCTTGAATCAGGCTAATATCCTAACCTAAATATCTCTGTTCATTCCTGCTTCAGGAAAGATTAATTGGCATCTTCACAATCTATTTAGCTGACCTCACCCCTCCCTGTTCTTTACTCTCTTTCTCAATTATTTTTTGTTTGTTTTTTGAGGGTTTTGTGTGTGTGCACATGTGTGTGTGTGTGTGTGTGTGTGTGTGTGTGTGTGTTTTGTCCTTGCATGTCAATGATGTTCTCTCCTTCCACACACTTTCGTATAGATAAATATGAACACTCAGTTTCTAGGGTTTGGGTGTGTGTGTATATCTGTGTATGTGAGGAAGGGAGGGAGGGAGAGAGGAAGGGAAGAAGAGGAGGAGTGGGAGGATAAAGAGGAGAAAGAAAAAGTATGGAAATGAGCCTGTGAGAATAATGGTTGAAATCCATTTTTCCAAAATCTTTGTTTAGAATCTTCTATATTCATTTTCTTCTGATCTTGTGTCCCAGTAGCTCATGCCAATACTTAAAACCCCCCTTTTAAAATTTTTATTGAGGTAAGACCACAGCATGAGAAGTACCCTCTCAACAGATTCTTTTTTAGAATAGTTTAGGATTTACAGAAAATTTGGGAAGGTGGTAGATTTCTCATATATCTTACACCCAGTTTCCCTTATTATCAACATCGTATATTCATATGGCATATTTATTACAATTAATGTATCAATATTAATACATAAAATCCATACTTCATTCTGATTTTGTCAGGTTTTTCTTAACATTCTTTTTCTATTCTAGGATCTCATTAGAGTTTGTTGTCATGTCTCTTTAGACTCTTCTTAGCTGTAATAGTTTCTCAGACCTTTTTTGATTTTGATGATCTTGACATTTTTGAGGGGAGCAATGGTCAGGTATTTTGTAGCATGACCCCTCAATTGGAATTTATCTGGGTTTTTCTCATGACTAGGCTGGGATTTGGGGAGGAAGACCACAGAGGTAAAGAATCATTCTCACCACATCATATCTAGGGTACATTCTATCAGTATGCTGTCACTGTTGATGTTAAATCTGAGTGAGTTACAATGAACTGTATATTTTTAACAGAAATGTTTACCAGTTATTATAATTATATTCCTAATATTACTCCAAAGATATTTATCAGGCAATCCCAAAATAACTTTTTATTTTCTGCATAAATTTATTTATCTTTTATTTTCTCTAAGGAAATAAATTAAATATATATTAGTCAATGCCAGGCACTGAAGATATAAGCATAAATAAGACTCATCCCTACTTTCAAGACTTTTGGGTCTAGTCTAGTGCAAGAGAGAGACTTACAAAACTATAAATAATGCCTGCTCTCACCACTTCTATCCTACACAGTATAGGAAGTCTTTGCCAGAGCAATTAGAAAAAATAAATAAATAAAATAATCCATATTGGAAAGGAAGAAGTGAAATTAGCTGTGTTCACAGATGACATGATCTTAAAAACCATAAAGATTCTACCAGAAAAAAACCCTTAGAAATAATAAATAAATTTAACAAAATTGCAGGATACAAAATGAACACTCAAAATTCAGTTGTATTCTTTAATGCTAACAATGAACAATCCTAATAGGAAATTAATAAAATAATTCCTTTACAACAGCATGAAAAACATGAAATACTTTGGATTAAACTTAACCAGGGAGTCAAAAACTTTTACACTGAAAACTACAAAGCATTGTTGAAAGAAATTAAAGAAGACACACATAAATGGAAAGCTATACCTTGTTCATAGATTAGAAAGCTTAATATTGTCAATATTTCAATACTACCTGTCTTCGTCTAGTAGGCTACCATTATAAAATACCACAGACTGGGTGACTTAAGCAACAAAAAATTAATTTTGTCACAGTTCTGGAGACTGGAACCTCAAGATCAAGATGTGGGCAGGTTTGGTTTCTGCTGAGGCCTCTCTCCTTGGCTTGCAGATGGTCATCTATTTGCTGTGTCTATCCTCAAATTACATTTCTTCTGTGCACATGCATCCCTATTCTCTTTTCCTATTCTTATAAGGACACTAGTCCTATGGGATTTGGGCTCCATACTTATGACTTCATTTAACCTTAATTATCTCTCTTAAGCCCTTACTCCAAATTTAGTAGGACTTCAATATATGAATTTTGGGGAGGCACAATTCAGTCCATATTACATATTCAAATACAATCCCAAAGCAATTACATATTCAATACAATCCCTAACTATACCCCACTGACATTTCTTGCAGAAATAGAAAAATCCATCTTAAAATTCCTATGCAATCTCAAAGGTCCCCAAATAGCCAAACAATGTTAAAAAAAAAAAAGAACAAAATTTGAGATTTCTCACTTCCTGATTTCAAAGCATATTACAAAACTACAATAATCAAAACTGTGTGGTGCTGGCATAAACATAGACATATAGACCAATGGAATAGAATAGAAATCTCATAAATAAACCCTCATATATATGGTCAAATGATCTTTTCAAAGACTACTCAATGGGAAAGGACAATATATTCAACAAATAAATTTTCTTGTTAGGAAAACTGGATATCCACATGCCAAAGAATGAAATTGGACCCTTACTTTACTCCGTATACAGAAAATAACTCCAAATGAGTTAATGACCTAAACATAGGATCTAAAACTATAAAAACTACTCCTAGAAGAAAACAGAGGAAAAGCTTCATGACATTGAATTTAGCAGTGATCTCTTAGATGTGTTACCAAAAGCACAGACAACAAAATAAAAAAATAGACAAATGGGTCTACATCAAAATTTAAACTTCTATGCATCAAAGAACACAAACAATAGAAGTAGGCAATCTATGAAATGTGAGAAAATATTTGCAAATTGTAAATCTGATGAGTTATTATCCAGATTATATAAAGAACTTTTACAAATCATCAGCAACAACAACAAAAACTCAATTTAAAAATGGGCAAGGGACTTGAATAGACATTTCTCCAACGATGATATAAAATTGGCCAACAAGCTATGAAAAGATGCTCAATATAACTATTGGAGAAATGCAAGCAAAACAAAGATATTACCCTCATTAGGATGGCTAAAATTAAAAAGAAAAACAGAAAATAACAAGTGTTGGTGAGGATGTGCAAAAGTTGGAACACTTGTTCACTGTTTGTAGGAATGTAAAAAGGTGCAACTTCTATGGAAAACAATATGATGGTTCATCACAGACTTAAAAATGTAATTACTATATGATTGAGCAAATTCATTTCTGGGTATATGTCCAAAAGAATTGAAAGCAGGGTCTCAAAAAGATATTTGTATACCCATGTTCATAGTAGCATTACTCACAATAGTCAAGGGATAGAAGCAACCCAGATGTCTATCAATGAATGAATGGATAAATGAAATGTGATGTATACATACAATGGTATATTATTCAGCCTTGGAAAGGAAGGAAATCCTGTCATATGCTATATCATCAATGAGCCTTGAAGACATTATGCTAAGTAACAAGCTAGTAACACAAAAAATACTGTATGATTCCACTTAATATGATCCATCAAAGTAGTCAAATTCATAGAAACAAACAGAATGGTGGTTGTGAGGGCTGGGAGGAGGGAGAAATGAAAGTTGATTAATGGGTGTAAAATATCAGATTTGCAAGATGAAAATTTCTGAAGATTTGTTGTTCAACAATGTGAATGTACTTAACACTACTAAATTGTATACTATAAATGTTCAAGATGGTAAATTTTATGTTATGTATTTTTTATCACAATTATGTTATTTATTCTTTACCACAATCCCTATATATACATGTATGTGTATATGTATATATATAGGGATTAGAGGAAACTGTTTAAGGGATAAAAGGAACCTAAGGGGGACACAGTGATCATTCAGGTGTGGTACTGGGAGAAACGAGAATCTTCTTCCTCGACAAAGTGACTCATGAACTGTTTTGAAGGATAAATGGAATTCTCCCAAGCAGATAAAGAAGGATAGAGATCCCAGGAAAAGTGGACAGCATGTACAAGGCAAGTCTGTGTTCATCATGAGTAGTTTGGTTTTAGAGATGTGGTAGGAAGGAAGATGGAGTGGGCAGAGGCACTGTGAGCAGCTTGGCCATTGCTCTTTCAGGTTGCTAGAGTCAAGGCAAAGGCAAGCTTCTGGCAGGTCCACCTCTGATGCAGGAGTCATCAACCAGTCAAGTGGTATTCCCCTGAGAGCAGAGAAGCAAGGCACTGTGGCACCACATACATGGCCAGGATTTATGCCTAAGCTCTGATGTGCACCCTCTCTCTCTCTCTCTCTTGCTCGTTCACACATACACATATACTGCTACTCATTTCCTGATAGCTGCCAGCCCAAATAGGTAAGACCAGATTTGACCAATTTGTCTCTTTCTGCAGCCTGGCAGTAGATGGAGGCACATAGCTTTGGCACAGGAATGCAGCAGCCTACTTTACTGTTATCAGAGAGCATTCTTGTGGTTACACTATTCCTGCTTATCAGTGGCCCCTGAGAACACAGAGTCAGTGCCAAAATGGACCCAGAAAAGTCTCCTTGTTAGATGCCTGGAAACTTGCCTAGATTTAGAGGGAAGTGCCATTCCTTAGAAAAGGCTCTGCTACCAACTTATATGGATGCTGTAGCTTAAGAATCTGTCTTTTGGGTTTCATACCCAGACATGTGATCCCCTAGTCTTTATGTATAAAAGCTTCCCATTGATAGCAGAAGGACATTTTCCTAGGACATCACTAGCTCTGAATAAGGCATAGTCAATAAAATCTGCACATTTTGTGAAAGGATTAAAAATCCATTATATTCTTCATGTTCTCCCTTATCCTAACATATCTCTTTGTCTCCAAGCTCTGGAACTTCTAGAATATAATATGTAATGTATAATAGGTAGTAATATAATATATTATCTTCCCTCAATAACACTCTATCATCAGAATAAAGTGCAAAGTCCTCAATCTGGCATAAAAGTCCTTTTAGGATCAGGATACTGCTCCCTCTCTAACCTCATCTCTCACCATTGACCCTTTGGCATTTGACACTCTTAAACTACATAACAGATATTCAGCAATCAGGTCATATTCTTGCTCATCAACCTGCCTTTGCACCCACTGGTATCTCAGCTTAGATTACTTTCCTTACAGAATTTTTCTGCCTACCTTGGTCTGGATAACTCTGGATCTCCCTATACCATATTTTGAAATCCTCATTCATGCTATCCTAGCTCCTTAAGCTTCCTCTATATGACATACATAAGTGTACTGTTATTGTCCATATCTTCAATCTGACTAATAGTACAAATTCTTATTCTGGAAACTTGTGGCTTCATTTTGGGTGCAGCACATCTCCTGTGTTTCTGCACTGCTATGGTGAATGGACCTTCAAGCTTAAGCTTAGTACCCTATGACTGCAAAATAATTACTGTACTTTGAGGAATGATGAATCACATCTTTATTTCAGTGTCTCAAGTAGGGAGGAAGAAGGCAGCAGGTAGAAGGAGGCTACTATTCGTTTTAATTAGAGAAGGGGGAAAAAATAACAGAACTCCCTTTGGGCCTCATTGGCTAGAACTTGTCATATGGCATCCCTCACCAGATAAAGGCTGGAAAAGCAAGTATCTGATAAAGTAGAAAGAATCATCCAAATTTGTTTAATTATAATTCATTTCCTGAAGCTGGTACTTAGCCTACCTAAAAAATTGGGATTTTGTTAGCCAAGAAAAGACTATAGCTTTTGGACAGTAAAGTAATAGCATTTGCCACACTTAGATTTTACAAAATAAAAATATTAAACACAGTCTTGAATATTACACCAATAGGAAATAAAATATAAGGAGCAGGAAAACTACATATGTGGTGATAAAATAGTTATATTTATTTGTTGGGGCTCAAATAGGTGTTTTATCCCAGAATTATCTCAAATCATCAAGACATCTTTAAAACTCTTATTTGTGTATTCTGACTGGGACGATAGATAAAGCTCCATCCTCATACATGGAAAATATGGGCCTTACTTCATAGAACCACATGCATATAAAGCCCTGTTTACACAATATAGATTGGAAACTAACATTATGGGCTCATCAGTTTGATTTGATATGTGTTTGGAATTTTGGCACAAACTTAGTGATAAGTTTGGGAAAAAAAGAAAACCATTATAATTATTTTATCCTGTAGCCACAGATTTAGAAAATATTTGTTTCAGGTGTTTTGTGAGTTATCCTCTTCTTTAAAGATATTTAATCTCAGGTTACATGTCAAGTCATTTCTACCACAGTGTATAAAGGATATGGTCAAATGTGATTCTTGTGCATGTATTTTATCCATGTCTCCTCTGAAACGATTTCACCTAACTTTAAGGTAGATATAGGCTGGTTAACTCAGAATATTAGGGTAGTGTGTGAATTAAGACAGCATTGTGAGCTGGATGTTTTTCAAATCAATGCATAATTCTCCCCAATAGCTAAGAGAAGCCTATAGACCCTGTCCTAGCCTATTCCCATTTCTACTATCCTTAATCCATTCACTATGGATGTATTGAAAGACAAGAAGGAACATTTTTTGGTCTCGGGGTTAATAATTTTCACCAGATTGGATAGAATCACAATCTGAGTGTGCCAGAAGTTGAAGACTGGGGAGTACAGGGCTTTAAGACTTGTTCTGTCAGAAAGAACACAAACACTTGTCTCTTTATATTTGCTTCATCCCTACATGGTAAAGTAGAATCAGGCCCTGTCCTAATTGAAGAATAAGTGGCCTCTTCTCCACTTCATTTCCCCTCAGAAACCAAGCGGAAACCAGAAAGAGGCAGAGGAAAAAGGGGACAACTTGGATAGCTTCTGACCTAAGCAAGAGTCTATAGAGGTTCCTCATAAGACCCAGCTTAGATCCCAAAGAAAATGCACCAAACTGTGTGGTCAAAGACACAGATATTAATAAAGTGCTAATGTTTGCCAGACATGTTTTTCTACGAATACCTATCCCTCAGAGTTCTTTCAGGGAAGTGTGGGAGGCCAAGGACTGGATTTGGAAGTTCCTAGAACACTAATTACCGTTTCTTTCTCCGCCATTTATTCTCAACTTTCTCTTCCCCCAAGGCCAGACATCTTGCAGTTTATACCGTTGATTATAAAAGGGAAAGGTGACGTAGCACTCTGATTTCAAGAAGCATGGACAGATAATGCAGCAAGAAGAAGACAGTTTAGCAACCCACAAATCTGAACTTGAATCTCAGTATAGCTACTTTCTTACTCTGTGAAGTTAGGTAATTTATTTAGCCTCTCTGAGCCTCAGATTCCTTACTAACACTTACTTGAGGAACTTATTATGAGGATTAAATGTGTAAATGATGCAATTAATATTTATAAAATGCACCAGACATCGAATGTATGTTTAACAATTGTTAATCTCCCAAATGAACATTATTACTGGAAAACTAACTCAAATCTCTATTGATGATAGGTCAGTAGTTATATATTCTTGTGAAAAGACATTTATTCTGTTACATAAACCACAGGAAAAGGTGTAGGCAATGAACTTTTGTTTCTAGGCCGTTATGTCATCATAATATAAATTAACTGAAACAGAGTAGATTCACAAAGTATTATCTTTATTTTGGGATTTTAAAAAGCAGTAGGTTTAAGAGCTGGCCATATTTGAAAGACTCTAGGAAAGCACAGGATTGATTAAAGGTCTGTCACCACAGATTGGATGTGTTGATTTCGTTTCCCCAAAGGTATCCACGTAGCAACTTGGCAGTACATAAATATTCTAAAAATTCTAACAGGTTTTACAGAAAATAATAATTGTATTCTTACCTAAAATGCTGGGTCCCATTTTCATTTTAAAGACTCATAATGCTTTTCATAGGCTAATAATTTTGTTCATTCTAATCCTGTCATGGTGAATTTGAAAGAAGGGCACAACAAATAGGTACTTAACTAAAGTAGGTGCTTTCTCTGTTGGTTTTATAAAATCCAAACCTATTGATTGAAGGGATATTATACAGAATCAGGAACTCAAGGAAACTGCTCTCAATTATACTGTAATCACAGTTCATTTTCCCAATATCTATTATAGTTAATTTAAGGTCATGCCCAATACCGTAAAATCTCTTGTATGCCATGCAGCACTTGTCAGAATGCCTTGTATATAGTCGGTGCCCAATGAATGTTTGCCGCATTGAACTGAGCTGATCATCCATCTTATTCACTAGACTTGGCTTTGAATAACTTATGCACTTTTTTTTGCCAAAAATTAAGTCCACCCACAAAGGAAAAAGGCAGAAGGATGTTGTGGCAAAAATATTATCCTGGAAAACAGATCTTGATTCTGGTCCCAGCTTTCTGTGACTTTGGACAAATCACTTGAACTTTATAGATCAAGTTTCTCTATAATGAGGATGCTAGAAGACATGCATGTGCCAAACAGTAAGGCCCAGGGACACTGACATTCAAAGCAATGTGCATGTAACTGTAGATACTTGCAGAGAATATAGTAATGGTTTTGAATAATTTTGAAATTATTGGGTTAAATGCTATCATTTCATAATGACTGCTCCAGTGAAAATAATGCATATTTTTACTGGTATTTTAAGTTACTTACTTTAGAGTTGTATCTTATATAGGCATTAGGATACAATTCAAGAGAGCAAATGTCAACAAAGTTCTGAAGTTGCTTGGCATTTTATCAATCATTATTTAGAATTTCCTTTTTATTTTTTTTCTTAATGTATTTGGCCAGGAACACAGACATTTGTGTGATGTAATGAGAAAGAAATAAAGGAAGTTCAATCTACTGCTCTTTCAACCTTATCCACTCAGTGCTTACCTCGTGACAGGCCCTGACAATCTTGATGAATTCCCAAGGTTACTAAAGAACTTGGAAGATGTTACATTCCTACCAGGTAATTACAAAGGCTCATGCATTGCCAAGTCATATGCAGGTGGCTAACGTTTACTTTATCTACATTTCATATCATACTTAGGTATTTTCTATGAATATTTCTTTAATAGTCATACAAAGCGCTCAGTAGGTAATTCTCCACCCAAATGGTTGTTACATAAGTGACCATGAAGCATTGTACATGTCATGTGAGATCCCAAATGTATATCATCTACTCTCCAGCAGCTGGTACAGTTTTAAAGATGTAGGCCTTTACATTGTAGGGGGGTTTGTTTTGTTTTGTTTGTTTCTTAACACTGCACATAAGTGCACTTCCTTTCTCCCCTTGTAACGTATGGGATAAATGGAATTCTTAACTCACACAGATCTCACTCTAGACCCAATGAATGGCACGGATCCGACACAAACACCCACACACTTCCCGCGTTACAGATCCGTGCTAAAGACCAGAAGTTGGCCATGGCTATGCTGAATACATACTTCTGTTGGATTTCCATGGAATCTGGTTTCAATAGATTGTATCTTAAGATAAATAGATTTTTTTAAAAAAGGAAAACTTTTATTTTGGGCGGTGAGTCCGGGTGATTTCAAAGGGAAGCAGGGCTGCCACGTTAATGTCCCAACCCGAGAGAGAAGCTTCTCAAACCACCTCAAAGCAGCCGAGCCCCAGCTTGCTCTGGATCACTATGGAGCAGAACCAATTTTTAAATGTCTTCATCTGGTCCCTCCTACTTTCATGGTTGCTCTGGGGGTGGTGAGAATCAGGACGCACTGAAAGCTGCTGGGACATCTGACTCTTTATTTTCTTGGCTCTACGAGTCTTAACTCTGCACCAGTCCTCTCAACTATGCAGAATTTCACTTTTAAGAGCAGAGGCAAAAGAAGGCACACAGAGAGGGACAAGAGCCTTCACTGCTGTTTAGTGAGAGGAAAGAAGAGGCATTACACATTCCCTGCTGTGCCACTGTGGGTCCTGCCAATCAGTGCTGCTTCTCCTGCACTCTAACCTGAACTTCCCCTCTAGGAGGTGATATAACGGAAAGTGCTCTCAAGAGGAAACTGATTTAAGTGTCCTTATATTTATAAAAATTCTTCCTACTTCTTAGATTTCATGGAGAGGCATGGTGTTTGAAGGTCAGGAGGGGTGTGTGGAGAGAGATAACGGTCTCAAATATCTAAAATGAGTTACGTAGCTGGACCAGCTCTTTACTGTTGCAAAGACAACACCCACATACATTGTAGAAGTCATGGGGTAAGTTGGGTTCCATATAAGAACTTCCTACAAGTATCCCAAATCACACTGAACTGCCAGGAGTAATTTCCAGCTTCTGGAGGTATTCAAGAAAGTTCAGGATTGTCATTTGGGGAGCAAATTATGGAAAGGATTCCACTGTCAGAAGGGAAGTGTAGAAGATAAACATTTCTCCCTCTTCTCTCCACATTTACATCTCTGCTCATAAAGAAGGGAATGTCTGCCTGGGCTTCAGTCCTTCCCACTGCCCTGTGGGAGGAGTACATTCCAACTTGATAGGACAAAAGTTGACATCTTTGGCACCACATTTAACGGAGAGTACTGTTACTGTGTCTTAAGAAGAAATGGTCATGTCCTGCTTTCTTCTTTCACTTCCTGTATCCATTTAAAACAGGTCTCTTCCACTCTCTCTATAAATTTTTGTTTCACCTGTCAGAGGGCCAGGGCCTTGCTCTCCTTCTTCTCTTGACACACAGGAAGTCAGGCCTAGTAGTGTATAAACAGCTTAGGCCAGCTTGAAATGATCCATCAGTGGGAAGGAGACTCTCTTGCTACCTTTCCCTTTTCTTCTGGCACAGGTAGGTGCAGTGGATTGGCTTTTCTCATGTGGTGGGGATGAGAGCCTCAGAACTTAAGATCTCCTGAAGAGGCAGCTAGAGGCCTCATCTAAGCTTCCAAAATTAAACTGTGTTCTCAAATCTTTTAACAAAATCCAGTAATAGCGATGTTTCTGTTTGCTCAGCCAGTGACCAAACCAGTGCTTCTTTTCCCACTTAGCTATTATTTTTATATGTACTATCAAACTCCACCCCAAAAAAAATCCCAACCAAACTCACAGGTACAGACTTGTCTAAGCAGAACATAGGTTTTCCATAACCATTACTAGAGCAGAAGAAAAATCTTTTAAGCACATACACATTATCCTCAGAAGATGGTACAGACCTTTTCATTGTAAATGGTGATGGAATATATGGAAATCTGAGAATCTTTGTATGGTTTATAAGGTCCTTGAGCCCTAAGGCTCTGAGATTCAGTAAAATAAGGTATTTTCTATTCAGTCTAACACCCTCTCAGATCAATCATCATCTATTAAACTTAAAATTACAACTATAATGTCTGCAGATTCACAGTGCAGTTGCTGAATTGATTTTATCTGTTGCTACCTTCTACCCACTTAACCAATCAATGAGAATTCTTTGGAACCTACTATAGAAAGTATAAATTCCAGATAATTTCCAGGAACAAGTCGCCAACACACCAATGACACTGGCTTTGGTAAATACGGCTGTCTGCAGTTGCCATGTGTTACAAATAAACAAAAACCGGATACTCCTTGTACCTTGTAACAGGAAGTTCTTTCTTACCTGAAGAAAATTATTCCTATAAAAACCTGTCTCTCAAGTACTTTTCTTGTGGTGTTTGTGATACCAGTACAATCAGGTGGTAATGAAAGTGTTCCCTGAAAACCAAGTTTTCACCGAGCATTGCAAGCCAATGAGAATGGAGATTAACTCAAATAAACTTTGGAATGCCAGCCAAACCCCTAAAACTTGTCAGCAGTTCACCAGTCAGTTATGCTTTTTCAGTAGTACCTTATCCTGAAATGACCTGATGGAAAAGCCAGTGTCAGATGATGCATGACATCAAGTGTTCAATGAGAATTCTGCTGGCATGATATTCCACTGGACTCCACAAACTCTTTACCCTGTCACAGCACTCGCTGAGAACTGAGTACCTTTTCTATCTCCAGCAGAACATAGGTGACTGAAATTTAATTCCTTAGGGAAGGAACTCTCAATGGCCTCCATAGGTTTGCTTTTGGATTGGGATACACTAATCCCCTAATTGAAGTATCTTTTATTTCCCATAAAGAGTATTTTTGGACATTCATTTCACTTCTACACGATGGTCATTCTGAATTTTATTTTGTTATGGAAAATACACAAAAGGGTCTATATTTCGTTCAAAACTGAAACTGGAAGTGTTTAACTTTTCTCTTTCTCTCAATACACATTAACTCAGTATTTTTACCTAGCTTGACTTCTTAAATGTTGTATTTTATAGCTCCTTGATTTATTGCTGGGTATATATAAAGGTTATGTCAGCATTTACATTATAAAGCCATGTTTTTGTGGGTTTATAACTAAGTCATAAAAAATAATTCTGGCTGAAACTTAGGGGGCCAAATTTCCATCCTGAGACACAAGTTTGTTCCTAGACGTGCTGTTGCTGCGGGCACACACACACACACACACACATACCTAACATCACTCAGCAACTACTGTTTTGTAAAATAAATTCATTTAATATGCTGCTTGTGAACATGAATTTAAAGAAAGTGAAGGCTATGCAGTGAAATCAAACATGGCTGTCATCTAATTGCAGTCACTTGTACACTGAGATATATAGTAGTAGATTTGAAACTAATTTAATAACAAAAGAGCTGATTGCATAATTTTCAAATAAAGATTAAAAGACAGAAGAATGAAGTAATACCTCCACAAAAAATATCTTTTTATTAATCAGAAATGTTTGCAACTTTCTTTTACAGCATATACTATATATTCTCCAAATGTCTTTGCTGATGTAGTGTAATGTCCTTGAACACATTTATTACAATTCATCATCTACATAACAACACACAGGGCCATTCTCATAAACCAGGACTGGCACTAGATCTGGTAAGTCATTAAGCAAACATATTCCTGTGTCACACAAGGCTTGCATGCCCATTGCTGCCTATAAAATTCCTTCCTGCGACATGTAAAGCTGTTGCCTTCAGTTCACATATTACCAATTCAATTATTTGACTATTTTCAAATGCTAAAGCCCACCTGAATAAATCTTCTATGGTTCTCTTTTTTTTTTTTTTTCAACGTTTATTTATTTTATTTTTGGGACAGAGAGAGACAGAGCATGAACGGGGGAGGGGCAGAGAGAGAGGGAGACACAGAATCGGAAGCAGGCTCCAGGCCCTGAGCCATCAGCCCAGAGCCTGACGCGGGGCTCGAACTCACGGACCGCGAGATCGTGACCTGGCTGAAGTCGGACGCTTAACCGACTGCGCCACCCAGGCGCCCCTATGGTTCTCTTTAAAATTACTATATTTTTCATTTATATGGTCATGATAACTCTCAGCAAGTAAGAAACAGAATTATTTTTCATAAGACATAAAAAAAATTAAGAAATAGGAGGAAAACCCTGAGACAACATAAATACCAGAGTTTTATCAAAAATACAAGGCCATTTGTGCATCTGAACACTTCCTTAATTACCACTTAATCATAGAACTAATATACCTAAAGGGGACTCAAGAAAGAAAACAAGTAATTTAATGGAAAATAGCAGTTGAATAGCAGTGTTTGTTTTAGTTGGTGACAAAAAGGATAGCTCAGAGGATAAGAGCATGTTACTCTGCCTGGTTAAAATCCTAGCTCTACCATTTGTCCTACTTGTGTGACTTTGGACTAATCAATGTCTCTGAGCTTCACCTTTCTCATCTGGAAAGTGGGTAAATAGTATCTGTGTTACAGAGAAGCTTTATAGTTTAAGTGACTTAATAAATGTAAAATCCTCTCAATGCCTAGTATATCGTAAGTTCCACGTAAGTGTTAGCTGTCATAATGATAATGGTGACGATGATGGTGATAAGACCAAACTCAGAAGAAAATTTCTGTAGGAAAGAAACAACATTGCTTAGTGTATTAAAATCAGATACCATCCTCCAGTCGTAGTTCTTTATATTTAAGGAATTTTAACAAATAGAAATCCTATGTACTCAGGAGAAATGCATAAGAACAAAGGCAATATTGGCTAACTTGTTATGACTGTAATAAGACTACTTGAAGAAATATACAAAATTGGGCAGTGTATAACACTGACCAGTGTTTGGCTCTCCAGAAGAAAATAATATATTATCACATTTGTTTTGCATGTGAAAATAAGGAGGAACTAATTTGTTTTCACTTCCGCTGTTGCTCAAAGGAGCAGGTAAAACTCAGATCACAGCTTTCCTCGAAATTGAGGACCTGGTTTCATGACAGAGGAGAAGAGAAAGACTGAGGTTATTCTATCCCGAGGTTTTGAATAGCATTCTAGTGAACACTGGAAAGTGGATACCACGACCCTCTCTATGCCCTCCGGGCATAGAGAAGGGAAGGATCTGAGACTGCACAATTCAATGAATTCAGGATGATTTTGATGCCACCCAACCTAGAAGTAGGTGGAGAGATTATATCTCACCTCTCCCTTTACCCGAATGGTTTGGCCAGGTAGGTACATGTTCAACAGCAGGTACCAGAAGCTGGGGGGAAGGCAAGACACCAAGTAATGCAATTGAAGTGTTCCTACTGAATTAAAAACGTCTTCTTTTCACAAGTTTCAGAGTAGCATAAAGATATTTTAATTGATTATCCCCTTCAGAATGCCAGCAGTGGATCCTCCTGGACACAGAAAGACAAGTCTTACCCTGCTATCCTCTCGTATTTCCCTGCCAATCCAAACCAGAAATAGGTTTCTGGGTCCTGTCAGTAACAGCAAAGAAATTTGGGTATGCCCACTTCGAACAGAACTCCTTCCAAGGAAGAGACGAGTGGTAGATGCTTATCACACAGAATTACTGCTGCAATACGGGTCACTCCACCTGTAAAACTGAGTGCTAGTTGTGTGAAGCCACTTGAATATACCCGCAAAGCTCAATGAGCTGTGCTGGACAAAAGCAATGGTAAAAAGACACAAGCCTGTGTTATTTTCTGTGCAATTCCTCAGCTTGTTGTGTTAAAAACTGAATCTGTGGTGGTTCTTCCCACTCCAAACCCTTACTCAATTTTACTGCATATTTTAGGGGTTAAACTTTTCAGTTCTCTTCCCCCTGTCTGCTGTCTTATCAGAGAATATAAAAATTATAGTTTAAAAATATTAAAATGTACAAAATTAAAAGTTAAAAACCCAGTGTGAGGCTAGGATACAGCAAGGAAATAAGTTGACTATATTCCCTATGCTGTGCCTTTTATTCCTGTGACTTATTCATTCTATAACTGGAAACCTATATCTCCCACTGTCCTTTACCCATTTTTCCCATCCCTGTACCTCCTCAACCTCTGGCAACCATCAGTTTGTTCTCTGTATTTATAGGTCTGATTCTGCTTTTTCTTTGTTTTTGTTTTTTTTATTTTTTAGATTCCACATATGAATGAAATCATATACTTTCATATCATTCTCTTTCTCACTGACTTATATCACTTACCATAATACCCTCTAGGCCCATCCATGTTGTCACAAATGGCCACAATTTCATCCTTTTTTATGTCTATAATATTTATAATCAAACATATACGTAAACCACATCTTCTTTATCCATATATCTATTGATGGACACTTAGGTTGCTTCCATATCTTGGCTATTGTTAATAATGCTATAGTAAACATAGGGGCACATGTATCTTTCCAAATTAGTGTTTTCATTTTTCTTTTGGATCATAACTCAATAGTAGAATTATTGCATCATATGTTATTTCTATGTTTAATTCTTTAAGGAACCTCCATAATGTTCTCCATTGTGACTGTACCAATTTACATTCCTACCAACAGAGCATGAGAGTTCCTTCTTTCTACATCCTTGCCGACACTCGTTATTTATCTTTTTGTTCTAGCCATTTTGATAGATATAAGGTGATATATCATTGTGGTTTCAATTTGCATTTCCCTGATGATTAGTGATGTTGAGCATCTTTTTTTGTGTTTGTGTGTTGAAGATCTGAATGTCTTATTTGAAGAAATATCTATTCAGGTCCTCTGCCCATTTTTTAATCAGATTGTTTGATTTTTTGATGTTGAGTTATATAAATTCTTTATATATTTTGGGTATTAACTCCTTATCAGATATATCATTTGCAAATATCTTCTCCATTTCAGTAGATTGCCTTTTTTGTAGTTGTTGATGGTTCCCTTCATTGTGCAAAAGGTTTTTATTTTTATGTAATCCCAATAATTTATTTTTGCTTTTGTTCCTTTGCCTTAGGAGATGTAGCTAGAAAAATATTGCTATGGCCAATATCAAAAAAATTACTTCCTTCTTCTGTTCTAGGATTTTTATGGGTTCAGATTTCACATTTAGGTCTTTAATCCATTTTGAGTTTATTTTGGTGTATGGTGTTAGAAAGTGGTCCTGTTTCATTCTTTTGCATGTAGTTGTCCAGTTTCTCCCAACACCATTTGTTGAAGAGACTGTTTTTCCCTCAATGTGTATTATTGTATACCTTGTCATAGATTAATTGACCATATGACTGTGGGTTCATTTTTGGGCTCTCTATTCCGTTCCATTGATCTATATATCTGTATTTGTACCATACTGTTCTGATTACTATAGCTTTGTAGTATATCTTAAAATCTGAAATTGTGTTACCTCGTTTTATTCTTCTTTCTCAGGATTGCTTTGACTATTTGAGGTCTTTTGTGGTTCCATATACATTTTAAGATTCTTTATTATAGTACTGAAAAAAAGCTATTGGTGTTTTGATAGGGATTGCATTGAATCTGTAAATTGCTTTGGGTAATAAACACATTTTAATTATATCAATTCTTTTAATCCATGACATGGAATATCTTTCCATTTGTTTGTGTCATCTTCAATTTCTTTCATCAATGTTTCATAATTTTTGTAGTAAGTCTTTCACATCCTTGATTAAGTGTATTCCTAGGTGTTTTATTCTTTCTGGTGCAATAGTAAATGGAATGTTTCCTAATTTACCTTCTGCTACTTTATTTAGTATATAGAAATGCTAGATATTTCTGGGAATTAATTTTTTACCCTGAAACTTTATTAAATTCACTATTACTTTCAGTAGTTTTTTGGTGGAGTCTTTACAGTTTTCTGTATATAGTATCACATCATCTCCAAATAATGACTTTAACTTCTTTACCAATGTGGATTCCTCTTATTTCTTTTTGCTATCTGATTGCTGTGGCTGGGACTTGCAGTACTGTGTTGAATAAAAGTAGTGAGAGTAGGCATCTTTGTCTTGTTCTTGATCGTAGGGAAAAGTCGTCAGTTTTTCACCATTGAGGATGATGCTAGCTGTGGGTTTTTCATATATGGCCTTTATCACTTCTTGAGCGTTCTAATCATGAAAGGATGTTGAATTTTGTCAAGTATTTTTTCTGCATCTATTGAGATTATCATATGGTTTTTATCCTTTGTTTTGTTGATATGTATCACATTGATTAATTTGCTAATTATTGAACCATCCTTGCATCCCCAAAATATTGAACCATCCTTGCATTCCCAAATATTGAACCATCCTTGCATCCCCAAAATAAATCCGACTTGATTGGGGTGAATGATCATTTTAATATATTGTTAATTATGGTTTGCTAGTATTTTGTTGAAGACTTTTTTCATCTATGTTCATCAAGGATATTGGCCTGCAGTTTTCTTTTTTTGTGGTGTCTTTATTTGGTTTTGATCACAGGGTAATGCTATATTATAGAATATATTTGGAGGCTTTCTTTCCTCTTCTATTTTTTTGGAATAGTTTGAGGAGAATATGTATTAACAGTTCTTTAAGTGTTTTACAGAATTCACCCATGAATCCCTCTGTTCCTGGACTTTTATTTTTTGGTAATTTTTTTTATTACTGATTCATATTTATTCCTAGTGTTTGGTCTCTTCAGACTTTCTATTTTTCCCGATTCAGTTTTGGAAGATTTTGTTTCTAGGAATTTATCTGTTTCTTCTAAGTTGTTCAATTTGTTGGCATCAAATTTTTCATTGTATTCTCTTATAATCCTTTGTATTTCTGTGGTGTTAGTTGTTACTTCTCTCTCATACCTGATTTCACTCATAATGGGCCCTCTCTTTTTTTCTTGATGAGTCTGGCTAAGGTTTTATTTTTTCAAAGAATCATCTCTTGGTTTCATTTATCTCTTCCATTGTTTTTTTAGTCTCTATGTCATTTATTTCTGCTCCAGTTCTTATTTCCTTCCTTCCACTTATCTTGAGCTTTGTTCTTTTTCTAGCTCCTTTAGCTGTAAGATTAGATTGTTTATTTGAACTTTTTCATGACTTTTGAGCTAAGTCTGTACTTCTATATATTTCCCTCTTAGAACTGCTTTTGCTGTGTCTCAAAGATTTTAGACCATTGTGTTTTCATTTTCAATTATCTCCATGCATGTTTTAGTTCTTCTTTGATGTCTTCATTGACCCATTGGTTGTTTAATATCATGTTATTTAGCATCTACATATTTGTGTTTTTACCAGTTTTTTTTCTTTCAATTAATTTCTAATTTCATACCATTTTGGTCAGAAAGGTGCATGATATAATTTCAAAATTCTCAAATTTATTGAAACTTGTTTTGGGTCTAATACATGACATATTCTGTAGAATGTTCAAAGTGTACTTGGAAAAAATATGTATTCTGTTGGTTTTTGATTCTGTATATATCCATTATATCCACCTAGTCTAATGTGTCATTCAAAAACACTGTTTCCTTGTTGTTGTTCTATCTGAATGATCTATCCATTGTTGTAAGTAGAGTGTTAAAGTCCCCAACTATTATTGCATTACTATAAATTTCTCCCGCTATGTCCTTTAATATGCATTGTATGTATTTAGGGGTTCCAATGTTGGGTGCCTAGGTATTTATATTGTTATACACTCTTGTCGGATTGATCCCTTTAACATTATATAATGCCTTTCTTTGTCTCTTGTTAGTCTTTGTTTTAAAATCTATTTTGTCTGATGTAAATCTTGCTACCCTGGCTATTTTTTCATTTCCATTTGTATGGTGAATGTTTTTCTATACCTTTACTTTCAGACTATAGATATTTTAGATCTCAAGTAAATCTCTTATAGGCAGCATATAGATGGGTCTTATTTCTTTATTCATTCAGTCACCCTACCTTTTGATGATAGTATTTTGTCCATTTACATTTAGATCAATTATTATTTTTTAATTTATTTATTTTGAGAGAGAGAGAGAACAGTAGGAGAGGGGCAGAGATAGAGGAGAAAGAGAAATCTAAGCAGGCTCTGCTTTGTCAGCACAGAGTGTGACATATGCCTCAAACTCACAAACCATGAGATTATGAACTTTTAATTAATTTATTTATTTGGAGAGAGAGAGAGAGTAAGAGTGTGAGTAGGGAAGGGTCAGGAAAAGAAGCAGAGAGAGAATTCCAAGCAGCCTCCATGCTCAGCACAGAGCCTGACACGGGGCTTAAATACACAAACCATGAGATCATGACCTGAGCCAAAATCAAGAGTGGGATGCTTAACCTACTGAGCCACCTAGGCACCCCTAAAGTAATTATTGATAGATATGAACTCATTGTCACTTTGTTAATTGTTTCTTGTTGCTTTTGTAGTTGTTCTCTGTTCCTTCTTCTCTTGCTCTTTTTCTTTGTGATTAATTAGTTTCTGTAGTGTTATGTTTGGCTTTCTTTGTTTTAATTTTTATGTATCTATTATAGGTTTTGGATTTGGGTTATGAGCCATGAGGTTCATATAACATCCTAAGTTTATAGCAGTCTGTATTAAGTTGATGGTCATTTATGTTCAAACACATTCTTAAAACACTATTTTTAACTCCATCCTCCATCTTTTATATATATATATATTGTCATATATCACATTTTTTATTCATAATTTTCTTATGTCTAATTATGGCCTTTTTTTCCCAATTAACAAAGTCTCTTTAACCTTTCTCATAAGGCTGGTTTAGTGATGATAAATACTTACAGCTTTTGTTTGTCTAGGAAATTCATGTCTCCTTCATTTCTGAATGATAAACTTGTTGAGTAGAGTATTCTTGGTTTCAGTTTTTTGCTTTATGCACTTTGAATATTTCATCCTGCTTTCTTTTGGACTACAGTTTCTGTTGAAAAATCAGCTGATATCCTTATAGTGTTTTCCTTTATGCTTCTCTCTTGATGCTTTTAAAATTCTCTATTTTTAATTATTATGTGTTGTGGTATAGATGTCCTTGTGTTTATCCTGTTAAAATACTCTGCTTCTTGAACCTGGATGTCTATTTCCTTCCCTAGGTTAGGAAACTTTTCAGCTATTATTTCTTCAAATAAGATTTTTGTTCTTTTCTTTTCTTCTTTAGGACCCTAAAATATAAATGTGTATTCTTTTGATGTCATTCAAGAGATTGTTTAGCCTATCCTCATTTGTTTTTATTTTTTTCTCTTTTGCTGTTCAGCTTAGGTGCTTTCCACTACACTGCTTCCAGATTGCTAATATGCTAATCTGTTGCTTTCTTCTAGTGTATTTTTCATTTCATTTATTGAATTCTTCATGTCTGGCTAGTTCTTTTTATATTCTCTTTCTCTTTAATGAAAGTCTTACTGAGTTCTTTCACTCTTCACTCCAGCTTGGTACACATCCTTATGATCATTTTAACCCTCTTTATCGGGCATATTTATTATCTCTATTTCATTTACTTCTTTTTCTGAAGTTTTTGTCTTATTCTTTATTTTGGAGCATATTCCTCTGTCTCCTTATTTTGCTTGAATTTCTATGTTTGTTTCTATGAATTAGGCACATAGTTACTGCTCCCAAACTTGAAGGAATGGTCCTGTGTATCTGCCCCTATGTAGGTTGTGTGTGCTTGGTGATTTTTAATGGCTTACTGGAGTTGTGGCTTGCATGGGCTGGAGATTGTGGGGCACTCTGTGCTAGAGCTTCCCTGGTGGGATGGCTGGAGCTGAAGTGGGTGTGGGCTATGGTGGTTCTAATGTTCTCTGTTCAGAGGGTGCCCTAGCAGGACAGCTGAATCTGAAATGGGTGAAAGCCAAGTGGTCCTAGGGCTCTACACACCAAGGGAACCAAGGAGGATAGCTGAAGCCAAAATGGATGTAAGTTGGGGTATTCCAGGACTCTCAGAAGGTGCCCTGGGAGGGAGAATGGAGCTGAGGCAGGATGTAGGCCAAGAAATGCCAGGGCTCTGTGTAGAAAATGCTCATTTCAGGACAGCTGAAGCTGAAGTGGGTGCAAGCTGGGATGTCTTAAGGCACTCCATGCAGGGGGTGTCCTGGCAAGACAACTAGAGCTGAGGCAGTGTGCATTACAGGAGGTTCTTGTACTCTCCGTACAAAAGGCACCCTGGAAGAATAGCTGAGATTGAAGTGGGTGTAAATTGGAGTATTTTAGAATTCTCTATACAGAGGGTGGCCTGGAAGAGTGCCTGGAGCCAAAGTAGGGTACAAGCCAGGAGGCCCTAAGGTCTTCCACACAGGGACTCCCTTGGAGGACAGCTAAAGCTGAAGTAGGGGCTGGTGTGGTGCCTGGGATATCTGCACAAAGTGTGCCCTGGAAGGATGTATGAAGCTGAAGGAGGGTCAAGCTGGGACAATTTCAGGGTGCTCAGCACAGAGGGCACACTAGCTGGGCACTGGGAGCTGAGGCCAGCCTGGGTGGGGGTGTTCCAGGGTGCTCTGCACAGGGCGTGCCCTGGCAAAGTGGCTGTAACTGACACTGGCATGGGCCAGGGTTCCAAGAATGCTCCATGTAGGGGGCATCATGGCAGGGCAGCTGAATCTGAAGCGGGTATCATCCAGGGGGTACCCTAGCAAGCCATCTAAAGCTGAGGTGGTATGGGCCTGGAGTGTTTTAGGGTGCTTTGTGCCTGTGTCACCTTGGTATAAATGCTGGAGCTGTAATGAGTGCTGGCCAGGGGTTTTGGAACCACCCTGTTGCCTTTTTGATGGGATGGCTGGGGCTAGTGTGGGCCAGGGGTCTGGGGCTTACTGAAGCAGTGGGCATGTTCTGGAACCAAGACCCTTCATTAAGTAGTCTGTTCTTTCAAGGTAGATGGAAGCATAGACCATATCCACCAGCCCATCCCACCCAGAGAGAGTTCCAGAAACTCCCCCATCATTTGGCAAAGGTCTAGGGCTGGATCTTTATACACTAGCTGCTCTTTTAAACTGGGACTTTTTTCTGTGCTCCAGGACAAATGAATCTGTTTCTAGTCCCTCAGTACTATCCCTCCCCACTGCAGTTCACAGTGTTGAGGGTAGGGGTTCCTTTTGTTACCCTGTCTGTCTCTTTTGCCATTCTCTTCTGCCATTCTATCTTTTGTTGTTCAGAAGCTGTTCAGTCTACCATCAGTTCTTCAGGAGGAATTGCTCTATAAATAGGTGTAATTTGGTGTGTTCATGGAGGACATGAGTTCAATGTTTTCCTATGTCACTATCTTGGGCCACAGCCAGTTATATTATTTCTATAAGCCATATATATACATATATATATATACACACATATATACACTTATATATACACATATATAGTGCATATTTATACACATATATAAAATTTGTATTGTGCATGTGTATAAAATATGTATATTTTATACATATAAAATTATATATGTATGTAAATTTTATTTATGTACATATATGTATAATTTTATAGATTTATAAATTATATATATATAAATTCTATATATAATTAAAATACTATAAGGCTTTTATACATATATAAAAATTCTATATTTTTCAAATGTTGATTTTACACTTATTCAAAAACGTGCTAGGATCATTCAAGGCATGAAAGATCCAGTAGTGACCAATAGAGACAAAAGCTTTCTCTATTCTACAGGAGAGAAGATAGGCCATTACTAAAAATAAAGAAATCAAAGGTGTCATGTATTAGATGGTATACATGCTATGAAGACAATTAAATAGGAGGTGGTATAAATATGGATGGCTGGAGAAGGAGGGATTTGTGATTTTAAACAAGTGGTCCAGCAGGGCCCCAGGATGCAGGTGCTATTTCATCAAAGACCCAAGGAGATGAGGGACTTGTTTTGAGGATATCCAGGTAGGGGAATAGCAAATGAGGTGGTCTGAGTCAGGAGTATGCCTGATCCATTCCAAAGCCAGGCTTTGAACCCAAGCTCTCTGACACCAATGCCTGGGTTTGGCTATGTAAAAAATAGAGCAAGATCTCTGATGACCATCTAATCAACTAACTATTCTGCCTATTATAGCAGCTCCAGAGACCCTTCAGAGGACAACTGCATCTTCTTGCATATTATTTTCAAATGTTGACTTTATCCCAATTTTCTCAGTAGCCATTAAGGTCCTGTAGCCATTTAAGGCTTCAGCAACATCTCAGAGAATGTTCTTAATGGTTTTACAGTAGTGGTAATTTAACAAACTTTAAAGCAAAGAACATAGGTCAGATATGTGTCAATCAACACTTCTCACTTATATTTTCTTTACAGAAGGTTTAATCCTTATATGAATATGATACGTTATCAGATTCAGTTTAGGTAGTTCCCAAGATTGAATCAGCCCCGTCAGGGTCCCAGTCTTCAGTCCATGGCTGCCTGTTCAAGTAGACAGCTCAAATTGCCACCATTGTTTCTTCCTCTTAGTACCTTGTCATTTGCTATCATGGTGGTTTTTGGAATCAAGTTCAACCTCCTATGAAGGCTACAACTCCTTCAACATTTCTAAGCTCAAATGATACACCACACTGTGGTATGTGGAATCTGTTTACTCGGTGACTATTGGGAGGGGTAGCTGACAAAGTCAGAAGTATTAATGGCCCATGAGGTGAACTTTGACCAATGAGAGAGAGGAGACAGGAAAGAAAGGGCAAGTAAATCCCTCTCCCCTTCCTCTCTAAGATGGGATTTGTCAAGCAATCAAAGGGTCATTCTGACCTTCCTTTTATTTTTTCAGTTTTGTTGAAATACAGACATGTTCATTTATTTACTTACTGTCTATGACAACTCCATTCTACAACAGAGTGAATAATTGTGACCTAGACTATATGCCCTGCTTAGTCTATTTACTCTTTGGCCTTTTACACATAAATTCTGTGGACCCCTGCCCTAAAGTGGAAACTCTGAGGCAGGACCTGTTTGGAAAACAGTGTGCAAAATCAAGCAATCAGTTGTATTTCTTGTAAAGCTAGAACCAGCTTGTCTATCTATCCTTTTGTATGTTCATTCCCTCTTTCCCTGCCTCACTTTATCTTTTGCCTCAGATCTGCCACTACTACCAATAAAACCTGAGCAATTAAGCTTTGTCACAGACTCCATTTTCTAAAGAACCAAGGGTAAAAAGAGGTATAGATCTAAGACCGAGATTCATAAATTTTATTTTTCCTACATGTGTTGATTCCCTCATAAATCTCATTAACCCATTAAAGATAATATAATCAGTTTCTAGTTCTTCTATGTTAATTTGAAGTAGTTTTATAAAGTCATTATACTTGTAAGATCTCTGGTGAGACCATACTGAAATTCCAGACTGATTTTACTTGTACTGTATATTTTCAGAAGTTATTTTGCAATCCAGGATTCCTCTTGACCTTAGGATCATTTTATTTGGTAGTACACAATAAGAATCGCTAGTGTTTTCCAAGGTCATATTTAATAAGTATTGTGGACAGCAACCTGCATCTATCAAGGCCCAATGTCTTCTCTTCCCTTTTATATTCGACTCCCCAATAACTAAGTTTACCCACCACAAAAAGTTTCTCTATTTTTCCCTGCTATATTTTTTCTATCAATTGTAAAGATTTAACTTATAAGTTCTATTAAACCACAAATAGAACACTCATTTTAAGCCTAAAGAAAAGCATTTGATACTGAGTCTGATAAGAAATGGAACACATGTTATAGAAAGAAGGTGTATGGCCAGGAAGCCTTCAAAAATGCATGTTGTAGCTGGCACTCTTTCCCCACACCCTTCTTACTAAGGAGTGTCCTTTGAGGAAAGAATAGTATTAAAAGTAACATCAACTTGAATTTGATCAGAGCTGTCAGTCTACCGAAAACCAAAGATGAAAGAGATAGTTGCTGTGGGTATATTAGAGATTTAGCCTAATCTTCTGTCATGCCCTCTCTGCATCTCTGGTTATGATGATCTAGAACAGATCTGGTCAGAGAATTAGTGACTGACTCTATCAAAAACTATTTGCTGAGTCTCCCTTGCATAGTGCCAATGTTGTCTGGAACTTTCTCAATGAAGTTCGATCTTGAGAGAACCTCTTGGAACATAATTGTGGAAAAGGAATTGCCTCGGTTCCATCTTCAGGTTCTCCTCCAAGCTCTTAAGCCAAAACAGTGATCTGCCATCCAACTGTTGGGAGGCCAACTCAACAGCTATGCCATTTTGTTACCAGTTTGACATTTTTAGTTACATATGACCAAAGAAAGAATCATGACCAGACTTTGGAAATCAACATTGAAATGGAATGGTGGCAATCACAGAAACCAGGGACTGTGCTTCCCTTTACGGTGACCACATTCTTCCCAGCCTCCTCAACTTCTGCCTTTCATGCTTAGGGAAAATCATTCGTGAGTTTGGAAAATGAACTGAAATCGAAATTTCACTAAAATATTTTAATGCTTTGATTTAGCCACAGAACTTTCTCTTTCATTTAAATGCTCTTTATATATCCATTGAGAAAACGATTGAGAAAAGAAATTTGAGAAAAGAAATTAATTCACAGATCACTGCCTTTGCTTGCATTTAGGTACCGGCCTTGAAGAAGCCATAACATTTTAATTAATAAATTAAAACATTCCTTTGATGTTGCTATCAATGATATACATCTGTTTCAGTTACAAAATCAAACTAGCAATAATTATTTAAAACATTAGAGGGGTGCCTGGGTGGCTCAGTCAGTTGAGCATCCGACTTCGGCTCAGCTCATGATATCACAGTTCGTGAGTTCGAGCCCTGTGTTAGGCTCTGTGCTGACAGCTCGCAGCCTGGAGCCTGCTTCAGATTCTTTGTCTCCCTCTCTCTGCCCCTTCCCAGCTCATTCTCTGTCTCTTAAAGATGGATAAACATTAAAAAAAAATTTTAATTAAAAAAAATTAGAAAAAGTCTGTAAACGTATAATGCATTTGGAACCAAATGCAAACCCTTTAAATTCTGTGTGATTAAAATCCAGTAAAGCTCAAATAAGATTTTTCAAAATATTCATATATATAATATTTATGATTGGCTTTCCTTATATTTATGTACAGTCCAGAGAAATAAAAACCCATATAGACCGAGAAAGAAAAATCAAATGCCTATTTTAACTTTGCTATTACAAAAATTACCTACCTTTATGGTTCTTCAACTTTAGAATCATCTTTTAGAGGTCCACTTCAGGACATTAAGTATTCAGACTATTATAGACAAAATATTCTTTTTTTTTAATTTTTTTGATGTTTATTTATTTTTGAGAGAGAGAGAGAGAGAGAGAGAGAGAGCGTGAGCAGGGGAGGGGCAGAGAAAGAGGAAGACAAAATCTGAAGCAGGCTCCAGATGGAGCCAAATGGGCCATAGCAACTTCTTTTTTTTTTTTTAATTGAAGTGTAGTTGACATGCAACATTGTATTAGTTTCAGTTCTGTTTTTAATTGTTTTTTGAGGAGTCTCCACATTGTTTTCCATAATGGCTGCACCAGTTTACGTTCTCAACAGTGCACAAGGGTCCCCTTTTCTTACATCCTCACTAGTACCTGTTATTTGGTAACACCAATTCTGACTGATGTAAGTTGATATCTCACTGTAGTTTTAATTTGAATATCCCTGATGATTAGTGATATTGAGCATCTTTTCATGTGTCTGCCTATTGGTCATCTGCATGTCTTCCCTGGAGAAATGTCTATTCAGATCCTCTGCCCATTTTTAATTGGATTATTGGGCTGTTTTAAATCTTGAGTTGTTTGAGTTCTTTATATATTTTGGATATTAGCCTCTTACTGGTTATATCATTTGCAAAAATCTTCTTCCATTCAGTAGGTTGCCTTTTCCTTTTGTTGATCCTGTTATTCACTGTACAAAAACTTTTTAGTCTAATGTAGTCCCATTTATTCATTTTTACTTGTGTTGCTCTTGCCTCAGATCAAAAACAATATTGCTCAGACCAATGCCCAAGAGCTTACTACCTGTTATATTATAGGAGTTTTATGGTTTCCTGTCTACATTTACTTTTTAATAATTTTTAATGTGTATATATTTTTGAGAGACAGAGCACAAGCAGGGGAGAAGCAGAGAAAGAGGAAGCAGGCTCCAGGCTGTGAGCTGTCATCACAGAGCCTGATTTGGGGCTCAGATCCACATACTGTGAGATCATGACCTGAGCCCAAGTCGGACATTTAAATGACTGAGCCACCCAGGCACCTGTCTACATTTAGTCTTCAAAACATTTTGAATTTTTTTTGTATACGTTGTAAAAAAAAAAAGTGATCCAGTCTCATTTTTTTGCATGTAGTTGCCCAGTTTTCCCAACACCATTTACAAAAGAGAATGATTTTGCCCTGTTATATATTCTTTCCTCCTTTGTTGAAGATTAACTGACTGTATGAGTTTATTTCTGAATTCTCTATTCTGTTTCATTGATCTACGTGTCTGTTTTTGTGGCAGTACAATATTGTTTGGATTACTATAGCTTTGTAGTATAATCTGAAGTCAGAGAGCACTGTACCTCCCACTTTTTTCTTCATTCTCAAGATTGCTTTGGCTTTTTGGGGTCTTGTAATTCCATACAAATTTTAGGATTCTTCCACTTCTGTGAAAAGTGCTATTGGTATTTTGAATAATGATTCCTTTGAATCTGTAGATTTCTTTGAGTAGTATGGACATGTTAGCAATATTCTTCAAATCCAGGAGTACAATATATCTTTCCAGGTATTTGTGTAGTCTTCAGTTTTTTTCATTAATGTTATATAGTTTTCAGAGAATAGATCTTTCACCTCCTTGGTTAAATTTATTCCTAGGAATTTTATTTTTTGATGCAGTTGTGAATGGGATTGTTTTCTCAATTTCTCTCTCTGATAGTTCATTATTAGTGTATATAAATGCATTAAAAAGATTAAAAAATGGTGGGGGGGTGCGCCTGGGTGGCTTAGTCGGTTGAGTGTCTGACTTCAGCTCAGACATGATCTCACGGTTCATGAGTGTGAGCCCCACGTCTGGCTCTCTGCTGACAGCTCAGAGCCTGGAGCCTGCTTCAGATTCTGTGTCTCCCTTTCTCTTTGCTCCTCCCCTATCATGCTCTGTCTCTCAAAAAAAAAAAAAAAGAAATGCAGTAGATTTATGTATCCTGAAACTTCATTGAATTCATGATTACTTCTAGTAGTTTTTTGATGGAGTCTAGGGTTTTCTATATGTAGTATCAAGTCATCTGCAAATAGTGACAGTTTTACTTCTTTTCTAATATTAATAAATTTATTTATTTTTCTTGTCTGGTTGCTGTGGCTAGGATGTCCAATACTATGTTGAATAAAAGTGGTGAGAGTGGGCATCCTTGTCTTGTTCCTGATCTTAAAGGAAAAAGCTTTCAGCTTTTCAGCATTGAGTATGATGTTAGATGTAGGTTTTTCAAATATGGCCTTTATTATGTTGAGGTATTTTCCCTCTTTTTTCCACTTCATCAAGTGTTTTTATCATGAATGGTTGTTGAATTGTATCAATGCTTTTTCTGCATCTATTGAGATGCTCTTCAATGGTATATCATAGTGATTGATTCGTGGATTTTCTACCATTCCCATATCTCTGGATTAAATCCCACTTTATCATGGTGTATGCTCTTTTTAATTTATTGGAGAATTTGGTTTGCTAAAATTTTGTTGAAGATTTTTACATCAAGCTTATCAGGGATATCACCCTGTAATTATTGTGTGTGTGTGTGTGTGTGTGTGTGTGTAGTGTCTTTGCCTGGTTTTGGTGTTATGTAATTATGGCATCATAGAATGAGTTTGGAAGCATTCTTTCATGTTCAACTTTTTGGAATTTTTTGAGAAAGATAGTATAAACTCCTATTTAAATGTTTGTTGGAATTCACCAGTGAAGCTGTCTGGTCCTGAACATTTTTTTGCCGGGAGTTTTTAAACTTATGATTCAATTTCATTACTAGTAATTGTTCTATTCAAATTTTCTACTTTTTCCTGATTCTTCTTGGAAGGTTGTGTTTCTAAGAACGTATCTATTTCTTTTCTTTTTAATATTTTTAATGTTTATTTATTTTTGAGAGAGACAGAGACAGAATGCGAGTGGGTTAGGGGAAAAGAGAGAGGGAGACACAGAATCCCAAGCAGGCTCCAGGCTCTGAGCTGTCAGCACAGAGCCTGACATGGGGCTCGAACCCATGAGCTGTGAGATCCTGACCTGAGCCAAAGATGGTTGCTCAACCGACTGAGCCACCCAGGTGCCCCAGAATGTATCTATTTCTTCCACGTCATCCCAGTTGTTTGTTTTAGTCTCTTATGATTCTTTGTATTTCTGTGGTATCCATTGTAAGTTCTCCTCTTTCATTTCTGATTTTATTTACTTGGGTGCTCTTTTTCTCTTTTTATTGATGATTCTGGCTAAAAGTTTATCAATTTTGTTTATTTTATGAAAGAAACTTTAGTTTCATTGATGTCTTCTAGGTATTTTTTGTTTGTTTGAATTTCTGTTCAATTTATTTCCACCCTGATCTTTATTACTTCCTTCCTTCTACTAACTTTGGGCTTTGTTTATTTTCTCATTCCCTTAGGTGTAAGGTTAGATTATTTATTTGAGATTTTTTCTTATTTCTTGAGGTAGGCCTGTATTGTTATAAACCTTCCTCTTGGAACTGCTTTTTCTGTGTCTCATAGATTTGGGGACATTGTGTTTCTATTTTCATTTGTCTAAAGGTATTTTTTAATTTCTTCTTTGGTATCTTCATTGACCCTATGGTTATTTAGTAGCAGGTTCTTAGCCTCCTTGTATTTGTGGTATTGTTAGGGATTTTTTTCTTGTAATTGATTTCCAGTATCATATTTTTGTGGTTGAAAAAGATACTTGATGTGATTTCATTTTTCTTAAATTAATTGAGCCTTGTTATGTGGTCTAATATGTGGTCTATCCTAAAGACTATTCTATGTGGACTTGAAACCAATGTATATTATGCTTCTTTTTGATGAAATGCTCTGTATATAACTATTAAGTCCATCTGGTTTAAGGTATCATTAAGGTTAATGTTTATTTATTGATTTTCTGTCCAGATGACCTATACATTGATGTAAGTGGGTGTTAATGTCCCCTACTATTGTTGTGATATTGCCATTTTCTCCTCTTATGTCTGTTAATATTTGCTTTATGTATTTAAGTGCCCCTATGTTGTGTGCATAGATATTTACAAGTGTTATATCCTATTGTTGGATTGATTCCTTTATCATTATGTAAATCACTTCTTTTTTTTCTTGTTACAGCTTTTTTTTAAGGCTAATTTATGTGATATAAGTATTACCACCCCAGTTTTCTTTTTGTTTATATTTTCATGGAATTACTTATTCCATCCTTCAACATTCCATTTGTATGTGTCTTTAGATCTGATATCAGTCTCTTGTAGGCAGCACATGTGTGAGTCTTATTTTTTTTTAATATATTCAGTCACCCTATGTCTTCTGATTAGAACATTTAGTCCATTTACATTTAAAGCAATTATTGATAGATATGCATTTATTGTCATTTTAATGATTGTTTTCTCATTGTTTCTGTAGTTGTTCTCTGTTCCTTTCTTCTCTCTTGCTCTCTTCCCTTGAGTGTTGTTTATACTTTCTTCAGTGTTGTTTATATTCCTTTCTGTTTATTTTGTGTGTATCAATTAACAAAATAGACGTTGTTTTTTTGGTTTATGATTACTATAATGTTGATATATAATACTCTATGTATATAGCAGTCAATTTTAAGTTAATGGTCACATAAGTTTGAACACATTCTAAAGCACTACATTTTTACTCTCCCCCTCCTCCACATTTTATGTATTTGATGTCACATTTGCAACTTTTATTTTGTGTATCCCTTAACTAATTATTTTAGATATATTTGCCTTACTACTTTTGTCTTTTAACCTTCATACTAGCTTTATATGTAGTTAGTTGATTAACTACCTTTACTATATGTTTGCTACTGGTGAGATTTTTTTCATAATTTTCTTGTTTATAGTTATAGTCTTTTCTGCTTAAAGAAGTCCCTTTAACATTTATTGTAAGGCTGGTTTAATGGTGATTAACTCCTTTAACTTTTGTTTGTCTGGGAAACTCTTTATCTGTCCTTGAAGTCTGAATGATAACCTTGCCAGGTAAAATATTCTTGTTTTTTTCCTTTCGGCACTTTACATATATACTGCCACTCCCTTCTGCTCTGCAAAGTTTCTGGTGTAGAATCTGCTGATAGCCTTAGGCAGTTTTTATTGCATAAATTGCATAACAATTTGTATTTCTCTTGGTGCTTTTAGATTGCCTCTTTATCTTTAACATTTGATATTTTAATTATTATGTGTCTTTGAGTTCATGTTGTCTGGTGTTATTTATGCTTCCTGGACCTTGGTGTCCTTTTTTTCTCCAGGTAAGGGAAGTTTTTAGGTATTATTTACTCAAATAATTTTTCTTTTTTTTTCTTTTTTTTATGAAATTTATTGACAAATTGGTTTCCATACAACACCCAGTGCTCATCCCAAAAGGTGCCCTCCTCAATACCCATCACCCACCCTCTCCTCCCTCCCACCCCCCATCAACCCTCAGTTTGTTCTCAGTTTTTAACAGTCTCTTATGCTTTGGCTCTCTGCCATTCTAACCTCTTTTTTTTTTTCCTTCCCCTCCCCCATGGGTTCTTGTTAAGTTTCTCAGGATCCACATAAGAGTGAAACCATATGGTATCTGTCTTTCTCTGTATGGCTTATTTCACTTAGCATCACACTCTCCAGTTCCATCCACGTTGCTACAAAAGGCCATATTTCATTTTTTCTCATTGCCATGTAGTATTCCATTGTGTATATAAACCACAATTTCTTTATCCATTCATCAGTTGATGGACATTTAGGCTCTTTCCATAATTTGGCTATTGTTGAGAGTGCTGCTATGAACATTGGGGTACACGTGGCCCTATGCATCAGTACTCCTGTATCCCTCGGATAAATTCCTAGCAGTGCTATTGCTGGGTCATAGGGTAGGTCTATTTTTAATTTTCTGAGGAACCTCCGCACTGCTTTCCAGAGCGGCTGCACCAATTTGCATTCCCACCAACAGTGCAAGAGGGTTCCCGTTTCTCCACATCCTCTCCAGCATCTATAGTCTCCTGATTTGTTCATTTTGGCCACTCTGACTGGCGTGAGGTGATACCTGAGTGTGGTTTTGATTTGTATTTCCTGGATAAGGAGCGACGCTGAACATCTTTTCATGTGCCTGTTGGCCATCCGGATGTCTTCTTTAGAGAAGTGTCTATTCATGTTTCTGCCCATTTCTTCACTGGATTATTTGTTTTTCGGGTGTGGAGTTTGGTGAGCTCTTGATAGATTTTGGATACTAGCCCTTTGTCTAATATGTCATTTGCGAATATCTTTTCCCATTCCGTTGGTTGCCTTTTAGTTTTGTTGGTTGTTTCCTTGGCTGTGCAGAAGCTTTTTATCTTCATAAGGTCCCAGTAATTCACTTTTGCTTTTAATTCCCTTGCCTTTGGGGATGTGTCGAGTAAGAGATTGCTACGGCTGAGGTCAGAGAGGTCTTTTCCTGCTTTCTCCTCTAAGGTTTTGATGGTTTCCTGTCTCACATTTAGGTCCTTTATCCATTTTGAGTTTATTTTTGTGAATGGTGTGAGAAAGTGGTCTAGTTTCAACCTTCTGCATGTTGCTGTCCAGTTCTCCCAGCACCATTTGTTAAAGAGGCTGTCTTTTTTCCATTGGATGTTCTTTCCTGCTTTGTCAAAGATGAGTTGGCCATACGTTTGTGGGTCTAGTTCTGGGGTTTCTATTCTATTCCATTGGTCTATGTGTCTGTTTTGGTGCCAATACCATGCTGTCTTGATGATGACAGCTTTGTAGTAGAGGCTAAAGTCTGGGATTGTGATGCCTCCTGCTTTGGTCTTCTTCTTCAAAATTCCTTTGGCTATTTTGGGCCTTTTGTGGTTCCTTGTGAATTTTAGGATTGCTTGTTCTAGTTTCGAGAAGAATGCTGGTGCAATTTTGATTGGGATTGCATTGAATGTGTAGATAGCTTTGGGTAGTATTGACATTTTGACAATATTTATTTTTCCAATCCATGAGCAGGGAATGTCTTTCCATTTCTTTAAATCTTCTTCAATTTCCTTCATAAGCTTTCTATAGTTTTCAGCATACAGATCCTTTACATCTTTGGTTAGATTTATTCCTAGGTATTTTATGCTTCTTGGTGCAATTGTGAATGGGATCAGTTTCTTTATTTGTCTTTCTGTTGCTTCATTGTTAGTGTATAAGAATGCAACTGATTTCTGTACATTGATTTTGTATCCTGCAACTTTGCTGAATTCCTGTATCAGTTCTAGCAGACTTTTGGTGGAGTCTATCGGATTTTCCATGTATAATATCATGTCATCTGCAAAAAGCGAAAGCTTGACTTCATCTTTGCCAATTTGGATGCCTTTGATTTCCTTTTGTTGTCTGAGTGCTGATGCTAGAACTTCCAGCACTATGTTAAACAGCAGCGGTGAGAGTGGGCATCCTTGTCGTGTTCCTGATCTCAGGGAAAAAGATCTCAGTTTTTCCCCGTTGAGGATGATGTTAGCTGTGGGCTTTTCATAAATGGCTTTTATGATCTTTAAGTATGTTCCTTCTATCCCGACTTTCTCAAGGGTTTTTATTAAGAAACGGTGCTGGATTTTGTCGAAGGCCTTTTCTGCATCGATTGACAGGATCATATGGTTCTTCTCTTTTTTTTTGTTAATGTGATGTATCACGTTGATTGATTTGCGAATGTTGAACCAGCCCTGCATCCCAGGAATGAATCCCACTTGATCATGGTGAATAATTCTTTTTATATGCCGTTGAATTCGATTTGCTAGTATCTTATTGAGAATTTTTGCATCCATATTCATCAGGGATATTGGCCTGTAGTTCTCTTTTTTTACTGGGTCTCTGTCTGGTTTAGGAATCAAAGTAATACTGGCTTCATAGAATGAGTCTGGAAGTTTTCCTTCCCTTTCTATTTCTTGGAATAGCTTGAGAAGGATAGGTATTATCTCTGCTTTAAACGTCTGGTAGAACTCCCCTGAGAAGCCATCTGGTCCTGGACTCTTATTTGTTGGGAGATTTTTGATAACCGATTCAATTTCTTCGCTGGTTATGGGTCTGTTCAAGCTTTCTATTTCCTCCTGATTGAGTTTTGGAAGAGTGTGGGTGTTCAGGAATTTGTCCATTTCTTCCAGGTTGTCCACTTTGTTGGCATATAATTTTTCATAGTATTCCCTGATAATTGTTTGTATCTCTGGGGGATTGGTTGTAATAATTCCATTTTCATTCATGATTTTATCTATTTGGGTCATCTCCCTTTTCTTTTTGAGAAACTTGGCTAGAGGTTTGTCAATTTTGTTTATTTTTTCAAAAAACCAACTCTTGGTTTCGTTGATCTGCTCTACAGTTTTTTTAGATTCTATATTGTTTATTTCTGCTCTGATCTTTATTATTTCTCTTCTTCTGCTGGGTTTAGGCTGCCTTTGCTGTTCTGCTTCTAGTTCCTTTAGGTGTGCTGTTAGATTTTGTATTTGGGATTTTTCTTGTTTCTTGAGATAGGCCTGGATTGCAATGTATTTTCCTCTCAGGACTGCCTTTGCTGCGTCCCAAAGCGTTTGGATTGTTGTATTTTCATTTTCGTTTGTTTCCATATATTTTTTAATTTCTTCTCTAATTGCCTGGTTGACCCACTCATTCGTTAGTAGGGTGTTCTTTAACCTCCATGCTTTTGGAGGTTTTCCAGACTTTTTCCTGTGGTTGATTTCAAGCTTCATAGCATTGTGGTCTGAAAGTAAGCATGGTATAATTTCAATTCTTGTAAACTTATGAAGGGATGTTTTGTGACCCAGTATGTGGTCTATCTTGGAGAATGTTCCATGTGCACTCGAGAAGAAAGTATATTCTGTTGCTTTGGGATGCAGAGTTCTAAATATATCTGTCAAGTCCATCTGATCCAATGTCTCATTCAGGGCCCTTGTTTCTTTATTGACCGTGTGTCTAGATGATCTATCCATTTCTGTAAGTGGGGTGTTAAAGTCCCCTGCAATGACCACATTCTTATCAATAAGGTTGCTCATGTTTATGAGTAATTGTTTTATATATTTGGGGGCTCCAGTATTCGGCGCCTAGACATTTATAATTGTTAGCTCTTCCTGATGGATAGACCCTGTAACTATTATATAATGTCCTTCTTCATCTCTTGTTACAGCCTTTAATTTAAAGTCTAGTTTGTCTGATATAAGTATGGCTACTCCAGCTTTCTTTTGGCTTCCAGTCGCATGATAAATAGTTCTCCATCCCCTCACTCTCAATCTAAAGGTGTCCTCAGGTCTAAAATGAGTCTCTTGTAGACAGCAAATAGATGGGTCTTGTTTTTTTATCCATTCTGGTACCCTATGTCTTTTGGTTGGCGCATTTAATCCATTTACATTCAGTGTTATTATAGAAAGATACGGGTTTAGAGTCATTGTGATGTCTGTATGTTTTATGCTTGTAGTGATGTCTCTGGGACTTTGTCTCACAGGGTCCCCCTTAGGATCTCTTGTAGGGCTGGTTTAGTGGTGACAAATTCCTTCAGTTTTTGTTTGTTTGGGAAGACCTTTATCTCTCCTTCTATTCTAAATGACAGACTTGCTGGATAAAGGATTCTTGCCTGCATATTTTTTCTGTCTAGCACCCTGAAAATCTCGTGCCAATTCTTTCTGGCCTGCCAAGTTTCAAAAGAGAGATCAGTCATGAGTCTTATAGGTCTCCCTTTATATGTGAGGGCACGTTTACCCCTTGCTGCTTTCAGAATTTTCTCTTTATCCTTGTATTTTGCCAGTTTCACTATGATATGTCGTGCAGAAGATCGATTCAAGTTATGTCTGAAGGGAGTTCTCTGTGCCTCTTGGATTTCAATGCCTTTTTCCTTCCCCAGTTCAGGGAAGTTCTCAGCTATTATTTCTTCAAGTACCCCTTCAGCACCGTTCCCTCTCTCTTCCTCCTCTGGGATACCAATTATGCGTATATTATTTCTTTTTAGTGTATCACTTAATTCTCTAATTTTCCCCTCATACTCCTGGATTTTTTTTATCTCTCTTTTTCTCAGCTTCCTCTTTTTCCATAACTTTATCTTCTAGTTCACCTATTCTCTCCTCTGCCTCTTCAAGCCGAGCTGTGGTGGTTTCCATTTTGTTATGCATTTCGTTTAAAGCGTTTTTCAGCTCCTCGTGACTCTTCCTTAGTCCCTTGATCTCTGTAGCAAGAGATTCTCTGCTGTCCAGTATACTGTCTTCAAGCCCAGCGATTAATTTTATGACTATTATTCTAAATTCACTTTCTGTTATATTATTTAAATCCTTTTTGATCAGCTCATTAGCTGTTGTTATTTCCTGGAGATTCTTCTGAGGGGAATTCTTCTGCTTGGTCATTTTGGATAGTCTCTGGTGTGGTGAGGACCTGCAGGGCACTTCCCCTGTGCTGTGGTGTATAACTGGAGTTGGTGTGCAGGGCCGCAGTCAGACCTGATGTCTGCCCCCAGCCCACCGCTGGGGCCACAGTCAGACTGGTGTGTGCCTTCTCTTCCCCTCTCCTAGGGGCGGGATTCACTGTGGGGTGGTGTGGCTCGTCTGGGCTACTTGCACCCTGCCAGGCTTGTGATGCTGGGGATCTGGCGTATTAGCTGGGGTGGGTAGGCAAGGTGCACTGGGCAGGAGGGGCAGGCTTAGATCGCTTCTTCTTAGGTGATCCACTTCAGGAGGGGCCCTGTGGCAGCGGGAGGGAGTCAGATCCGCTGCCGGAGGTTTGGCTCCGCAGAAGGGCAGAGTTGGGTGTTTGCGCGGAGCGAGCAAGTTCCCTGGCAGGAACTGGTTCTCTTTGGGATTTTGGCTGGGGGATGGGCGGGGGAGATGGCGCTGGCGAGCGCCTTTGTTCCCCACCAAACTGAGCTCTGTTGTCAGGAGGCTCAGCAGCTCTCCCTCCCTTTGTCCTCCAGCCTTCCCGCTTTCTGAGCAGAGCTCTTAACTTATGACCTCCCAGACGCTAAGTCGCGCTTGTTGTGGGAACACAGTCCGTCAGGCCCCTCCGCTTTTGCAAGCCAGACTCGGGGGCTCTGCTTGGCCGGCGAGCCGCCCCTCCGCCCCGGCTCCCTCCCGCCAGTCCGTGGAGCGCTCACCGCCTCGCCGCCCTTCCTACCCTCTTCCGTGGGCCTCTCGTCTGCGTTTGGCTCCGGCGACTCCGTTCTGCTAATCCTCTGGCGGTTTTCTGGGTTATTTAGGCAGGTGTAGATGGAATCTAAGTGATCAGCAGGGCGTGCGGTGAGCCCAGCGTCCTCTTAAGCCGCCATCTTGCCTCTCTCCCACTCAAATAATTTTTCTACCCTTCTCTCTCTCTCTCTCTCTCTCTCTCTCTCTCTCGGACTCCTTTAATGTGATTTTTTTAATGTTTATTTATTTTTGAGAGAGAGAGCACATAAGTAGGGGAGGGGCACAGAGAGACAGAGACACAGAATCTGAAGTAGGCTCTAGGCCCCGAGCTGTCAGTACAGAGCCCAACATTGGGCTTGAACTCATGAGTCATGAGATTATGACCTGAGCTGAAGCTGGACATTTAACTGACTGTGCCACCCAGGAACACCATGATTTTTAATATGCTTGATGTTGTCCCATAGATTGCTTAACATATCTTTATTTTTTATTATTTTTGTGTGTGTTCATTTGGATGATTTCTACTACTCTGTCCTCCAGATTGCTGATCTGTTCTTTTGCTTCCTCTAATCCATTTGATTCCTCCTAGTGGTTTTTTTTTCTTTTTTTTTTTTACAGCTTTAATTGGTTTTATTTTTATTTTTGTATATCCTATCTCTTTGTTGAAAATACCACTCTGTTCATCCATCCATTCGTCTGAATTTGATGAACATCTTTATGACCATTATTTTCAACTCTTTATCTGGTAGATTGCCTATATCCATTTCATTTAGCTCTTTTTCTGAAGTTTTGTCTTGTTCTTTCATTTAGAACATATTTCTCTGTATCTTCATTTTATCTAATTCTCTGGGTTTTTTTTCTATGTATTAGGTAGATAGATGAGTTATGTTCCCTGGTCTCGGAGTAGTGGCTTTATGAAGAAGGTCCCCTGTGGGACTTTGTACTGAAAACTTTCCCTGAGCCACTTGCCCTAGGAGTGACCCCTGTGTGGACTGCATTCATCCTCCTGTTATGTCTGGATCATGATTTTTGTAGACTTGCTGATGTGACAGCCTCCTGCTAAGGAGGCTGTCTGTCAAGTCTGGCTATGAATTTTATGGGCATGCTGGTGATCAGAGCTGGCCCATGGCCTGTCTGAATCTGTGGCCTGGACATGACTATTGCAGGCACTATGGTATGCAGGCTGTCCCCCAGTGCAACTGGCTGCAGGGCCTGGCTGCAATAGCTGTGGGCTTACTGGTAGGCTTAGTGGTAGTCCAGCTATCACTATTATAGGCATTTTAGTGTGTGGGGCTGGCCCCAGGGTAGGCCACTTGGGAGTGGTTTCAGTGCCAGCCAAGTGTGCCCACTGAAAGTGGAAGAGCTGGGGAAGCTACTTGGGAAGGGCTCTGGGCTGGCCAATGAATACTGCTGGGAAGTTTAGGGTAGCATTCAGCTTATGAGGGGCTCCTGGTAGGCAGATGGGTTTAATAGGGCAGGACCACAGGAGAAAGCCAGGGTGGAGCAAGTGATGATAGGACAATAGATGGAGAGTTTCAGAAATGGAACCCACCAGCACCAGGCCAGCTAGGTAGAAGGGAAGTAATAAAAACATGGTGCCCTCCAGTGCTTTTGTCCCTGAAGAATGTTCCAATATATCCCTGCCCATCAGGCATACATTGAGTAAATTGGTCAATAGATCTCCTTCAAATGTAACCCAAGTGCTTTTCAAACTGTTGCCTCTGCACTTTGATTCTGAGCGAGTGAGATTGCATACGTTTTTTAAGAGCAGTCTTGGTTTCCTACTGCCTTTCTGTTCTCCCAGACATAAGCCCTATCAGTTTTTAAAGCCAAACACTGGGGGCTCCTCTTTCCAGTGCAGTTCCCCCAGGCTGTAGAGCCCAATGTGGGGCGTAGGACTTCATTCCTCAGAGAGGGCCTCTATGGTTGTAATATTTCACCTGCAATAATTCCTGATCAAACCACATCTTTGCCTTTCCTCCTCATGTCAATATAGCTTTTTCTTTGTATTGTTAGTTGTATATGATCCGTTTTGCTAGTTTTGCTAGTTTGTTCTCAGAGATGTGGGTATAGGTTCTCTGTGGGAGAAGGTAAGTTCAGGATCTCTCTACTCTGACATCTGTGGAAATTTATAATATTTCACAATGCTTTATTTCTAACTCTGAGAGACCTTTAAGGAGATCATATTCCTAGAACCTCAGAGATCTGGCCCACTCTATTATTTTGCCCTGTGCACTAAAATTAGCTATGTCTTGTCAATATGGTAATGCTGGGGCTCAAGTCCTTCACTCTTTAAACCCTATTTCAGTAGGCCAAAACTACCGAAGTGTTTCTGCTTGGGCCATAGACTCTACTTCCTGGTTGGGGGATAACAATGGAGCCATGTTCACTCTTCAATAACATCATATTTGTGTTTCAATCTGTGAAGGAACTCTTCTACATTGAAAGTTAGAAGAGCCAAGTTTGGTTGGTATATTTGACTAAACATACTTTTGGCTTGCTGGCCCATAAGAAATGTGGATTGAGTGTATAATGCTTCCATTCTTCTTTTTTCTTTTGGTGAACTTTCTCACCAAATAGTTGAAGTGGTGTCCAGTCTGAACTCTTGACCTGTACACCTGAAATTTGAAGTAATTTCCCATTGGTTTTTTAGCTCAGAGTTTCTCATACTTTGTGTAGAGGGAAACTATATTGAATATCTGAAGAAATTTGAAGAAAATAAAGACTTCAGTGAGAGGGAGCGATTCATGCTCTCCCTCTTCTTAATTAAAATACTTCTTTTCTTTGTTTAGCCACATTAACCCCCTAAAAAGCCTTAAGAGATTTATCGCCATAGGTATATTAGATTAGACAACACGGTAAGCTTTTAATATTCACAGACTTAACATTCATGGTTTCACCAACACTGACTAACCTTAGAGAATTTTAGTTGAACATGTTAGAATCTTACTAACCTCATCATCTACAGCTAACTAACATCAATTATTCTCTATTTTTCCATGCACACAGTAAAACTCATGAGGTGATACAAATCTTGGCTTATGAAATAAATAGTCCTTAAACAAGTGGGAATTGCTACTGCTAGAGGCAGGAATGAAACAGAATATGAAACACTATAAGAAAGTTATGGGTCTTAGAATATAAAAAGTTTCATGGGGAAAATAATTTGCTATTGTGATATTCATAAATTTTAATATTTACAAAGCCTTGAAATTGCTCTCCCATGAATTTAAAGTCTGTGGTAAATTTAGGATTTTAAGTAATCATAATATTAAATTACAAGCAAACTATTTATGAGACTGAAAATTTAAGAAACCAAGCATAACCAATTCAGTCACCAAGTCAGCAAAGAGAACAAGTCACAAAAATAAATGTTTTATGAGGAAACCACATAGAGATGGAATATCAATTTAGTCTTCATTCAACATTGGCTTGATTTTCACTCACCACAAGGTTTTGGAATCTTGTGTGTTAATACAGGTGAAGAGAATAGATTTTGAGTGTTTTCCATCAAAGAAATATCTTGTTCACTTTGACATATTTTAAGCTACACTTATGGGACTCAAAACCATTTATAATTGAAGGAAATAGCCAGCATAAAATCATCTCACAATCTGACTGGTTTATTTTCTTTGGCTGAAATGGTTGCTGATTGTCTTATATTTTTTATGTATTACCCTAGAGCAACTGTCTTTAGATATAGGTTGTATATGATTATGTCAATGGTGTGTTTCTGTTCTGAAAGGTTCTGTAGACAATTACAATGGAAAACAAAGAGTAAAGAAATTCTTTGGAGAATTGAGAATATTTCATTACTCTCTGGAGTGCAGTCACAGCTGGCCAATATAAACCTTTTTGTGAAGCGGCACCCATCTGGCCTTTATGGGCAGGTACTAAACTTCCTATAAGCAGTGTCATCCATCTGGCTTTTATGAATGTATGATGTACTGGGTTCAACTCAAATGATAACATCTGTCCCTATAGATAAACCAAAGCCAATCTATAAAGATATATCTGCATATCTCTATGATTTACATAATAGGGTGATATGGCTGATAAAAATAATTGGTGGCACTGTTGCCTTATCCACCCCCCACCATCTATAGTTATTTCAGTGTCTTCCCTTAGCCTTCACAAATGCTTCAGAAAATACTTATTACTTAATAGCTGTGTGTATATATGTGTGTGTACATAAAGTAAACCTGTATGATTTTTTCACCTGTTCAATGATGGCTCAGTTGTTTCTAGCTTAAAAAAACAAACTAAGAAACAAAATAAAATCTAGGAATGAGAAGAGGTTAACTTTCCAAAGCCTATGCTATTTTTCATTAATCTCTCTGTACATACATAATGTTGAAGAACCTGTTTGGCATGTGATAGTGAGGTTCCCTTCATCACCTTGTATGCTATACAGTGTCAAGAATCTAAATCTTTTCCATTTATATGCC
The DNA here is from genome assembly GCF_022837055.1 of Prionailurus viverrinus. NCBI lineage: Eukaryota > Metazoa > Chordata > Mammalia > Carnivora > Felidae > Prionailurus > Prionailurus viverrinus. The sequence continues at coordinate 78,827,048 of NC_062564.1, forward strand.
TAAACACTTGAACAATTTATCAAAGAACATGCTCATTTCCAGAGCAAGAAGAGATTAGTCATATTAAACATTCAAGACATTGAATGAAACAGAACACTTTGAAAATTATAAAGTAAACATACAAGAATGAATTCTTATCACTCCAACTGCAAGACATCAGAGCTTTCATTAGATATAATATGCAGTGTTTGTTTTAGTAACTAAACCAAAGGTTTTGCATTTACAGAACTGCATTGTTACATAAGATTAACCATTTGTTAAAGCACTGAATCAGATTCTTGTATAACCCTCTTAAGTCAGTTTCAAAATAGACTTTCTTGGGTAGACTAAAGTTTCCCCATATGGAAACACACTGATCCCGAGATACTAAAATGAAGCATTAGTAACAACAAGCAGAAAACACTATCTGGTAAATAGTCCAAAGTGCCCTTGAGTCCCCACTCCAAACCTGGAACTAATAAGGGTTGCTGTGGATGTACTGACATAAATGATATGTTGTGCTCCCTGGTTTTCTTCTACAGAATAGATGTGTGTTGATCACAAAATTATACTTTTGACTTAGGATACACAAGCAATTACTTCTTAATACTTTCTACAATCACTTATTTATCTCCTCCCAGATATTTATTTTACTAGGAGGAGTGCCCCTATCTAGGCTATGCTACGCTATTACACCCTACTGGCTCTCTCAAGAGAGTTTCTTGTAACTAAAATGATGATACAGAAAAACTTACTTGCTAGTTGTTCCTTTGGTTACCACTCAGTCAGAGATAGGGTCAAAGAATAAATGTGCTGCTCTTCCTCCTGTATAGTCATTGTCTGGGAGAGTCATTGTCATTTGTTTCAGATCCATTTAAGGAAACCATTGCTTTGCCCCATCACCCTGGTTCCTTTTAAATCACTGGTGAGGTAGGTAGAGAATTATTTCCTAAATACATTAAATATTTCTGAACTACTCTAATGATCTATTAATTCACTTCTACTAGACAATAATATGTCTTATAAATTAAATATACACAAACTCACATACATATACACACTAGCCACAATTATATTTTAAATACTAAATTCTCATTCTGTTCAAGTAAAAATATTTTCTGAGTTCAAAGCAAAGAATTCAAAAGGGGATACTATAGTCCACTTCTTTCAGAGGCAGAAAAAGAAAAAAGATTTCTTATTCCACAAATTTCTCTGTGATTTTTGGAAAACGAAATAAAATTTCGATAGAATCTAATTATCTGTAAAATCATAGTATTTCAGGTAAGACATAATTTTTAAGACGTTAAAAATCTTCCATGAAGGAGATATGGTTTTTAGATACAAAGCACACAGTCAAATTAGCTGTGGAAAAGCTTTAAACATGGATTCTGGGACTAGGATCTGAGTTCTAACCTTGATTTCAGTTTATGAGCTGTCTGACTTTAGTCAATTTATTTTACCTCTCACCTCTTTAGGAGTTGGGAAATACAATGGGAATAATATAATGGGAATAATAATTATAATACATGATGATTGTGAAGATTAAATGATATAATGCATATGAATAAGCGAAGCATAATGGCAGACACATAGTAGATACTCAGTAAATATTAGTACCTTTTCCCATTTATCTGGGTTTTACACCTTTTAGGTTGTAAAGGTTGTAAAGCCTTCTAAAAGCAATGGATAAAAGCCAGTCTATACCCAAGATTTAAAATAGAAATCAATTTCAAAATATAAAAATGGGAGGAAAAATTGTCTCTGATTTACTATTATAAAAACAATAATTTACTTGAATTAGTATAGACAAAGGGAAAAAAAAAGCATTTCAGGTTTGGAAGATTTCAATAAAAGATCACACCATTTTGCATATTATGACCAGAGAGAATAAAGAGGCTTCTTTTTACTCAGTTGCATAGCTCAGGGAATTTCAGAATTCCCCCAAAATGGAAGGTAATCTTGGAAGGAATGGAATGGTCTCTCCAAAGAAAGAACCATCTCCTTGAATCTTTAATGGGATATTCTGATAAAAATGCTAGGCTGAGCCCAAATGATACAATCAACTCATTAATTTATTTCCCAAGTAATCATTCATCAGATCAAGGTAATTTTCATATCAAAAAGGCCACAGACAAATGATCACTTAGTATACCTAACACTTTGGAAGAATTGGCTAAAATAAGCTGATGAGTTTATTTGCTGGGCAAGTCCCACAATTCTTTTATTTTGAAAAGAGAAAGGATGATGTTGCGGGTCAGGTCCCTGGGAAGCAGACTCTGAGAGGACTGAGGTTTGCATGCACAAAGTTTATTGGAGAGTATCCTTGACATTACCACCTATAGGATGCTAAAAGAAGTACCAATGGGCAGAGAGATGGTAAGCCCCACAACATCCTCAGCCAATCTCATGGGGAGCTCTGAAGCTAGGGATGTGCACAGCTGAATTGTAGGAAATTGGCAAAGGAGCCAACCTTTATATCCTTCTCATTAACCATTAGATTGAAGCTCCCCTGGGAAAGAGGAGTGACTCAATTATTGAGGAAATGGGAACTTAGCTTTATAAGTTAAAGCTCACATATTCCCAGCTTAATACTTCCATACTTCTAGAAACTGGAGGATCAGAAATTCAGTCCCAGGAAGGCAAGATGGGAAGGAGGCTATTTCTGAGACTTTTATTTGGCATTCCTCATTATGATTGCTTTTACCTACAGGCATAGGCTTAGATCTCAATATGGAGTTTCTTTTTGCTACATTCAATTATATATTGGGTGATTGGGGAAATAATCAGTGAGTGGGTCTCTGGACTCCTTGAGTCAAACCTGAGCCAGGTCTTTATTATCTATTCCCCACAGTCTCTTTGTCCAATGTTCCTCAAAATGTTTGGGTCGTTCCCTTTCTCAGTATATAGTTGTTAAATAAGTGCCCAGAGATTCCTTTGCAGAAGTACTAAGGGAATTATTGTCATATACACTTGTCATGATCTTGTTGTGTCCTTCCTTCTGAGGATATGGTCTCTTCTACAGTAAATAAGTTATGGATCGGTAAACTGGCTCAAATCCAGAAAAGGGGTAAGAGATTTTGACATTTTATTGGGAAGTTGCCTAGCATATTGACAATCTTGATTTATTTTAATGGTGTAAATTGAGCAACACCTTTGCTGACTTCCCATCTATCTTGTCCCTAGAGATGCCATGTTCTATTAACCATCTCCAGAGCCCTCTGATCTCAGGTGTCCCAGCTACCACTATAGCCTTGCTGCTTGTTACAGTAAATATGCCCAACTGGCTTTTGACATTTAACAATTAGCCTCCATTAGTTTGGGATCCTGTCAATCCCCGTTGCTGTCTATTAAGGCAACTCCTACCATCAACTACGGTCTGTGAAGCACAGCCACCATGAAGCTTTTCTATGGTGTTGATGCCCCTTGCCAAAGCTGCTTTAATAAAGGAGTGTCCCCTGGGATTTCTTTTATTTCTTTTTATTTAACGATTTTCTTTTTAAGTAATCTCTACACCCAGTGCAGGGCTCCAACTCACAACCCCAAGATCAAGAGTCACATACTTCACCAACTGAACCAGGCAGTCAGCCTCCTCCCATTTTTAAAGTCTGGGATGTCCTTTACAATGTAGTCATCAGGCGAGTTTTCCAGGCTTACATGGTAGTATATCTACTTTGTGAGCCTTTTAATCCCTTCTTCACTGTCTGTCACACGGTGTTTAGCATTCCACTTCACTTAATGTGAACCATCATTTTCCTCAAGCTCTTAACAGTGATTTCCAACTATATGATAGCATCAACTCTCAGTGTCCTTTTTCTTGGGAGTTTCCCAGATTGATAAATTCTTCCTTGGGCAACTTTTCACCTGTCTTTGGACAACAAACTATGATTACATTTTAGAAAATTGGGGAGCAACCAAGAAACAGGAAACTGTGCTATCAGAAAATTCCCCAAAATTAGATGACTGTTTATAAAATTAGAAATTTCAAGGTAAAACAGTATTGTGCACAAAGCATTCATTTACAAATCTAATACTATCATAAGGAGATGGGTGAGATGAAGGAGAAAAATACAATTGGTTTATACTTTTCTTTCTGTGATTTTCCTGTTTTCAGGTATTTTTCTCTTTCTTTCATTTAATAGGACAAGTGAGAGAATCTGGTCCTATAACAGTTTGCAGAGGGAATAGCTAATGTGTATAACCACTTGGTCAACACCAGTCTGTGGATACCTTTTAGGACACAATTTCCAAAAGAATCTTCCTCATAGAATATAAAAAGGAATCATGCAAAATGTGGTTATCTGAGATTTAACAAAGACATTATCCTGAATTTTCCAAGCCTAAAACAAGTGGTCATATTCATAGAGGCAAATCTGCATTGACACTGCCTGAGAGAGCCATTCACAATTGCAATTACTCCTTAAATGCCAACCTGAGCATTTCAGCATTTTTGTCTCTCAATGCCAGCTGCCCCTACTGCCCCAAAGCACTGCCAATCTTTTTCATATGCTAGAATTAGAATGTGAAAATGGTGACCAAAAGGAAAAAAAAAAGGTCAGTTTTCTAAATGGCAACAATATCAAAAATGAGTCCTACTGAACTTGCAGACTACACTAGATAGTTTCTCTGTGAGCAAAGTGACTGCACTTAGCAGCCCAAGCCACTAGAGCTGAAATGACCTCTTGGATACATATTTATTAATGTATATCCACAGTAAATTAGATTTTATTTGTCTCTCAGATCATGGAGAAGTCCTTTCATTCCTTGTAACCTTGAGACAGGTAACCGTACTGGGGCTGGGGACTTTCTGCATATTGAGAGAAATTTTGAAATATTTGGAAGAATGATGTATTTCTTTTTATTACATAATTGTTTTTCTTTTTATTTCACTTGATATTTTGAGAGATTTGATCTATGTGCTATTAGATCATTTATACTTAGATTATTAAAGAATGTTTCACAAAATCTATTTGTCATCAAAAAAGGCTTTAGAGGTGTTTCTTTTCTCTTCAAGTTCTTTATTAAAACATACATACAAAAGAAATTATGATATCCCAACTATAAACAAGCACAGACACCAAATGTTTCAAGTGTACTTGGAAATATGACTCTGTGAATTTAGAGTAAAATTTCATCCTTGGTTCCTGTTAAAGTTATTCTTTCATCCACTCCTGCCCCATCCTTCCAATGGCTTCTGTGACATAATTTCTGCTTTTTGTCATAGACCCTTTTCAGCTCCCAAGACTCCCCCATAGATGGCTCCAATTTTTTTCTTTGGGTTGCTACGCTCTTCATCCACAAAAATGGCATCCCTACCATCAATCATGGCTAGAGAAAGGGAGCTATGCCCACCAGGGGGCTTCTGTTGGTGAGGAAACACCAACTGATAATGAATGGCACTCCCTGACAGATACAACTTTTTCTCTTCATTCCTATTTGTCACAAACTCTATTTATATTTCACTCACTCACTTCTTTTACTATTACTCCCTGGATTTTCTAAACTTTTGTCTTTTCTTGTATTTTTTTAACATACTTCCTTTCTTATGACCTAGGTCTTAGAAGAGCTACCCAGGCCATTTGGGTTTTGGGTCCTAGATCTAGGGGTTTAGGTAGGAGGGAGGAGGGAAACTTCTTAAAACTGATTGGAATAGAATATCACTTCAGCTCTTAGTGGCAAGACAAAGCACTGAGGCTTCTAAATTCAACCCTAAAGGCAGGTAAATAGTTGTCCTTATCCCTTCCCAGAGAAGAAACAACCCCTGTAGTAGTCTTTCTACTATGTATGAACAATTCTATGAACAATTCTATGAACACCCAATTCTACAAAATGCAGCCCAAATTCTTTCTTTAATTTCATTGTCTGAGGTTGGCTATTAATCCTTTGAAAACCTTATCAATAACATATCATAAGCATCTCAGTTCAAACCACCACCAATATTCACCTGCACAACCACAGAAGCCTGTTTGCCCACAGCCTTTCCCTACTGCTTCCATTCCTCATTCCATACAGAAGGTAGAGTATGTTTTCCAGAATGTAAGTTTGATCACTCATTCACTTCTCCCTTGTAAAACTTACCAAGTCTTGGAATAGCTCTCAGAATAAAGACCAAATTCCATCTCATTCTTGCATCACTGTCCTGTCACCTACATACCCTACAGCCGCCCTTCCTTTTGTTTCCCAGCTACTCATGCTCCCTCCCACTGCAGGGTCTCTGCACTCCCTTTGAGCACAGCACATCTCCCCATCTGCCACCCTCACTCATATCTTCCTCCTCCTCCCTTATGCATCCTTCAGCTCTCAACTCAGGCATTATTTCCTGTTCCTCTGTTAAATGTTCTTATTGTACAATATTCCATTACATCAGAGTTCTTATCTCAGTTTTAATTATACATTCTTGTGATTTAAATCACCATTGCATCACCAGTATAGGGCCTAACACATAAGTGTCACTCAATAATTATTCTTTGAATGAATATATGAATTTATAGATAACCATTTATTGCAACATACCATCACATACCTTATTTTGCCACCAGCTATTATTTTCTGTATACTGAACTAGATGTGCGACTATGGTTTCTGTAGACCTTGCATTTTAACCCATATCTTGATGATGGTAGTTAAATAATAAACACCAATTTCTTCCTTCTGGTCTCACTCATGACATTGTTAAATACATCCAGAAATTAAACACTGTTGCTTTGAGAAAGTGCATGTGAAGAGGATGAAATAACAAGCTACATACTGGGAGAAAATACTTACAGATAACATAGCTGACAAAGGACTATGTGTAGAATATATAAAATAGTCTCAGAACGCAACAGTAAAAAAAAAATCCAGAAAATGGGCAAAAGACATGAACAGACATTTTCTTGGAAATGTTTACAGATGGCAAATAAGCAAAAGTAAAATTGTTTGCTATCATTAGCCACTAGGGAAATGCAAGCTAATGTCACAAGATTTCACCATACACCTATGAAAATATCTAAAATAAAAAACTGACAAAGCTAAATGATGGCAAAGATACAGAGAACCTGGAGAAATGGGATCACTCATACATGGCTGATGGGAATTTAAAAATGGTATGGCCACTCTGGACAACAGTTTGGTAGTTTCTATAAAAACTGAACATACTGGGATGAACTACTGGGTTTTTATTCCATCCTTCAGCTCTCAACTCAATGCATTACTTCCTAAGAGAAAATGTAAACTTATGTTTATGAAAGTCCTGTATATAAGTGGTCATAGCAGCTCTATTTGTTAATAGCCAAAACTAGAGTCAGCCCAGATGTTCTTCAATCAATGAATTACTGAACTAACTTTTGAACATAACATATCATGGAATCTACTCAGAAAGAAAAAGGAATGAATTCATGATATATGATATATTGAGATGAATCTCCAGGGAATTATACTGAGTGGAAAAAAGAAAGAACAGTTCCAAAGGGTCCTATTTCATTTATATAAGATTTTGGAAATAATAGAATTTAAAAGTTGAAGATATATTAATGGTTGCCAGGAGTTATGGATGGGACATAAGGAGGAAGGTGGGAGGTGGGCATGGTAATAAAAGGCAGCAAGAATCAATATCTTGACTGTGCTGGTAGCTACACAAACATACACAGGTGATAAAATTGTATAGAACACACACACACACACACAAAAGTGCAAATAAAACTGAGGAAATCTGAATAAGATTGAGTGGATTGTATCAATATTAAAATCCTGACTGTGATATTAGACTGTAATTTTACAAAATGTTAGCCCTGGGGGAAGCTAGGCAAAGTATACAAGAGATCTCTCTATATTATCTCTTACAATTGTATTTATAATTTACCTTCATAAAAATTTAAGTTAAAAATGATATCCAGAGATATGGATATATCTCTGAGATGTATATGTGTGTATATATATATATATATATGTGTGTGTGTGTGTGTGTGTGTGTATACACATACATCTATATATGATATATAGAGAGATGAAAAACTCTATACACAATTCATTGGTATCCACTGGAGATCCAGTGAATCCTAGATAGGACACAATAATAGCTGTTGTGGAACATACATTTCTTGTGCAAGGATAGAGAGCAAATTAGCTTTCACAAGCTGGTTCCATGCCTAGTGGTTTGAACTTAAGGGGAGGTGGGGTTACTGCTACCCCTAACACCCTGTAGCGGGTTTTATAGCCTTGTGACCTCAGACTTAGGGAAAGGCCATTGTAGAAGTTGTAGTGAAGACTGGGAAGACTTCACTGTGAAAGAAAACGGTAGCTGGAGGAAAAAGCCAATGTGAGGTGAGACTCCTGGGTGGGTGTGGGATGGCTTTCCATGGATCTGTATAACAGAGGACATGGGATGGGAAAAGGTGTTGATTTACACGTAAGACTTGATGGTAAGGTAGATATAAATTTCACCTACCCATATCTCCATTTTAAAATAAACTCTGCTGCAGATGTGTGTATGTCTGTGTATATGTGTGTATGTGGGGGTGTATGTAAATTTATAATTTACATAATAGTAATCTGTAACTGTTTTGGCTTTGCTAACTGTCTTAACATTTTCATAAAGTGGTTGCAGCTGTTGACGTTACAGTTCAGAATTTCCTCCCCTCAGTTAAATGCAGGATGGTGGGGCTTAATTATACTACAGGGAGTTTTAATAAGGTATCACCAAAATTATCATGAGATCTTATTAGATTTACCACAAAACTTTGAATATCTGTGATAACACTTCTCACAGGCTAGATTCTAAAATAATGCTCAAGGAAATTCTGAGATTTTACCAGATAGTAAATCAGCAATGAAGTAGCCACATTTAATTACTGAGAAATGATTGATATTTTATTTCCAGATGTAGTTACATGAAGTGAAATTTAATGGTATGTTTTAAGAGAGGCAAAAATAATGCATGCTTCAAAAAAACTGAAGACAAGGCTGAGACCATCCAAAATGATGCAGAGAAAACATGCTAATTAGCAACTCACTAATGATATCTTACTGAAGTGCTCTCTGAAAGTTTCACCTTTTTTCACAGAGCATCTGTAGCCCTGTGGGTAGAGACTGTCAAAATGAGGTTAAGGAAATTGGCAATGGGCACACGATGATTATGATGTCACATCCATAAATATTAAATAATAATAATAAAACACTAAAGCAGTAGGGTGATATACACAAAGCCAGGACAGGATTTGATTTCTCAAGAGCCAAATAAGAGCCAGCTGGGAAAAATGCCCAGCCCCAGAGAAAAAGACAATAATGAAAAGAGTGTACTGTTATGCTGAGAGAAGCTTTGCAAGTCACACCATACATTCAGGGCAGAAGAATCAGGTCACTTCAGGAAGGAGGCCGGTGATGAACCTCCGAGAACCTGAGTAGGAAATGGATTTAATAACTGTTGCCTGTAACCCTGGTGGATGCTTGAAGCTCTCTCTGTAATGATCCTAGCACATATCCAGTAGTACATCCTGTCCCAAGAAGCCAAGAGTCCATTACTTAACCTACAGCACATGTTGCATGAAAACCTGCTTTTGTTTTCACCAGGGAACCTCTGCCAATTTCCTTTAATTGACCTGGATTATAGTGCCGATCCTAGAAGAAGAATCTAAGCAGTCAAGAGGCGCATGTTTCTCTTCAAAGATTATCCTCAATTCACAGATAGAAACAAGTTCCAGCTAGATTTATCAAGCATCCAGTTATCACATTAGCCTTGTGGCTTTGTTACATCTTAGACTTTTTTATGGCTCTGATCACATTTCCCTGGCTTGAAACTGACAATTTCAGGATGATTTTTTTTTTCATTTTTCCTTCCCTTTCACACCTATAACTTCATTTGAGTGCTTTGTTTGGTTTTTCTTGTATGAATCTAACCTGATGTGGATTTATCTATCCACAGACGGGTTAAAGCTTAATAAAATTTCTGTTTTGTTGGGGTATTATCACTCAGCGACAACTATCATGGTCTCCTACATTATTTGTACTTTTCCTTTCTAACTCATGCACATGTGCACCAATGCACAGATATAAGCTCACAGGCATGGGAATACAGACATGGGGACACATACACACACACAAGAACACACATATTTAGGGTTTCTTCATGAAAGAAGCAAAAATACAGTGTTTTTGCTTTTTGCTTTGCCGCTAATTTAGACTTTTACTTTTCTATTGTTTGGTCCTGGGGCTTGTAACAATAATGAAGTACTCTATAGAACATTTCTGGGATCATGATTCCAAAATTTTACCCGTAACCAAGGATATTTGTTTTTTTTTTCCGCCAGGTCCAGTACTAACTTCAGTTTTTGTCAGTGCCAGTGATTCTGTCTAAGTATCTCAGAAAATTCCAGATTTGCGTGCATTAGGGAGTACCTAGGGCTTTATGCTAAGATAAGCTACTGCTCTAATTTTTATATTAGAATTAAAACTTCTTGAATTTTTGTTTTTGATATTATTTAAATATTCATAACATGCAAATTTCCAATACTTTCTTTTGAGAAGGTATTCATGGGGCAAGGATTTAGGAAAGGAAGTGGAAAAGAGGCTGGAAAGACCAAAGATAAACAGTGACAATTATGCCAAAACCAGTGCCATGCTTCACAAAAGTTGAGACACATAGACACTTGGCTTTTAATTTCTCCATCAATTTGGACTGTGTTTTTGTGAAAGTAAGATAATATACGTGAAAGCACCTAGCCAAATTCTTGGGACATGGCAGACATCCCATAAATACAAGTTTTTACTACTATATTAAGCATCTTCTGGTCATAAGCAGAATTTACTCAGTAAAGAAAAGTTATAGCTCATTTGAGCCAATTAGAATAAAACACTTGAAACTGATAACATGCAATGTTACCAAAATCTTAAACCTCACCATCATTAAAAATATCAAAATCATTGAATCCAATTCTGAAAAACCTAAGAATTCCTATTTCCCATCTCTAACTTTTCCTAAGCTATCAGTCCCCAAAGAAACCAGACAAATCTCCAAGTCATTCTGTTTTTATTTGTCCCATGTTATCTTCTAGTTGAGACTAATAATTGTTAAACCAATCCCATATTTGACTAATTTCTCAATAAGTACAAATTTATAGGGAATCTTGCAAAGGAAAGTAGCAATTATGCTTGCCTGAAAATAGAATTCCATTTTGGAAAATATGTGTGTATTATTTTCTGTTTGTATATATCATTCATTATTGGCTGCTAATAGGTGCAGTGATAACCCTGTGTCTCTGGTATAACCATTGATAGAATGCAATAATCACCCACCTTTGAGAGGTTCTGGGCAGCAACTGTTCGGGATGCTATTATGCAATGAGGGAGTGACAAATACAATAAAAATGGAACCTAAGACTCTTACTCCTGGCCTATGCTGATTCATATACTCTAACAGTTTGTTTAATAGTTAAAGCATCTGGTAATGCTATAATAAGTTTATTTAGCAATGCCCTTGAGAGGCCTCGAATATCTTATTATATTTTTATATTTCTTACATTCTTATTTTTTTATTCCTTACATTAGGAACTTTTGTCTTGATAAATCAGATCTCTGTTCTGTTTCATTCTGATGTGTTTTAAGTTCATAGGTCTGTCTCTAGCTGTAGTTGTATGTATAAATTCAGTAACTGTTATACAAAATATTAAATACATGTAAAATATATAAAGAACTACATCACTAACTCATTATGTTAAAAAATTTTTCCACAATGCTTTGGAGGAGCCATTTTTCATTTTCCGTTGCTTCATTCCACTTTCAGCTGAGCCAGTCTTAAGTGACTAGTTATCTAGAGATAATGGGAAAAAAACTAACTACGCTAATCACTGTGGAAAGAAAAACAAAAGTGACATTTCCAACAACTTGCAAAGGTGCACACAAAATCCAACAGAAGTACTTCATGCGTTTCCTCTATGTGGCTTTTTTGTATGGCACCAATTCTGTACACAAAATATGCTATATCAGATAAAATATTTATTTTTTAAATTAAGTAAATTGAGACCCCAATGTCTTATTTGTTGAAAGACATTATTCCTGTGGCTAAGAAAAAATCCCAGCTCCCAATCCAGACACCCAGCCTCATCCATTACAGGAGACCTTGTAACTTCTAAGCATCCCCTGGAACATTTAGGTCAGAAGGGCAGACTCTGTCTTGTTCACAGTGATTTAAAATCATTAGCAGCTAATGATTATTTGTGTTGAACAAGAGTCCAATCATGCCACAAGCTGTCATAGTTGGTGCTAATTAACAGCCTTGGTAGCAGAAGCAAGTTCAGAAATTGAATAATCCTACCAAGTGCTGTCTCATTGGTAGGAAGTTGCATTTCCCATCCCTACCTGTTCTAGCAAGGGAGCACTGATGTCTGGAAGACAGGCCTCCATGAAGTTTCATTACATCTCCAGTCGTTTTTACAAGACAGGGACAAATATAACAGTATATGAGAGAAAGAAGAGTCAGGTTGTTGCTCTTAATATTTAAAAGTATGATTCAAGGGAATATTATCCAAGAATAATTGAATGCTTGGTTTAATCAAAAGCAGATTAAACATGTCACTGGAAGCACAGCTCCAATATCGAGTTATTAATAGGTAGTGCCAGCAACAATAATAATGTACCTTGATGTTTACAGTAGGGGCATGCCCTGTAGGTGAATCAATAAGTAAAAATGAAAGCCCTTGTACAAATTAGAAGTGCTAACATTTCCATGAATAATAAATAATTGATTCCTATGACTCTATAGAGAAAACAATTTACTTGAAGAATTTTATCTCTTATTCTAATTTATAACTCTTCTTGACATTTTGTTCTGATATTCAAAATCATGTCAGAGCAAATGAGCTATTATAGGAAAAGTTGTATTAATTTTACCCGTTGATATAAGCAAAACATATTGCTTTTGATTTTTATGAATAGGTAATTTTGTTTTTCATAAATACATAATGAACTCTGGGTTTTTTTCCCCATGAATGGAAAGGGGCTTTTGAATACATAAAATATAGTTACAAGGATGCCAATCTTTTTTTGTTTATATCTGTTCAGCCAACACATTTGAAATGTTCTGAAGCTGATTTTTCTTTTTGCATGTAACAAAGTCTGTCACCAGCACAATGTTGACAAGATTCACAACTGACCCACTCTTTATATTACAAGTCTTCAACCTCAACCCAGGCATCAAAAAAAGTTTATAAGTAATATCATATTTGAAACATTTTTATAGAAGCATATTGCATTTAGTAGTAGAAAATGCCCTTTCTTGCCCCTGAAGTTGCACTGATCTGACTGAATAGAAGAGAGAATATTATTTGTACATTTGTATAACGTTATTATTTGTTTTTTTTTTAATTTTTTTTCAACGTTTATTTATTTTTGGGACTGAGAGAGACAGAGCATGAACGGGGGAGGGGCAGAGAGAGAGGGAGACACAGAATCGGAAACAGGCTCCAGGCTCTGAGCCATCAGCCCAGAGCCTGACGCGGGGCTCGAACTCACGGACCGCGAGATCGTGACCTGGCTGAAGTCGGACGCTTAACCGACTGCACCACCCAGGCGCCCCATAACGTTATTATTTGTACTATTTGTACATCACTTTAGACCTTTTCTTGGTTCGATCTTATGAAAGTTGACCATGATACTTCCATTGTATTCTATCAAAGTGAGATAATCTTATGCTTATGCATCTATGACATTGAGCTTTTGGGGGAGTGAGGAAGAATGGTACTCTTAAAGAAGTCTTTATCTGGCCATTCTGTTCTTATTCCTGTCAGTCAAACCAAAAAATGGTTTTTTTTGTAGCAAACTTTCAAGATGAAATGTGATAGGCTGTCCAGATTTGGTCATTAGGATACATTTCCAAAAGTTACATAAGAATAGAGGTATAATTATATATTATGCTGTATAATTATGTCATATATTTTAAATTTGAAATATAGTTATATAATTAAAATTAGCTAAGAGACTAGATCTTAAATGTTCTCATGAAAAAAAAAAAAAGGAGATGGAGATGGCGAGCACCTGCCTGGAAGTCACATGATGCACTTAGTATAGCTTTCTTTTGTTTGGAGTTGAATATTCTTTACTAAATTTTTGTAATAAATAATTTATTGGTCAAAGTAGAATTTGTCTTATTTCAATACAATGTAAATACTGAAAGGAGTTGATCCATAGTTTCCACTAAAGTTCAATTATGTGAATAGAATTTGTTTCTCTCAGTGTATGTATCAAAAGGCACCTTATTAGATAATGACCTCTTTTTTTAAATTTTTTTAATGTTTATTTATTTTTGAGAGAGAGAGAGAGCAAGCATATGTGGCAGGGGCAGAGAGAGAGGGAGACACAGAATCCGAAGCGGGCTCCAGCACAGAGCCTGACACAGGTCTCCAACTCATGAACTGTGAGATCATGATCTGAGCTGAAGTTCGAAACTTAACCAACTGAGCTACCCCAAGTGTCCCTAGATAATGACTTCTTAATGTCACTGCCCACAGGCAGAAATAATATTTGGAAATTTAGATTAATGAATCTATGATTTAGCCACTCTTCAGGAAAAAAAAAACCAAAAAAACCTTACACTGAATGTTTATTAGGTGTCAAGTACTGTGCCTAATGATGGAAAGGGGTATATGGAAAAACACAAAGGCTCTAAGGATCTCAGTTCAGAGGAAGAAATGGTAAAATAAACTAGCAATTACGAGTGAGTGAGACTTTTGCTGTGATAGAAAGCTAAGTAACAATCCAACGACATTTGCTTACAACTAGAGGTTATATTGAAGTGTCCAACATAGATATTTAATTTTAAATAGAGCACAGAGGAAAGTCTATTAGTACGTAAATATGTTAAAGTGACCTAGTTATCTCTTTTATTTCCTCATGGAAGTACTAGTGTACATGGCATTCACAGTTGTCTGTTGCACATTTTGGGGCCAACCTTTACATCTGCTAAATCCAATGAAACATTGATTACCTTGTACATAGTGGGTAGCTGGAGAATGTGCAGTTACCCTTGAAAGGTATTACATGGTTTAAAGCTTTTGGCCTCATGAGCACCATAATTCATAGAAGCCCTAAGAAAGAACATATAAACAGAAATATCAATATGATCAACCCTATCACAAAATAATGCATGAGATTCATAGAGTAACATACACTGTATCTTTCAAATGTGGATAGCACCCAGTTCACAGAATTGTTTGAAAGACTAAAAGGCAGCCCAGTGTTGTCTATATGGTTGGAGTGAGCAAATGAACAAATGAATGAGATAATATATGGGAATCATTGTAAACCTTAAAACACTGTATGTGTAAGCTATTGCTGTTTTGGATGGAGCTTTTTAAGCCTTAATAGTTTCTAGATATCTCCCCACACACACACCAACCCTCTTTTAAAAAAAAATTGTTATCTAATTGCTTTCCTGAACTATAAAAAGACAATATTCATTCCCTGCATGGGAGGTGAGAAACAAATGTCTTCATCTAACAGAAAAGTACTCCATATTTCCATCAATCTAACAGCCAAGCCCATTAATCTAAAACAAAGTGACTCTTCCCAGATGTCCCATGATAGTAAAATATGAAGTAGAGGAGCACTACATAAGGTAGCAGGTTTTCGAAGAAAATTATCAAATCCTTTAGGTTTCAAATTCCAAGGCATATGTTATGGAAGATGAAGTTCTGGGTATAACATGAAATGGACTCTACTTCAGTCCTTGCCCATAAATCAGGATTCAACAAACATAGTTATGAGTTAGACATAACTGACCACTCAAACACTGACCTGATTTATCATTCAGTTTTTGTCTAATGAGCATGCACTCAAACATGAAGCCAAATAAGCATGATATTCATAACTGCTCTCTAGAAATGCTGAATCCAAACTAGAATCAACCCAGAAGACAACCAGATCAGAATCAAAAGAATCTCCTTCTTGGGAATAACATGCTATTTTGAAACCAGTACCAGTCAGCTAACAAGGCCAGTTATCACTAGAGCTTATTTTGTCATCTCTAGCTACTTCTGAGTATTCAAATACAAATGGTCCTATTTTGTTTTGATTTGGTGGTTAGCTTTATAAGTGTGCCAGAAATTTATTTGATTGGTTACATTATCTAAATGTAAAATAATGGCACAACCCTGGCAAACACCCGATTAAGCCAAAGATAGATATTCTCACATATGCTTTTGAACAGAACAAATACCTTTTTCCTCCCTTAGGAATTCTGCCTACAGGTCTCAATTATTTTAAGTATTATACCTATAGTCTTTTACAGAAATGTTACCACTTTACTGGTAAGATATTCCCCTCAGGTCTCTGGAGTATAAAGTATGCAGTCTAAAAATTACCCATTCTTCTGCCTTCACAGAGAAACTAAATTTCTTACTAGTTGATCCAAGTTACTGATAGCAGCAGAAAGTCATTCAGAACTCGTTCTGAGTATAGGGTTAAAGGGCTTGAAACAATGGAATAAACAGCATAACCAAAAGCTAAGATGGATCCAGGGGAGCATTGTTCATGGGGTTCCACAGAAAATCAGTAAACACTTTTCAAGCTCCAAGTGCCTAGTCATCTTCTACTGTACAATTAGTGATAAATAAAACATCTAGAGCCCCCCAACCATGAGATGGCCATATCTTATTGGGTTACTCTGAGTCAGCATCGCCTCTCTAATGGTGAGTCCTTGGCCCTCATGGACAATGGGGCTTTTGTTCCATAATTATACAATTCACTTTTTGATTCATTTACTATCATGGGTTAGTATCCTCTGGAGACAATATTTTACTGGGAACTGTTATAACATACTAAAGCCATCTGTCTTCTCCTATAAACCCTAAGAGATTAGTGATGTGACTATAAGGCTCCCAAAAACAGGCTTGGCAAATTACCATGGTCTTGAATCAAAGTGAAAGATTTCTTTGGCATGTCCAACCAATGCAAACTTTTAAATCATAATTTAAGCTTTTTAATGCATTTAATGCTTTTAATGCATTTTTTCAATTTAGAGAAATTTTGCATTTATTAGACATGCCAAAGAAAACTTTCACTTTGGAAATCATAACAAAATCATATATTTCACATATCTTATCTAGGCTTGTTGAATTATTAACATCTACTTGTTCTGAACACTATTTTTCAATTTTTATTTATGTTTCTACTAGTTATTTTCCACTGTCAAAATTTAAAACTTATCTCCATTTCTCTTGACTGGCTTTCACAACATATTTGATCAATCTTTTTAAAGATTCATTTTTCCTTTTCATACCTTTTCTGTTATTGTTTTTACTGTTTTTAATTTTATTGATTTATTCCCTCAGCTATTGCTTCTTTCATTTTTGCAGTGATTTTAACCCATGTATACTTATTGTAATCACTGTTATATCAGATCTTAACCGTGTCATCTTAGTTTATATTTTATTTTACAATAATTACACTTTATTTTTTCTATTTTATTATTTTCTATTGGCTAAATAAAATTTTCTTCTGCTACTTTAATAGTTATACTTCTTATTTTTATTCTTCTGGTGGGCTGCCATTACATAAAACTCATGAACTTTTATACCCTCTAGTTCTGCTACAGTTTATAAATATCTGTGTCTTCACTCTGAACAAGATTAAAATTTCTACAAGCTGACACCTCCCTGTGATCTATCCTTTATACTATACTCACTTCCCTGGTATCGTTGATGCTCTCTAGAATTTTATTTTTAGAACATTATGGCTATTCACTTTTAATTGCTTTTTTATAACAATGAACTTGGCCTTACTTTCCATATCTCATCACTTCCAGATTCATTTTTCTTCATTTTAGAGTACATTCTCTAAGAGTTATTTTTAAAAAGTGTCCCTATGAGGTGAACCACTGATACCTTATATATCTGAGGATATGTTTATTTCATCTTAATATTTAAACAATATTTTATTTGGCTGTAGAAGTCTAATATTTAAAAGGTTTCCCTCAAGATATTGTTCAATCGTTTACCTGTTTCCAGTATTCCTACTGAGAAGTCAGATATTGATTCTTATTACTTAGTAAGTAACCTTCTGTGTTTCTCTGGAAACTTTTAGAAATTTTCTTTGTATTTTCTGGTATAAAAGTTCACTATAGTATATAGGTTTGTTTTGTTTTGTTTTGTTTCTCATCTATCCCATTTGGTATTCTCTGTACCCCTTCTATCTGAAGTTTTATAACTTGCTTTATTTCTAGAAAAATAATGGATACAATTTTCAATGTAATCTCTCACCAATTTTGAACTTTTAAAATGAGTCCCACTATAAGAAGGTCAAAGACCATGGCCCAGGAAAAAAAAGATAGTTTTCCAGAGAATCTTACTATAGAAACAAGGCCTTTGTGCTGCTAAATTACAAAGAAAAATGTTGCAAGATATGAAAATATCAGTAATTTCTCTTCCCTGAAGACAAAGCACTTGCACTTAATGAGGTGTTACTGAACTTGATACCTCTCTCCCTTGAAAACCTTTCTGCCTTTATCAGCACTTACTTCCAGTGAGATCAGATGTTCCAGCAAATCAACTTCAAATGCTGAATTCACTTACATTATGTGACATCAAGTATGATCATTGTCTCCTACACTTACATGTAGGTATATGAAATCCTTTAAAGTCACTAAAGCTAGCATACTGCATCCAGGGTATTTCCAAATAATCATATTAATATAATTAGTCAATCAGAAAAACTGCTATGCTTCCGATTCTGTGTCTCCTTCTCTCTCTGCCCCTCCCCTGCTCACATTCTGTGTCTCTCTCTCAAAAATAAATAAACATTAAAAATTCAAAAAAAAACAAGAAGAACTGCTAAATGTAGTAAAAGGGGAATCGATTTACTATTTTACATATAGTTTGTTAAAGTACCAAGAAGTAAGATTCTCTTGTCTTGTTTCAAATAAATATTATGGTTAAAATGAAATTTAATGGACATGCTAATTTGGACATGCTAATGGACATGCTAATTTTAATGGACTTTCTCACAAGGAATATCTGGGATCTTCTATCTCTATGGAAGCCAAATATTTCACAACTAGCATCAACAAATGCTTGTTGAGAAAAACTGAATCTATTAACCTAGTAGATGAATTATTAGAAATTGGATATTTGGAGAACCTTAACAATTTTCCCTTTTTTGATATTCTTTAATTTACATGCATCAAAACGGTAGTCTCATGCTACCACAGAAAATCGTTGGCCATTATATTGTAGCTCGATGGGTTATCTGTTCTTTCTGTTCCAAACTGGATAGGAGGAAATGTAGGGACAACTGACCCCCATAAACTTCTGGGTGATAGGACCCAGGCGGCTGGAAGAGGTTGTCTAACCCTAAACATGACCACATCCAATACTAAAACCTTTCACTCACTCTCTGTCCCTCTCTGAATTAAATCCAAATTCATAATCCTTTTACATTTTCTTGAAAAACATGTAAGTATCTACAATGCAACAGATGTTCTCTGATATCCTAATAATTGAGACGTGGATATAGCACCATCAAATGTGAATGTTCAGGATTAGTTAGGGGGAACAATGTTTATTGGAAAGACAACCTACAGTCCTAGTGTAGAGCCAACCTCACTGTCAACTGTAAGAAAACTCAAACCCTAATACATTTCTAGGAATCCCAAGACTCTCCATAGCATACTGCAGCAGTATAGGGAACATCATTTTAATAGACTGATTCTGCCTCTAACAATCCTGAAGGTATAAAACTACAAAAATAGTCTTCTCCTAATTTCCTATCAATTTTGTCAGCAAAACTCCAGTGATAAATGGCTCTTGATTCCAAAATTTCAGTCTCCATGGTCTTTCCAAAGGGTCTTCTAAGTTTGTTTTCAAATTTGTGCTTTATTTGATAGAAGTTGTCCTATAACCCAAACTAACTGAAAATCCAGGATACCATGATACACCCAGGACCTCTTTACAGTGAACCAAATTATCCAAACACACTGACTAAAAACAGCTGTCCAAAATGCCCTCATGCTTTCTACTATTAAACAGATCCCAAAAAGTTCTTATCTATTGTAGTTGTTTCCAGGAAAGATAATCTCATCCCCCTCCTGTTTCACTCAGCCTACAACAGTAACAGTCCTAAATACATAGAAGTTAAGCAATATTATCTCAGGAGCTTCTCAGCTTGCACAATCGTCCTCCACCTGTGCCCACCCTGGCCTACCCCACTGGGGAAAAGAGAACTGTCAATAATGGAAAATAAACACCTAAGATCTTTGTCTGTCTTCCGATTTTGCTCTTTCACAAAAGCCCATTTGAGTGAAAAGAGAATCATGGGACACGAAACGGGCTCTTGGAGGGAACTAGGCTACTGATCTGTTTAAGCCAGTTGTGACTTTGAGCCAGGTACTTAATCTTCCTTGGCCTCAGTTTCCTCATATGTAAAATCAAGGGTTAGAGTAAGTGATCACTAAGTTCCCTTCCGGCTCTAAAATTCTGGGGTTTTAAGTAAGACACTGGTTATCTCTCTTATAAGATTCCCTGGCTTTTAACACACTCATTTACTAAATGACATTTTAATTTTGGCTCTGAGTGTCAGAAATTTTTACATGCTCAACAAATGGTACAATTCACTAGCTAAATGCTTTAGGTCTGATCATAAATTGCCAGAAGTCAGTTATAGCCCTGAGTCTGTGATGAGAAGACTGGGGATTTATAATTGAAACAGACAGCTAGGCTTCTGGAGTGCCACTGGGGGAAAGGAATCTATTCCAAAATGAAACAGGCATTACTGGGTTTCTCAGAAAAATATCCCAAGTCACAGTGGCCAGCCTATTAGGAACTCTAGTCACTCTTGCCAATTTTTCCAGTGACTGCTTTATGTTATCATGGTCTAAAAAATAGGACTGTATTTTCTTTCTTTCTTTTTTTTTTTAACCGAGAGAAAACAAGATGCATTTGGTCATCAAAAGCAACCCTTTCAGAGAAGGCAATTTAGAATGTGGTGGAAAGCAAATGCATGCCTGTTAAAGCCACAGTTATTCCCTCACTTGCCAGTCTCCGTTATTCCAGAAACAGCTGCTCTGAAGGTTGGCTGAGGTCTTGTTTAGAGAATCAATTAGCCAAAGAAGTTTGGGCCAGTGAAGAATGTCACTCAAGTATAGAAAGATTTGGAAAACACTTCTACTTTTGTGTTTCCTGAAAGAAAACTTATCCATGTTCTGCACCACTAAAATAGCGTGTAACTTAACAAAGAAACCAATCAATCTAAAATGGGTTTCATGGATGACCTTCTTAGCAAAGAAAATGCTGACCAAACCAAAACTCAGGCCTAATGGCAAGCAACAGTCCACAGATTTATATAAATGCATCATGATCCTCAAGATGGATTTCAATTTTATTTCTACTTTATTTAAAAGAATGAAATGTTTAAAAGTTGTAATGGCAATACAGGCCTTTAATTCAATTAAGCAGTATTTTTCATGCAGTGGAAATATTATATACATGTATAATGCAGGCATTCTTCAGAGTGTCTCCTTGATATGGTTAACTCATATTGGAAACATATATTTGACTTTGAGGGGAAAAACATGGCTCATTCCAGTTTCAAAATACTTGATTCTACACCTCATTTTTATCATCCTCCTCATTTGTAGGAAGCAATTGAAATATATTTAAATATGTGTGATATGATTACATTGGCAACTATGTGAAGAAAAGATTGGAGATATTCACAAATAAGTTACAAATAACAACTAAGAAGCTATTCTAATAATTTAAGGAAAAATCATGAGAGGGTGAGTGAAGTTGTTGGTAGTAGAAATACGTCTATATGGAAATGGACGTAAATGTTATAAAACAACATTTTATTTCTATGTTGCCTACCTCATTTTCTCATTGGGGACAGATGCCTCTAAATATATTTTATATTGCAATAATTATTAAACAAGTTGTGGATTATACTTCTTGTAGTAACCAAAGCCATGTCACTGGGGAGATCATCGAAAGAATAAATGTAGGTAGAGAAGACAAGCTAAGGGAAAGGAATGAAAAAGAAGAGAAGAGAGGAAAGGAGGGGAGGGGAGAGAGAAGGGAAGTGGCACAATCATGCAACAAATAATTGGGCACCTAAAATCCTAGGTGACGGAGTATTTAGCAGAGAGAAGAAAACATTCCCTTCATTCTTGGAACTTTCATTCTGTGTCTAAATAAGCAAAATATGTAGTATGCCACGTGTTCATAGGTACTTTGGAGAAAAATTAAACAGGAAAGTAAGATAAGGAATGTGGAGGTGGTTGCTGTTTCAGATATAATAGAGGAGGAATGTCTCTCTGAGAAGCTCATTTGATGGAAGCAAGGGGGTGGTGACTGGGGAAAAGGTGTTCCAGGCAGAGGAGATAGCAAGTGCAGAAACCATGAACATGCAGCAAGACCAGTATGATTAGAGGGAGGAAAAAGAATAGTAAGAAATGAGGTTGCCAGATCACGTTGGCTATTGCAGGCCAATATAAGAACTTTGGATTTTGCTCTAAGTACCTTGGAGAGCCAACAGAGGGTTTTCAGCAGAGGAGTAATGTGATCTGACTTACTTCTTAACACAATCGCTCTGGCAGCCGTATTGAGAACAGACTATAGGAAGGCAAGAGTGAAGCAGACACGCCATTGTCAGGACACAGTTGCAATAATCTAAGTGAAACATTACGCAGCAGTGGAACTGGTGAGATATGGTGAAGCCCTGAAAACATCTTTAAGGTAGAGCCACTATGATTTGCTGGATGGCTTGAATGTAGACTGTGAGAGGGAGGAGTTTAAGATGAGATTTTGGCCTGAATCTGAAATTAGGAGGAATATATGAGAAACAAGCTTGCAGAGTAATATCAGGGGGAGTTTGGGAGAAGATAGAAGTCAGTTTGGATGCTTTAGATATCCTATTAGATATCCATTAAGAGTGCTGAATAGGTAGCTTGAACTGGGAGTCTTAGAAGAGGTGAACCTAAGATTATAAATGTGAGAGTCATCAACATTCAGAAGGCAACTTGGGCAATGAGACTGACATCATGTTCATCAGGGTGAATGTAGACAGAGAAAGAGGCAAGTGAGCTCTGAGCACTCCAACATGAAGGTAACTGACAGATGAGGGGGGATTGGCACAAACCCCTGAGAAGGAGCAGGCAGAGGGGCATCCTGAAGAGTGTGCCCTAGAAGCTAAGCCAAAAACTTCAAAAAGGAGGGAGTGGTCACTTTGTCCAATGGTAAGTCAAGTCATATAAGGCTTGAAATGTGTGGCCCCCAAGGTCAGTTTTGGTAGAGTGGATTTGGTGCAGTAAAAGGTGGGTCAGGGAAGATTTGAGGGAGATTGGAGTAGAGAAATCAGATCCAAGTAGAATAGATGTTTTTCCAGGAGTTTTGCTGTAAAGGTTGTAACTAAAGGAAGAAATGAGATCACTAATGTAAGATCTTTCATGATCTTCTTATTCTTTTTCTAATACTTCTGTTGATCTTCTGTATCTCAAGATGAAATAACTAGAATAATGTGCAACATCCCAAGTGTTGACATATCAAGGCTTTATCTAGATTTTTTCTGCTTATTCTTCCTTTAAACAATTAAGCAATGGGCAGAAAACCTAAACCTCTTTTGGAGGATAAATAATGTTCATCCCCAAAACTGCATAATTTGTTCTAATTTTAATGGGTTAATACTAAAAACTAAATGATGGTTATTTTTTAAAGCCATATGACAAATACTGATTTTTTAGACACTTTGGAGGTACACAAAACTTTATTGGGAAGATATCTTTTCCTTAAGAAGTCTGTGGTGTATTAGTGAAGATAAGACATGCACCCATATGACTATGACATAAATACAGAAATGTTATCAACATGGAAATCCCCAACGGCCAGATTAATCTGATTTTGTTCTCATCACCACACTGAAAGTTAGAATGGGCAAGCCATTTAACAGGGCTTTCCATTCCCCTGATCCTTTTTTTTTCACCTCCATAAATCAAATGTCATGAAATTTTTTAAAACCTGAGGGATTTGGGGAGTTGTGTATATTTAGATCTGAGTAATGCCCTCCCAAGGAAGAAATAGAATTGAATGCCCACATTGACCAAGACAGAGGGGATGCTGTAACAGGTGCATGGGAGGTTTCTGGCCAGAGAG
The DNA here is from genome assembly GCF_022837055.1 of Prionailurus viverrinus. Taxonomy (NCBI): domain Eukaryota; kingdom Metazoa; phylum Chordata; class Mammalia; order Carnivora; family Felidae; genus Prionailurus; species Prionailurus viverrinus. The sequence continues at coordinate 78,851,128 of NC_062564.1, forward strand.
TATACACAGGAACTTTGGAGTCCTTTCCTGGCTTCATTTCCTAAGCATCCATCTTTCCATAGATCTTTCTGGATGTAAAAGTCCTATTTTCCACCATGAAATAGAGTTTTTCTAATGCAAGTTCTGAAGCGGTGCTAGTTACACCAATAATCTTCTGATATTTATTTAACTTTAAAATGTACATCAAGTTGGAAATTGCTGTGGGTTAACTTTCTGGTAAGGAAATGTCAATTGATTGCATATGTGATACCAGGAAATAGCTTCAGAAGACTAAGGGAACTTCACAAAGTCGGTAAAGTACTATTAATAACAAATCGTGTAAATGCCAATAGTAGAGATATTTTCATATTTGAAAATATGAATATTTTCATATATTCATAGAAAGTCTCTTCTCTTCAAAGAAGCTGATCTAACATCTTTATGAAAAATCTGGAGTATTCAAGACCACTCCAGCACCACTGGCTTGAAGTTTGAAAGGAAACAAACTTCCATTTTACAGAATTAATTATTTCTTGCAATTAATTATTAAATAATGTAAGGGCAGAAACTGTCTCCTAAATTCCCTACTCTCTGGACTTAGCTTTCTGCAACTACTGATTGGAGTAGATTTTATAATATACACTTAAGAAAACCCGTCTAGTGACTAAGGCTTTAAAATAATAAGAAAAATTCATCATTTGCTCTGAACTTTAGTAAGTCTTAACCTGTGAGCAATCTCTGAGTAATAAGACTGTCTCTTTGCTTTGAGACCTCACTCTAAGTCTGAAGATAATGACATCTATCCTCCAAACACATTTACTTGCCCATACTGAAAATCTTTATGTCTGGTTACTAATCTATGTGTTTAGAAGTCAGCATACTGGTTACTCTGGGAGAAGGGGAGACATGACAACAAGGAGAACCAAGGTGACTTCTGGTATCCAGATTATGTTGTTTCTTAATCTGGGTGTTGGTTACACAGGTGTGTTCAATTTGATATGTGTTATTCTTCTGTGTGTGTGTGTGTGTGTGTGTGTGTGTGTAATATTTCAATAAAAAGTTAAAAACCAACCATATCAGATGCCCAAATTCTGAATATCAGTAGTGTTGTTGCAGTTGAAGTAAAAAGTCTTATTCCAGTGAAATTTGTACTTTGCATTTTATATCACAGTTAAGGTGAAGAGTCTATCAGTCAGGGCTCTACGAGAGAAAGAAACAGAACCAATGTATATTATATATACACATAAATACACCTCTTTTGAGGATAAATTCATCCTCAAAACTGCATAATATACAAATATGTGTGTAACACACACACACACACACACACACACACACATATATATATATACTGTCTTATGAGATTGTGGGGTTTCGTTGGTCTGAGTTCAAACTTGTAGACCAAGCCTACAGGCTGGAATTCTCAGGTAGAAGCTGGCACTGAAGACCCCACATGAAAGGTAAAAACCTCTGTTTTGCCCTTAGACCTTTCTACCAATTAGATGAGGCCTATGCACATTATCAAGGGTAGTCTTTACTAAAAGTCGACCGTTTGCAGATGTTAACCACTTCTACAAAATAACCTTGCAGCGGCGCCAGGATTAGCATGTGATTGAAAAGGCGGGTAACATAGCCTATCCAATTTGACACATGAAACTATCCATCATAATGGGTTAAATGAGGTTCTGGTTAACACTCTTCTTCATTTTGTCAAGGCTATGTTGTCTCACTGGGAGTTTTGCAAATAAAAGTATATAAAATAACCAGTTATAGATGAGAGGAAACATTCAGTATGTTGCATGCACAAATTCAGTACTTTCTACACCTCCTTCAGCATGACCCTTGAAGAAGAAATTCTTCATCCCTATTGTCTTCTCAGAAATGAATTACATTTAAAAAGGCTGAAGAAATCTGTTCATTCGTTTGGAGTGATAATAGCATTCCAACAAGCAAAACGTGTTTTTTTACCAGCATTGAAATTTGCCAGAATTTATGTGTATGCAAAAAATTAAAGGAGTTTGAATTTTAAAATTTCAAACTTGGCACATGTATTTCTCAAGCAAGGAGAGGCATGTGGGTTTTGCAAGTTTGCGGGGGTAGGAGGGGGAGAGGAGGGATTCATTTGGGAATGAATGTTACCAGTAAGAAAAGAACTGAAGGTTCTGGTTAGGTCGCCAGCATTCAGGGAAATAGCGATATACTCCTCCTCTTGGTTTTTCAAGATCGATCCCAAGCAATAAGAATGAGAGGTAGCCTTTGGTAGAGCCCCCATTAATGGTGCATTCCTTCTCTCAAATCCCTGCAACGTCCAAGGCACTAGTCTAAAAGAGCCTACTCTATTCTTTCTCATTGTTTATCAGCTTTTTGTTGTGTTAACTATTCTTTGAGAATAGTAAGGAGAGCTTATAACTGCTGAGTACTTAGTGTGTCAGGAACTGTTCTAAACATTTTATATGTTCACTCATACTCTCAACAACTATGAGACAGGTACTATTACTTTCCCCATTTTATAATTAGGGAAAATGAGGACAGAGAAGGAAGGTAATGTGTTTCAAGCCACATGATTCCTAAGTAGGCAAGCCAGGATTCAAACTCCAGCAGCCTGACTTCAAAGATGGCCTCTGAAACACTAGTCTAATCAATCCCCTGGTGACAACAAGAATGAGCTGACACTCAGGCACAAACTAAAAAGTTATTGTTCTCAAACCCATTCAGCTGTTAAAATAGCTTCCTTTTTTTCCCCCTCTTTTATTTATTTATTTATTTATTTTAGTTTTACCATCGGAGTTAAAATAGAATCTCTGTCAGATATTAACATACCCAAAATTTAAACTTAGTAATAAAACCCATTCAAACTAAGGTGCTGACTGGACACTAGCTTAAAATATTTACCAATCAAAAGTGGGGCTGGCTTGTTTTGAGGGGTAGAGCTTCATGTGACAAACACAATTTGCAGTGTTTAAGTCGTTCATTTGGACTTCTGCCTGAGGGGAGCTTACCTAGGACTGCCACTGGGTAAATAATGATCAGTTTCTTTATTCCAAAATACTTTGAGGTAAATAAGTGGGTTTTCCCCCTAATCCATTAATTTTTATTGGTTTATAAAAAACTGTAGGATAAGATTCTGTGAAAGAGAATTCATAATTTGCTTTTGGTAAAATTCCATTTTCTCCAATATTTTGTCTCTAGACCAACAAAAAGAGCAGTGATAATATCTTTTCAGAGGCAAAATTGGTGTGGATTTTTTTTCCTCTTAGTAGAACTTTAGACTCTGAAGAAGTATTTTGGTACGCTTATTTAAAGAACAGCTAGATTTACTGCCAAATAGCTCTTCATGAAAGACATATGTAAATACAGCAGAGTAAACGAGATAATTCTATTTCATTTGAAAAACACTTTCTTAATTATGTGAACTTGTTTGAAAGAATATGAAATGCTCTGTATTTAGTTCTGTAAGAAGTTTGGCTGTGATATTTATGATGTAATCATAGCCAGGAGTTGAAAATTATATTAATATTGAATGTAAAACTATTTTCTTTTCTCTCTTCTTGTATTTTTAATAAAGGAAAATGCTAATTAAAAAATTGATTGCAAAAAAATATCTCTCTGGCACTCAGTACTGCCATTTAGCTTTATTTTATTTGTAATGTGTCAGAATTTACATTTGCAATGTTCTAGTCTCCAAACTATTCTGTTTACCAAAATTGAATTAAATATATTCTTTTATCAAAGGTAGCATTAAAATGCACAAAAGGCTAGTCTTCCTTACATCCTTACTTCCTTACTACATAAGGTAGTCCACCAGAACATTTTTGCCCCAATGCAGTTTCCAACAAATATCTAATATGTTGTTTCTTGTCATTCCAGATATGAAACCAGCATATGGAAGCAATTTCATATCAGCTATCTGGTTCAGATCTTAAGACTCCGAAATAACTTGAAAGATGATATTATCTATCTTTTACAAATAGGGAACTCAGGAGCCTATATGACTAAGTGACTAACTGCCTTGCCCCAAATCCTATTGTTAATGAGTAAAATCCGTTCAAGGATATTAATTTCCTGCCTTCCAAAGCTAAGCTCTTTCTCACTCTCTTGTGCTGCCAACACAACCCTGATTTAAATACTGATCTTGTTGGTTAATTTCTCTACTTTCCTTGGCCTTAGCAACAACATACCACAATCCAAATAGTTTAAGTAGGCAATACATGCGTACAAAACAGTCAGCTTATATTATCCTTGGAAACATTTTTTGTTGTTGTTCCACTAAAGTTAAAGTGATCACTGCCTGTGTAGAAAATTGTATATATGAAATCACTAATAAAGTTCCAAAATTGAACTCATCATCACTTAATACCGCAGCCCAAGAAGGCAGCTTATTCCAGTGAATGTCACACTCCTTGACCCTGTAACATTAACCAAATGCCTAAGAGTCACCCTGTATTCCTCCAGTTCCTTTGCCCTCTATTCCAATCACAAAGTCTTTCATTTCCCCCCAGGATGTTACCTTATCTTGCCTGGGTGATTTCCATGCATCCTATGTGCTCTTCCTGTCAGGAATCTCCTCCTGCTCCAATCAAATGATTACCAAAGAGATCTTTCTGTCCCACTGCATTACATGCCAGCTTTGAACATTTCAGCACCTCCTTCAGGATAAAGTTAGATTCCACAGGCAGATACATGTCATGATTATGTAACTCTGATCCCCTCAGCCTCATCTCCTCCCACCCTTTTTCACCACACAGTCCATTCATACAACCCATTACAGTCCACAAGCTCTCCTGCCTATTGACCTACACATATATTCTCTCTTCAGCATAGGAAGAGATGTGATGTTGCAACAGTAGTAGTTTGAATATTAATCAATGCTCATACTGGGTTTTTTTACTAGCATTTAAGAGAATCCCCCATGGGGCACCTGGGTGGCTCAGTCGGTTAAGTGGCAACTGGCTCAGGTCATGATCTCACAGTTTGCAAGTTTGAGCACCATGTCAGGCTCTACGCTGACAGCTCAGCGCCTAGAGTCTGCTTCAGATTCTGTGTTTCCCCTCTCTCTCTGACCCTCCCCCACTCATGCTCTCTGTCTTTCAAAACTGAATAAACATTTAAAAAAATCAAGGGGGAAAAAAAAGAGAGAATTCTCCCTTACGTTCACCTCTCTCTCACACTGGTCCTTCCTGCTTTTCTCCTATTAAGGAAAAACAATTTCAGTAATTTGTAACACTTTTCAGATTGAAAGTGAATGGACAATATCACACTGGGATATGAGGCCAAACTAGAAGGGAGAGAGATAAGTAAAACTTTAAGGGCAGTTAGGGGATTAAAGTTTTAGATGCGGTGTATCTAACAGAGGAAGAAACATATAATGCCTCAAGCTGTTCAGGAAAAAAAAAATCTTCCATAAGCTTAGAAAAAAGAGTAGGAGATTCTATGTCCAGTAGAGTTGATGCTACCTGAATTAGCACAATCCTCCAAAATTGAGTTCATAGTTGTGCATATCATCTGAATACTAGCTTAAGATCTAATAAGAGACATCTAAACACAACCAGCTATATGGTTTAATGACAAATATTTGGCTTGAATTAATCTTTTATTACAGAATGGGTATCTATAAATTTAAATTAATAAGAAAGTTACAGGGGTCCTACATAAGCTGGAAGGAAAAGATAGATTTAAAGTGCAGAAGACTTGGGGGAAGATGGCGGCATAGGAGGATGCTGGGCTCACCGTGTCCTGCTGATCACTTAGATTCCACCTACACCTGCCTAAATAACCCAGAAAACCGCCAGAAGACTAGCAGAACGGAGTCTCCAGAGCCAAACGCAGACAAGAGCCCAGGGAAGAGGGTAGGAAGGGCGGCGAGGTGGTGCGCGCAGCACGGACTGGCGGAAGGGAGCCAGGGTGGAGGGGCGGCCCGCCGGCCAAGCAGAGCCCGAGTCTGGCTTGCAAAAGCGGAAGGACCAGACGAAGTGTGTTCCGACAGTGAGTGGGACTTAACATCTGGAAGGTTATAAGTTAACAGCTCTGCTCAGAGAACGGGAAGGCTGGAAGACAGGGAGGGAGAGTTGTTGAGCCCTGGATGCCAGAGCTCAGCTTGGCGGGGAACAAAGGCGCTCGCCAGCGCCATCTCCCTCGCCCATCCCCCAGCCAAAATCCCAAAGAGAACCAGTTCCTGCCAGGGAACCTGCTTGCACAGCGCAAACACCCAACGCTGTGCTTCTGCAGATCCATCCCTCCAGTGGGTCTGACTCCCTCCCGGTGCCAGGGAGCCCCTCCTAGAGTGGATCTCCGAAGGAAAAGCGAGCTGAGCCTGCCCCTCCCACCCCTGTGCACCTTGCCAATCCACCACAGCTAATACGCCAGATCCCCAGCACCACAAGCCTGGCAGTGTGCAAGTAGCCCAGACGGGCCATGACACCCCAGAGTGAATCCCGCCCCTAGGAGAGGGGAAGAGAAGGCACACACCAGTCTGACTGTGGCCTCAGCGGTGGGCTGGGGACAGACATCAGGTCTTACTGCGGCCCCACTCACCAACGCAAGGTATTCAAGACAGCACAGGGGAAGTGCCCTGCAGTTCCACACCACTCCAGGAACTATCCAAAATGATGAAACAGAAGAATTCCCCTCAAAAAAACGACCAGGAAATAACAAAATCTAACGAACTGATCAAAAATGATTTAAATAATATAACAGAAAGTGAATTTAGAATAATAGTCATAAAGTTAATCGCTGGGCTTGAAAACGGTATAAAATACAGCAGAGAATCTATTGCTACAGAGATCAAGGACTAAGGAACAGCCAGGAGGAGCTAAAAAATTCTATTAATGAGCTGCAAAATAAAATGGCGACAACCACAGCTCGGATTGAAGAGGCAGAGGAGAGAATAGGTGAATTAGAAGATGAAATTATGAAAAAAGAAGAAGCTGAGAAAAAGAGAGATAAAAAAAATCCAGGAGTATGAGGGGAAAATTAGAGAACTAAGTGATGCACTGAAGAGAAATAATCTACACATAATTGGTATTCCAGAGGAGGAAGAGAGAGGGAAAGGTACTGAAGGTGTACTTGAAGAAATAATAGCTGAGAACTTCCCTGAACTGGGGAAGGAAAAAGGCATTGAAATCCAAGCGGCACAGAGAACTCCCTTCAGATTTAACTTGAATCAATCTTCTGCACGACATATCATAGTGAAACAGGCAAAATACAAGGATAAAGAGAAAATTCTGAAAGCAGCTAGAGATAAATGTGCTGTAACATATAAAGGGAGACCTATAAGACTCATGACCAATCTCTCTACTGAAACTTGGCAGGCCAGAAAAGAATGGCAGGAGATCTTCAATGTGATGAACAGAAAAAATATGCAGCCGAGAATCCTTTATCCAGCAAGTCTGTCATTTAGAATAGAAGGAGAGATAAAGGTCTTCCCAAACAAACAAAAACTGAAGGAATTTGTCACCACTAAACCAGCCCTACAAGAGATCCTAAGGGGGATGCTGTGAGACAAAGTACGAGAGACATCACTACAAGCATGAAACCCATGGACATCACAATGACTCTAAACCCATATCTTTCTATAATAACACTGAAAGTAAATGCACTACATGCGCCAACCAAAAGACACAGCATATCAGAATGGATAAAAAAACAAGACCCATCTATTTGCTGTCTACAAGAGACTGATTTTAGACCTGAGGACACCTTCAGATTGAGAGTGAGGGGATGGCGAACTATTTATCATGCCACTGGAATTCAGAAGAAAGCTGGAGTAGCCATACTTACATCAGACAAACTAGACTTTAAATTAAAGGCTGTAACAAGAGACGAAGAAGGGCATTATATAATAATCACAAGGTCTATCCATCAGGAAGAACTAACAATTATAAATGTCTATGCACCAAATACAGGAGCCCCCAAATATATAAAACAATTACTCACAAACATACGCAACCTTATTGATAAGAATGTGGTAATTGCAGGGGACTTTAATACTCCACTTACAGAAATGGATGGATCATCTAGACACACGGTCAATAAAGAAACAAGGGCCCTGAATGAGACATTGGATCAGATGGACTTGACAGATATATTTAGAACTCTGCATCCCAAAGCAACAGAATATACTTTCTTCTCGAGTGCACATGGAACATTCTCCAAGATAGATCACATACTGGGTCACAAAACAGCCCTTCATAAGTATAAAAGAATTGAAATCATACCATGCATACTTTCAGACCACAATGCTATGAAGCTTGAAATCAACCACAGAAAAAAGTCTGGAAAGCCTCCAAAAGCATGGAGGTTAAAGAACACCCTACTAAAGAATGAAGAGGTCAACCAGGCAACTAGAGAAGAAATTAAAAAATATATGGAAACAAGCGAAAATGAAAATACAACAATCCAAACGCTCTGGGATGCAGCGAAGGCAGTCCTGAGAGGAAAATACATTGCAATCCAGGCCTATCTCAAGAAACAAGAAAAATCCCAAATACAAAATCTAACAGCACATCTAAAGGAAATAGAAGCAGAACAGGAAAGACAGCCCAAACCCAGCAGAAGAAGAGAAATAATAAAGATCAGAGCAGAAATAAACAATATAGAATCTAAAAGAACTGTAGAGCAGATCAACGAAACCAAGAGTTGGTTTTTTGAAAAAATAAACAAAATTGATAAACCTCTAGCCAGGCTTCTCAAAAAGAAAAGGGAGATGACCCAGATAGATAAAATCATGAATGAAAATGCAATTATTACAACCAATCCCTCAGAGATACAAGCAATTATCAGGGAATACTATGAACAATTATATGCTAACAAACTGGACAACCTGGAAGAAATGGACAAATTCCTAAACACCCACACTCTACCAAAACTCAATCAGGAGGAAATAGAAAGCTTGAACAGATGCATAACCAGCAAAGAAATGGAATCAGTCATCAAAAATCTCCCAAACAAGTAAGAGTCCAGGACCAGATGGCTTCCCAGGGGAGTTCTACCAGACGTTTAAAGCAGAGATAATACCTATCCTTCTCAAGCTATTCCAAAAAATAGAAAGGGAAGGAAAACTTCCAGACTCATTCTATGAAGCCAGTATTACTTTGATTCCTAAACCAGACAGAGACCCAGCAAAAAAAGAGAACTACAGGCCAATATCCCTGATGACTACGGATGCAAAAATTCTCAATAAGATACTAACAAATCGAATTCAACAGCATATAAAAAGAATTATTCACCATGACCAAGTGGGATTCATTCCTGGGATGCAGGGCTGGTTCAATATTCAGAAATCAATCAACGTGATACGTCACATTAATAAAAGAAAAGATAAAAACCATATGATCCTGTCAATCGATGCAGAAAAGGCATTTAACAAAATTCGGCAAACTCTCTTAATAAAAACCCTCAAGAAAGTCAGGATAGAAGGAACATACTTAAACATCTTAAAAGCCATTTATGAAAAGCCCACAGCTAATATCATCCTCAATGGGGAAAAATTGAGAGCTTTTTCCCTGAGATCAGGAACACGACAGGGATGTCCACTCTCACCGCTGTTGTTTAACATAGTTTTGGAAGTTCTAGCATCAGCAGTCAGACATCAAAAGGAAATCAAAGGCATCCAAATTGGCAAAGATGAAATCAAGCTTTCACTTTTTGCAGATGACATGATATTATACATGGAAAATCTGACAGACTCCACCAAAAGTCTGCTAGAACTGATACATGAATTCAGCAAAGTTGCAGGATACAAAATCAATGTACAGAAATCAGTTGCATTCTTCTACACTAATAATGAAGCAACAGAAAGACAAATAAAGAAACTGATCCCATTCACAACTGCACCAAGAAGCATAAAATACCTAGGAATAAATCTAACCAAAGATGTAAAAGATCTGTATGCTGAAAACTATAGAAAGCTTATGAAGGAAATTGAAAAAGATATAAAGAAATGGAAAGACATTCCCTGCTCATGGATTGGAAGAATAAATATTGTCAAAATGTCAATACTACCCAAAGCTATCTACACATTCAATGCAATCCCAATCAAAATTGCACCAGCATTCTTCTCGAAACTAGAACAAGCAATCCTAAAATTCACATGGAACCACAAAAGGCCCCAATAGCCAAAGTAATATTGAAGAAGAATACCAAAGCAGGAGGCATCACAATCCCAGACTTTAGCCTCTGCTACAAAGCTGTAACCATCAAGACAGCGTGGTATTGGCACAAAAACAGACACATAGACCAATGGAATAGAATAGAAACCCAGAACTAGACCCACAAACGTATGGCCAACTAATCTTTGACAAAGCAAGAAAGAATATCCAATGGAAAAAAGACAGTCTCTTTAACAAATGGTGCTGGGAGAACTGGACAGTAACATGCATAAGATTGAAACTAGACCACTTTCTCACACCATTCACAAAAATAAACTCAAAATGGATAAAGGACCTGAATGTGAGACAGGAAACCATCAAAACCCTAGAGGAGAAAGCAGGAAAAGACCTCTCTGACCTCAGCCATAGCAATCTCTTACTCGACACATCCCCAAAGGCAAGGGAATTAAAAGCAAAAATGAACTACTGGGACCTTATGAAGATAAAAAGCTTCTGCACAGCAAAGGAAACATCCAACAAAACTAAAAAGCAACCAACGGAATGGGAAAAGATATTTGCAAATGACATATTAGACAAAGGGCTAGTATCCAAATCTATAAAGAGCTCACAAAACTCCACACCCGAAAAACAAATAACCCAGTGAAGCAATGGGCAGAAGACATGAATAGACACTTCTCTAAAGAAGACATCCGGATGGCCAACAGGCACATGAAAAGATGCTCAACGTCGCTCCTCACCAGGGAAATACAAATCAAAACCACACTCAGATATCACCTCACGCCAGTCAGAGTGGTTAAAGTGAATAAATCAGGAGACTATAGATGCTGGAGAGGATGTGGAGAAACGGGAACCCTCTTGCACTGTTGGTGGGAATGCAAATTGGTGCAGCCACTCTGGAAAACAGTGTGGAGGTTCATCAAAAAATTAAAAATAGACCTACCCTATGACCCAGCAATAGCACTGCTAGGAATTTACCCAAGGGATACAGGAATACTGATGCATAGGGGTACTTGTACCCCAATGTTTATAGCAGCACTCTCAACAATAGCCAAATTATGGCAAGAGCCTAAATGTCCATCAACTGATGAAAGGATAAAGAAATTGTGGTTTATATACACAATGGAGTACTACATGGCAATGAGAAAGAATGAATATGGCCCTTTGTAGCAACATGGATGGAACTGGAGAGTGTTATGCTAAGTGAAATAAGCCATACAGAGAAAGACAGATACCATATGGTTGCACTCTTATGTGGATCCTGAGATATTTAACAGAAACCCATGGGGGAGGGGAAGGAAAAAAAAAAGAGAGGTTAGAGTGGTAGACAGCCAAAGCATAAGAGACTCTTAAAAACTGAGAACAAACTGAGGGTTGATGGGGTGTGGGAGGGAAGGGAGGGTGGGTAATGGGTATTGAGGAGGGCACCTTTTGGGATGAGCACTGGGTGTTGTATGGAAACCAATTTGACAATAAATTTCATATATTAAAAACAAAACAAAGTGCAGAAGACTTACAATTATAAGAAAACATCACTTCATGTTATCAGAAATCTCCTGAAAGTTTGAACTCAATTAATTAGAGAAACAAATGAAATAATGACATTAAATTGAAATAAAACCAAGCATGATTGAAGTGCAAAATAAAGAGGAAATCTAGGACTAAGTCTGGAGTATGAAATAAGGGAATAATGTGACAAAATTAGCATTTCAATAGAATTCAAATCTATATTAAAATCAATATAGAGTATAGCAGAGTACAGAAATCAAATCAGTAATTAGGGGTACAGACCTGAAAAGATGACCCACAATACAGTGAATTCAAAACAAAAATTCCAAGAAAAATTAACATTGAAACAGAAGAAACAATCAAGGATATAATTGTAGAAAACTTTTTGAAACAGCAGTGCAAACAGAATATGTGTGATTGCTGTTACTCTACTTGCTGCAGGAAATTTTACTGGAAAGGTGCCAATTACCTTAGCTCTCTTAAAGAAAATTTTGCATTACTAAAATGTAAAACAAGTATATAGACAGAAAAAAAGTATGCTATGTAAAATTTTTTTTAAAAATAGGGAAGTCTTAGGGGCGCCTGGGTGGCTCAGTCGGTTGAGCGTCCGACTTCAGCTCAGGTCACGATCTCGCGGTCTGTGAGTTCGAGCCCCACATCAGGCTCTGGGCTGATGGCTCAGAGCCTGGAGCCTGTTTCTGATTCTGTGTCTCCCTTTCTCTCTGCCCCTCCCCCGTTCATGCTCTGTCTCTCTCTGTCTCAAAAATAAATAAATGTTAAAAAAAAAATTAAAAAAAAATACGGAAGTCTTAGATTTATACTCAGGGACACAAAATGTCAAAGGCAATGAAGTAATTAATAATTGTATATGTATCAAAATAGTCATTTTACATGAGAATAACAAAATGATAATCTAAGATATGCAATAGGTCAAATTCTGAAGTGCAGTTCTCCAGGATAAAATAAAAAGTATTCTAGAGCTGTCTGAATAATAAATCAAAATTAAGAATGATACTAAAAATTAACATCTACAGATAATTTTAAGGAAAAAAATTTGTATCTCCCTAAAGATCTAACCCCAACTAAAATTTCTGGTGTATCCACACAACAAAAAGAGAGCTTTAGATATTTATGTATTTGTGTTTATGTTCCTGTATGTGTCTGTGTATGAGCTAATAAAGAATATTACTTGTGGACTCATGGAAAGCAAAGTATTATTCCAAGTCTAATTTGAATCCACTAAGAAGAGAGTCAAAACAAGACCTCTAGAATATAGAATATGTTATTTACCTGGGCAAGACAGTTTCTTGAAACCAGTTAAACATTGTTAAAACTAAATAACTGTTGCTAATATAGCTATGAGGTGAATACAAATGCCATAAGTATTTAAAATAGGAACATAATGCCAATTCAAAACAACTTTATAGCAGTATTCTAGGAATAAAACTTTAGATTAAATAGCTTCGACAAACTGAGTCACTTGGAAAATAATATGTTCTTACCAACCAAAGACAAATTAAGAACTAAATATAATAAAATGTTTAAAATTCTGCAATAATAAAACCAAGGCACTGAATCAAACCAAAAGGAATAGAAAAGTATGCCCAGACAGGTCAAGTACCAGCATACCTAAGAATTCAGTGTGGGATAAGATAGTGCTTTAAATCAGGGGAGAAACGATTTAAAAATAGAGCAGGGAACTTATCATTTGGGGGGGAAAACAGATAATTCTCTGTGGGAGATGCAGGAGAGAAGCATCAAAGGAAAAGACTTCCTGGAAAAAGATTCTGTGCTCCTGGATAGGAAGAACAAATATTGTTAAAATGTCAATATTACTCAAAGCAATCTACATATTCAATGCAATCCCTATCAAAATAACACCAGCATTCTTCACAGAGCTGGAACAAATAATCCTAAAATTTGTAGGGAACCAGAAAAGACCCCGAATAGCCAAAGCGATCTTAAAAAAGAAAACCAAAGCAGGAGGCATCACAATCCCAGACTTCAAGCTGTACTACAAAGCTGTAATCATCAAGACAGTATGGTACTGGTACAAGAGCAGACACTCAGATCAACGGAACAGAATAGTGAACCCAGAAATGGACCCACAAATGTATGGCCAACTAATCTTTGACAAAGCAGGAAAGAATACCCAATGGAATAAGGACAGTCTCTTCAGCAAGTGGTGCTGGGAAAACTGGACAGCAGCATGCAGAAGAATGAACCTGGACCACTTTCTTACACCATACACAAAAATAAACTCAAAATGGATGAAAGACCTAAATGTAAAACAGGAAGCCATCAAAATCCTCAAGGAGAGGGGCGTCTAAGTGGCTCAGTCAGTTGAGATTCTGACTTCAGCTCAGGTCATGATCTCACGGTCTGTGGGTTCAAGCCTCACATCGGGCTCTGTGCTGACAGCTCAGAGCCTGGAGCTTGCTTCAGAGTCTGTGTCTCCCTCTCTCTCTGACCCCTCCCCCCATTCATGCTTTGTCTCTCTCTATCTCAAAAATAAATAAACATTAAAAAATAAATTTAAAAATAAAATCCTCAAGGAGAAAGCAGGCAAAAACCTCTTTGATCTTGGCCGCAGCAACTTCTTACTCAACACATCTCTGGAGGCAAGGGAAACAAAAGCAAAAATGGACTACTCTGGACCTCATCAAAATAAAAAGCTTCTGCACAGCAAAGAAAACAATCAGCAAAACTAAAAGGCAACCGACAGAATGGGAGAAGATATTTGCAAATGACATATCAGATAAAGGGTTAGTATCCAAAATGTATAAAGAACTTATCAAACTCAATACCCAAAAAACAAATAATCCAGTGAAGAAATGGGCAAAAGACACGAATAGACACTTCTCCAAAGAAGACATCCAGATGGCTAACAGGCACATGAAAAAATGCTCCACATCAGTCATCATCAGGGAAATATAAATCAAAACCACAATGAGATACCACCTCACACCTGTCAGAATGGCTAACATTAACAACTCAGGCAACAACAGATGTTGGCGAGGATGAGGAGAAAGAGGATCTCTCTTTCATTGTTGTTGGGAATGCAAGCTGGTGCAGCCACTCTGGAAGACAGTATGGAGGTTCCTCAAAAGATTAAAAATAGAACTACCCTACAACAGCAGTTGCACTACTAGGTATTTATCCAAGGGATACAGTTGTGCTGTTTTGAAGGGACACATGGACCTCCATGTTTATAGCAGCACTATCAACAATAGCCAAAGTATGGAAAGAGCCCAAATGTCCATCGATGGATGAATGGATAAAGAAGATGTGGTATATATATATATATAAAATGGAGTATTTCTTGGCAATCAAGAAGAATGAAATCTTGCCATTTGCAACTACATAGATGTAACTGGAGGGTATTATGCTACATGACATTAGTCAGAGAAAAACAAAAATCATATGACTTCACTCATATGAGGACTTTAAGAGACAAAACAGATGAACATAAGGGAAGGGAAACAAAAATGACATAAAAACAGGGAGGGGGACAAAACAGAAGAGACTCCTAAATATGGAGAACAAACTGAGGGTTGCTGGAAGGGTTGTGGGAGGGGGAATGGGCTAAATGGGTAAGGGGCACTAAAGAATCTACTCCTGAAATCATTGTTGCACTATATACTAACTAATTTGGATGTTAATTTCAAAAATATATATATATATAAGATTATAAATAAAATTTTTTAAAAAAAGGAAAAAGACTTCAAAAGAGAAGGGCTGGAGAAGGGAGAAGTGCAAGGCCTTAGGACATGTTTACATAGCTGAAAGTGGCTGTGGCTCTGCTTGTAAGGAACGCCTAGAGCCATTAACATTGTCCAGGACCCCAATCCTCCTTCACACCTGACCCTTCCTAGTGTTATAGAAACCAATTAACTCGAAATTCAACCTTGAAAAGCTAAACCATTAGATTGATTAGCACACTTGCTTAGCTGATTTTATGCACGTAGTCTTTAGTAATTATCCTAATAAAAAGAAGCTTCATTCTGGAGTTAGGGCCTCATTCTGACTCAAGTATGAGGACCTTCACTTAACTGTACTTTGTTTGTGGACTCATCTTTTGTGACTCTGGCCATACTCCCTGCAACAACTCCCCCAAAAGATATACCCTAGAATGAATTACAGATTGGATACAGATTTACTTTGGAATAATGAAACAAAATGTTTTATAAGAAACTATAGGGGAACATTTACACAAACTAAGCACAGATAAAGACTTTCTTGGCATGCTATCAATGCATCCAGGCAAAAAAAAAATTAAGGAAAATGTTGATATATTCATCACATATATATTTAATACAAACATTCCTTCTAACTGGAGGAAAAAACCTAGAGAAAATATTTAAACACCAATGACAAGTAAATGTTTAATATTCTTTATATATAAAAAGTTATTAGAAATCAATAAGAAGAGGGGCGCCTGGGTGGCGCAGTCGGTTAAGCGTCCGACTTCAGCCAGGTCACGATCTCGCGGTCTGTGGGTTCGAGCCCCGCGTCAGGCTCTGGGCTAATGGCTCAGAGCCTGGAGCCTGTTTCTGATTCTGTGTCTTCCTCTCTCTCTGCCCCTCCCCTGTTCATGCTCTGTCTCTCTCTGTCCCAAAAATAAATAAACGTTGAAAAAAAAATTAAAAAAAAAAAAAAGAAATCAATAAGAAGATAATACCTTTTACTTAGCAGAGTGTCAAAGATTGTGTTTATTTGTAATATCTTAACAAAGATATAAAGAAATAAGCTTTTTGTACACTATTGGTAGAATTATAAATTAATTCATCTTTTCTTGGGGCCAAGTTTGCCCTTTATGAACATGTACCTCCTTTGACCTAGAAATTTGACTGTAAGAATTAATACTAGAATAATCATAGACATATGAAGATTATGTATTTAAATGAATAGCATAAAGCGATCAAACACCCATCAGATATTCCTTTCAACTTTACATACCTATGCCCTGTAGAAATTTTTGCACTTACATTGGCGTTAAAAATGCTTGAAATATAGCATTCCCTACATGTTACTTTTTTAGTCACTAAAAGCTATGTTTATGTAATTACCCTTAAAAAGTCCTCAAGGAAATGTACATGAAGAGAGACAAAGAAACGTCAAAGGATTGGGTTTGGCAAACCAGAAAAAAAGATGGAGGATTTGTTGAATAAACAGGAAAAAGTAAACAGAGGAATTTTCATAAAGGATGGACAAAGTGACAAATCGGGCACTATTCCCCTACCTCTGCACATTGGACCTGTCCTTTTTGTTCTGTCATTAGGAAGTAGAGAGAATCATGATAGGTTCAGTGTAGTAAGTGTCTCTTGCCCACCCTAGTCTAAATCCATTTGTCTATATCTCCCCCAGGACAAATGACTATGGGAGCATAGTGTTGTTCAGAAAGTTTGAATCTATCCATGAAGCGAACATTCACATTTTTCCACATGAAAACAACACAAACTAAAAGTTTTGAAACATGTCTTGTCCACAAGGGTCAAAGTGTGGTAAAAGTGGCTAGGGGAAGTACACTGGTTTTTGTATTTGAATGATACACTTAATGGTCTTTCTTAAGATCCTGGTTGTCAAATGTACTCATACTGCTCAGCCTCATTCAAAGAAGTATGTTGAATTGTTAATCCTCCTTGACTGCAAGTTCAGACCTAACAGAAATCATTCATTATTATAGTAGACATTAGTCATTCTCCTGAGACTCCTACCTCTGAAAAATACCAATCTTATGAGTTTAGGTAAGAGATAAGCTGGATTCCCTTTAGATAAATGGATTGTTTCACCTTCCTAGAACATTATTCTGGCTTATAGGAAACTAGGAACCAAAGGTAAAAATATACCTGGGTAAAATATACATTTTCCAGATAATGGGAGATAAAAATATAAAAACACAGTACCCTAATATTAACTTCTCTAAAAGATGTTTCCAGGGCAATATGGGCTCTCTCAAACAAAGTGAAAGATAAGGTGCATTAATTTGTATCCACTACAAAAGGACATTACACTTGAGCCGTTTTAGTTGTAAGAGAGAAAATGTAACCACTTTTGAATATGCCGTCTGAGCATTTATGAAATATAATAGGTGTGAAATATAAAAGGTATGAATTTCAAGTAAGGTCTCAGAGGACAAAGAAGGCTCTTCAGCTGACCAAACTGTACTGGAAGTAGCTTCACTATTTTACCCAGGAAATCCAATGGTTAAGTTTGTGGCTAGCCCCTAGGGGAATCACAGAAGAAATTCTTCAGGCTCGTGGTCAAAGCCATTACCCTTTCCTCAAGTGTCTCTTCCTATTTTGAATAATAGATCCTGGTTTGTCTCTGGTACCTATTTACAACTAAACATGTGACCATGGGACCTGAAACTTCACATTATGAATCTGACATCTTAACCCACTTGTCTATTAAGTCAGGTGTACTCCAAAATGCTCCATCATCAAATGGAAGTGGATATATACGATGGGACCTGATAAAGTTCTGAAGGCACAAATGGTTTTAGTGCTACCATTTTATCCTTTCCTCTATTCTTGCCTATTATGCAAAGCTGCCAATGATCAGTTGACTGAAAGGGGGTAGAATGGGGAATTCTAGATTTCAGAAGGCCCCGTGCAAAATACAGGCATTCTCAAAATATAACTTTCCACCCGTGAAATTCTGGGTGCTGTTGATTTGGTTGTTTCAGTA
Organism: Prionailurus viverrinus; assembly: GCF_022837055.1. Classification (NCBI taxonomy): domain Eukaryota; kingdom Metazoa; phylum Chordata; class Mammalia; order Carnivora; family Felidae; genus Prionailurus; species Prionailurus viverrinus. The sequence goes on from NC_062564.1 coordinate 78,869,409, forward strand.
ACCAAAGCACTATTGTTTATATCAAAAGATACAACAAGGGAATAATTAATGGGTAACTTGAAAATACCACCTGGCCAATTCAGACTCTTCAGGCCACTAAGTGAACAGGAAATAAAGGGGATTATGCTGTTGACTTTTGAGATTGATTCTGTCAAGAGAAATTAGAATTGCTGCTACACAATTAAGAAAGTAAGAAATATTGACGACTCTAAAAGAACATCCTGGGGTGCCTCCTTGTTCTGAATGTTCACTGACAAAATTCTTTGGGAGGCCACAACATTTATGTAGGAAAGATAACCAAAGCCTTAGATTCCTCAAGAATGTCAGTATGGGACACTACATCACGTTAAGCACTTTGACATTTGAGGTGTTGGCTAAATTTTTTAAAAAGATACACAAAATGAGTAGTAGAAAAGTCATAATCACCAACTTGAGCCTCGTGACCAGTTACAAAGAGAGGATCACAACAACTTTTTGTGTTTTCCTCCTTTCTCAGGCTTATATATTTCACTTCTCCCTTCTTGTTTATCTTTCCTTCCACCATTTTGTATAGGGTATGTTGATGCTAAACAACTTTCAGTTTGTCTCTTAGGATTACAATAGATTGTAAATAAACTAGAAGGAAAATGGATTTTTCAGGATGCAGCAGTGAATGACATTTTGTGTGGTTCCCCTTTGGAAAGGAGGGGAATGCAGTTTGGACACAGGAAGGTTAGTTACATTAAGTTGGAAAAAGGTTTTTATTTTATTATTACTGCAAGAAAAATTTAAGCTAATGTTGCACATGCCAGTGTGGATGTCAGTGGACATCTGGCACCCTTTTTCACTTCTCAGTATCTATATCTTGTTCTCAGTAGAAGACCCAACTTATCTCCCAGGATAGAAACTAAAATTGCCAAGTTCTCATTTTTCCCTTCTCATTTGGAGGGCAGATGCCTTTGAAAAGGACTCCACCAGTCACACCCACCAACCCCAAACTTGGGAGGCAGTATCAGAAAGAAGCAGAGACTAAGAGAATCCTGCCTGGCAGTCACAAGACAAGATTACCCAGGGCACTTGAGGCAGCAGTGCCACCGAGATCAGTGAGTGCTAGGTGTAGGATCAGCATTAAAGATATTGAGGTGGCTTCATTTTCCTCCTGAAACAGTTTCCATAATATTATTTGAATATTTTCTGCAGCTTTTTGTACTCCAAAGGGCTATATGGTGTGTTGTTTTTCCATTTCCTAATATCCTTTGGTTTTTTTTTAAGTTTATTTATTTATTTTGAGAGAGAGGGAGTGTGTGTGTGTGCACAAGGAGGGACAAACAGGGGAGGGACTGAAAAAGGGAGAGAGAGAATTCCAAGTAGGCTCCACACTGTCAGTGCAGAGCCTGACACAGGGCTCAGTCCCATGAACTGTGAGATCATGACTTGAGCTGAAATCAAGAGTAGGACACTTAACCAACCAACTGAGCTACCCAGTTGCCCCTTGTTTCATTTTTCAGAGCTTTTTACTTTTTATTTTTAAGTAATTTTAGGTCTATTACCTAAGAAAATCCCTTTTCTGTTTAAATCATCAAGAAAAGTTTTCTGTGGCTTACAATTAAGAATCCTGACTATACATTTTATAGTTCAACAGAGGATTATTAATTATGAATAACTAGAAATTAGTTTAATATCCAAAATTTGGTATTGGAGTCAAGAAAATTGCATTTATACCATAGAATGCTGTTAATCATTTAAAAATATTATTGGGTAAAGTTTAATGGCATATAAAAGTGTTCATGGTATACTGAGTAGTAGGGTATGTTGCAAGCTTGAGTCCTGGGTCATAGGTTTTCATAAATTTATAACTCACATTATCTATGTCTATCTATCTATCTATCTATCTATCTATCATCTATCTATTTATCTATCTATCCTGTGTTCATTATCTATTAATGTATAACAAATTACCCCAAACTAAACAGCATAAAATTACAATTGTTTTTATTCTCTCTCAAGTTTCTTTGAGTCAGGGATCTGGGGGTAGCTCAGCTGGATGGTTCTAGTTCAGTATCTCTCATGAGGTTGCAGCCAAGCTATTGGCCAGGACTGCAATCTGTGAAGACTCACCTGGGACTAAAGGATCTTCTTCCAGGCTCAGGAGGACTGCAAGAGGCTTGATTTCTTCCCCATGTGATCATCTCCATAAGACTGTTCACAACCTTGCTTCCCCTATAGAGAGTGGGGAGAGAAAGAGGGAAAGAGAGGTGAAGGGAGACAGAGAGAGGAAGGGAGGAAGGGAGGGAGCTTGAGATGGATGCACAGTCTTTTAAAATCTAGAATTAGAGGTGATATTCTACCACTAGAAGCAAGTCACTAAGTCCAGCCCACATTCAAGGGGAGGGTAATTAAGCTTCTCCTTAGTGGAGGAGTACCAAAGGATCTATAGACACATCTTTAAAACTACCATGTACACATCCTTACACAGATACAAATCTTTAAACACATAAAAGATTCATAATAGGGGCACCTGGGTGACTCAGTCAGTTAAGTGTCCGACTTTGGCTCAGGTCACGATCTCACAGTTCGTGAGATTGAGCACCGCATGGGGCTCTGTGCTGACAGCTTAGAATCTAGAGCCTGCTTCAAATTCTATGTCTCCCTCTCTCTCTGCTCCTCCCCCACTTATGCTCTGTCTCTCTCTCCTTCAAAAATAAACAAAAAACATTAAAAAATTTAAAAGATTTAATAATAAATACACCCAGAAAAGTATTTCGTGGTATAAAATATGTGTATTATAAAAATCTTTCCCATAACTGTAAATGTGTGCATGTATGTATGTGTGTGCACGTGCAAGCACTGCCTGTGCCAACTTCCCATCTGACAACTTCTAATGAATTACAACAAGGCTGAAACACCCCCCCCCAGGGCAAAGGATATTTTTGTAATTGTGTCTATAGTTTAGTCGCCCACATATACAGACATCATTCTGAGACTATGGGAAGTGGAGGGAGGATGGTAGGAAGGACAGATTTCAGGTACGAACTATGGGATCCCTGGAAAGAATCCTAAGCGAAAAAAAGGAGCTCAGTAGCAAACTGGACTGAACTCCCAGAGACAAAAGGTTGTGGTTTGGGGTACTAGAGCATGGCAGCTTACACTGCATCCACCAACCAGGTTCTCCAGAGGGATATGGCCTCCCAATGCCTCCTATATCCTAGTACAGCTGCCACCAGTAGATGAATGAGCAGCAGAAGTGAATGATTAGCATTCTAATGTGAGGAATGCCCATAAATAACTGGAGAGGGTAGGGATAGGAGACAGACTTTGCAGCAGAAGACTGATGTGTTCTATAGCTAGTGAGATTTGCATATTCGTATTATTATGAATTCATTTCTATCTAGAGGCGGTTTGGTAGACCTTCAGACTGGATAAATACCAAAAAGTTAATATTATTTTGACTTTCTTCTTTGCTAGTCTATATGTTATAACCTTTGTATAATTGACATATATTTGCTAGTAATAAAAAAAAATAGGTTTCAAAAATACTTCTTCAAATATGAAAATCAAAATATAATAGGAAGTGAAAATAGGGTACAAAACTATATACAGTAGGAACCCCATTCATTTTTGAATACAGATGTATGATAATAAAAAGTATTAGAGATTAAATATGTTTCTATATATGCATGCATATATACACATACATAGATATAACTATCTCTATATCCATATACCTATCTACAGCTATTCAGAGGGAGAAAATCTAGCAAGAAATATACCAAAAGGCAGGTAGTCCTTATTCATGGAATTACAAATGATGTTATTGTCTTCTTGTACTTTTCTGTATTTTTCAAAAATGTTTAATGAGCATGTATTACTGTTATGATCCAATAAAAAACTAACATTTTAACAATTAAAAGGGAAAATAAATTATGACATTTTCATAAAGATGAAATATTAATTATTAGTATTTCATTTCCAAAGAAATGTAATTACATGATAAATGAACATGATATAATTGACAGTAAAAAGAAGAAGGTTAAAAAGCACAACATAAGCAATGTGAAATCATCTCTGTATCTGGGTGTGTGCATATATATATATATATATATATATATATATTTCAAGAATTTGAATAGGACCTTTCCTGTTGTCTTAGGATTTTGGCTGAAGCCCCAAAACTGAGAACAATGAGTTATAAATAACTTCACATTCTAAAGAGAGATGCTAGACACATCCATGGAGGATTCAAGGAAGAGAAAAGAACTGTTCCAGCAACTATCAACTCCTACCACCACCTATAACCTACTTACATGAAGTCTAAAGTTCAAAAGTGGATTCAAGAGCACTCTTAAGAGAGAAGAATAGTTCAAACTCACAGAGAATACAGTGACATTTTCCCTTCCCTTCAACCTCTCCCTCAAATGCTCCAAAAAAGACTGAAATAAAGTGAGAATCTTGACAGAGCTTGATGTGTGTCGCCTGGAATTTCAGGACCCTAGAGACCGCTTCTCGATCTGAAAGCAAGTGATGGGCTGGAGTCATCTGAGTTAGCAAAATAAGGACAAAAGATAGTCATAAGGAGCAGCTTGTACTTCAGCCATATGGCAAGGTAAGGATGCATAAGATTCGTGAGAGCTAAGTGGTATGATGGATGTGACCCAAAAGGAAAACTAGGAGGCAGTTGAAAAACATGTTAAGGCGTCAGAGAAATATCTGTATGAGGAAACAGCATAGCACAGAACTCTGTGTGCGTGTGTGTGTGCACGCGCACGCAGTTGCATGTGCAAACTGACCCTAAAGAACTAGAAATCCATCCATTCTGTGTAAATATTGGGACGCTTTCCAAAATGGAGGACCTGGCTAACAAATAGTATTAGTCAATAGAGAACTAAAATAGTACTAGTCATCTACAACTTTGTCTCTTTTCCTCTAATTCCCCTTCCTTTGTTTGAACACTGGGAAGTCCAACAGTAGGATGAGGATTGATAATAATATGTTTCTCACCTTCCTCATTACAAGTCCTTGAGGCAGAGGGTGTCAGAAATAGGCTGAGTAGAGGGGAGACCCTTCGATTTGGATGGGAAATTAAAGTTTTTATGTAGACATTACTAGGCTTTTAGGACCTGAAAATGAATCTTCTTTTTCAAACAGAAATATATTATAATAATTAAAAGTATACATAAATACATGGTCTAGCTAAAAATGCTCTTTGTATTCTTTTAATTTTATTTATTTAACCAAATGGGGTGCGTGTATGTGTACACATGTGGATGTGTATGAGGAATAGATAGATGGATAGATGACAAATAGATAGAAAGACAGGTAAAGATATATAAGCATTGACACATAGATCTCCATACCTCAAAATATTCATTTGAGAAAGCAATGTGTCAAAACTTTAACAATGGTTATCCCCAAGAGATAGGAATAAGAAATACCATTTTTCATCTATCCTGTCTATCCTTAGCTTTTCCTATATCTTTCACTATGTATTAATTTTATACACAGAATACAATTTTATCTAAAAAAAAACTCTGTCTAAGGGGTATTTTATTGTTCCACTAAAGTCCGCTAGACTAAAAGTAGAAGTGCTTTCGACAAAGATGGTCAAAAAAAAGGTGCCAAATATAATCTGAACCCAAACAGTACATTTAACACAGGCCAGGAGTATTTCACATGCTTCCCAATGATTAAACTATCTATATAGAAGCATGGATAATTATTTAAACAGCCATTATTCTCAATAAGAAAAATTATTTTTGCAAACATAGAATCTGTATCATAAATATTTGCATCTCAATTTATTTAATACTCCCATTTTTATTCCTATATTGGCTTATTTGACTTTTAAAATTGTAGTTCACCCAGTTCCAGAAAAAAAAAAAAAGCTTGATAGCCACCTTCTATCGCCAAATTTACTTTTATCACTCTTATGATGATCAACATATTTATTTACCTCCATATTTATTTAAAACACCCTCCATGTTTCTGTCCATAGAGATTCCCTTGTTGACTTGCTTCAGTGTTGCTTCTGAGAAAAGACTTTCTCTTTAAAGGAAAACAAGGACCAAATGTAGTAAAAGAGCTACAGACTGACAGCCAGAAGTTGCCCTAGATGTATTAGAAATGAAATAAGAGCTAAACTGTTTGACCTCTCTAGTTCTAAGTTTCTTTATCTGAGTCTCTTCTTTCACACACTACTCCCTTGAAATCCCATATTAATAGAATTACCCAGACATGCATTTCTGCTTGCCAAGCTTTCAATTGCCTCCATTTTATTTTATTGAGGCCCTTCTTTGGTGGACCTCCTTCTTTCTTAGAATTTTACAGTAAAATTCAGTGCTGCCTCCCTGGATGTAATTTCCCAACAGTGGGTTGAAAATTTAGGTATTCCTGTTTTCAGTAACTTTTTCCCTCTGGTCCTTGTCTACATTCCATATACGCATCTGTCTCCCAGCACATTGTTAGACCCACTGCAGATTGGCAGAGCTTCACTGAGTCACAAAAGGGGGTATCAGTTCAGGTTTCATAAATGGAATCAATATGAAGTTGAATCTGTCAGCAGTGACTAGTAAAAATGCAATTGGTACACATTTCATTCGTTTGTTTTCTCCAAACATAAAAGAAGAAATGTTTTGCCTTCATGTACTATCAAATAACCTAAAACAGTTTCCTTCAGGGGATAATATTACCTTTTTAAAATTCCTTAACCTCTCTTTCAGTGTAACTTAGACACAGTTTTACTGGACATTATTATTCCCCAATTTAAGTTTACATTTTTTCTTAGGTGAAAACCTTGACTTTCTGGGGCATTGATAGTGTTCAAAAATGAGAGCCATAATTCCTAGTCATATGACAGCCATTTGCTTCCACCAAGAATAAAAAACATGATAGGAATCCTAGTGACTACAAGTACATTGCAGGATTCCTTGAGCAAGATTCTTATTCCTAATCCACTGAAAACATAATAGACAATAAGTGAAAAGCATCTGTCCCTTCAGGAGGCTCTTTAGAACTGGCAGCATATGAAACATTCTAGAAAAACTCCTGTACTCACATTTACCTATTTTTTTCTCCTCTAATTTTCAAGCTCTTTAAGATGATCTCAAATGAAATACAAATTCACCATCTTATTCTCTAGCCTTACTGTCTGAGAGAATTGTATTTACACCTAAACAAATGGCATTATTAGAACCTGTATATCTATAATGAGTGAAACCACTGTCCACATAATATAAATACACATTTATTGTAACAATGGCTACCATTTTACACTGTTTTTGTCCTGAAAAATTATTTCACATGTATACTAAATTCCTAATGATCAATTAGGCTTTCCTTTAAAATGGACACCTTGAATGCTGTATGACTTACTCATGATATAAGATACAAGAATAGATGCAAGAACATTTTGGGCAGGAATAGCCACAAACAAGAAAGAATGAATCTTGGATCTTTGTAACCACTTTCAAATTGCATAGGCTTTAATTTTTTTTTAATACATGCAAATAAGACAAAAGTATGTAGGTTACAAAGTAAGTACCACCTTACGCTCCCTGCTGCCCTCTTCCTGCTGTCTCTCCCATAGAACCTTCCTGAAAGATCAATGTAAATGTTGTCGATGCTTAGTGTGTGCATTTCTACCCAAAGTATATATGTGTATAACAAATATTTTTTTATTTTCATAAATAAAATCATATCATACACATTACTTTAAAAAAATCTTTCTTAAAAATACGTCCAGATATCTTATAGGTATTTCCTATTTTTAAACTGTAGCAGAATATTATTATATAAAGCTGATATTTAACCATTTCATTATTGATTTATATTTAGGCTTCTCTCAGTTATCCTTGATTATAAACTCTGCTTCAGTGAATATCTTGGTACATAACTAGATACCTATGTACATAGAAGTTGAAATTTGGTTCAAGCGTTAAGCTCATTTAAAATTTTTGATAAATATTTCCAAAGGCTCACCAAAGAGGCTTAACCAATTTATATTTCCACAAAAAGTATATTCAGAGTTGTTATTTCCCCACAAATTTACCAAAACTGGATATTATCAATCATCAATCTTTTTACTTTTTTTCTAAATTTGAGGGAATATCTATATTTATCACAATTGCTTTCATTTAATTTCCCTGATTTTCACAGCAGAGTTACTATCATTTCAAAAGTTTATGTATTTATTCATATTTAATATGCTTTTCCCCTCTATTGGGTGATTCATTTCTTGCTGACTTGTAGATGATTTTTATATATTCTTTGTTACACACACATATATACATATTTTTTATTAAAAGGATAATTTCTATACATGTATGCATCTTTTTTATTCCAGTCTACTGCCTGCTTTTTGTGTGTTTATTTGTTTTTGTTTTTGTTCACTGGCAAAGAGACCCCAAAGTGGCAAGTTGGTAATTATAGCCCCCCTGTTGGGTGGATCCCATGGAAGAAAAGCTAGGATCTCTAATCTAGCAAAGACTAAGATTGTGGGATGAAAAGATAAGCCTTAGTGAAAGGAATCATATGTTTTTGATCCATGCTTACATTCCATCCTTACTACCATGGCTTCATTGCTCCATTATACAAGCACTGGGATGACTCAGTAAGAAGCTAACTGACATTCATTGTCTACTTGGTTGCCAAGAGCTTTGTATGAGATTGCTGTTTTCTGGTAGTCTATGTACATACGTTTCTGCTAGACATCTTTGTCTCATGTCTTTGTGTTTTGTTCCTTCCGACTATTTGATTATATTATTTCCCACTCCTCAGGAGTCAGTATACATCCTTTACTCATGCCACTTCTTTCTCAATGTGCAACAGATAATCAAGTGTATTGCTCTTAATTGTGTCCAAGGGGAAGATTTCTCTTAATCACTTTCCTTCAGGGTCAAGATCGAGTGGGGCTTTCATACAGCAGCAACTGTTTTGTGACTAGCACCAACATATTATACCAACATTTTTGTGAGCCAGGCCCAGATCATTTTTCCCCCTGTCAGCGTGTCCCCAGTGGTGCCATAGGCATGGATTGAAGGAAAGGTACTAGTACTACATAGATCAGGCAAATGAGCCTCGTTTACCTGTCTTTGTAATTTACTCAGATGTTCTAGACTGACTTCAGTCAGTCTATATAGAAAGAGATTTGTATATTATTTATATAATCATGTATAAATTATATAATGTATTGTATAATATAAATAATATTATAAAGCATAAACCTTATGTAATTTAGAAATGATATACACACATATATATATATAATTTTTTAATTTATTAAATTGAACAGGATTTCTCATCGAATATCGGCACTACCAGTTGTAGTGAAAACTTTTGTCTTGTGCTTGCCTATAATGAGAACATTTCTAATATTTTGCCATTATGTAAGATCTGTGCTTAAGGTCTTTTATAAATACACTATATTTAGTTAAGGGATTTTCTCTTTATTCCTATCTTTCTAAGAGACTTGATCAGGATCTCTGATAAAAATAGGCATTTTTCAGTTGAAAAATTGAATGATCTCCTCCCTCCACTTTTAAGTTAGTGGTAAAATGAATCACACTTGCATCTGTCCTAATGTTGACCCATACTTGCCAACCTAAAAAATATTTATTTGGTCATGAGGTATGGTGATTTGTATACTGCTGTTTTAATTTGCTGTTATTTTATTTAAGATTTTGCATCTATATCCATAGGTGGAATTTCCTTTAGTTATCATTTTTGGGTTATCTTTTCTGGAATCAACAGCAGGATTTTGCCATTCCGTAAAATGAGTTGAAAAACTAACCAATTCTAGGCCCTGGAATGGATATATTACATAGTAATTATCTGTTCCTGAAAGGTTTGGTAAAACCTTTACATTTCCCTTCGTATTTCCATAAAAATAATCAGTTGCCGAAATAAGAATTGTGTTAAGACTTCAGTGGCGTGACAAAAAAAAATCAACATCATAGAAATTGCTCTCATCAATTTATTTTGTTTTCAGTGGGGAGATTTATATACATGGATATAAAGCACAAACACCTAGCTATGTTATGTTTATAAAAATGTCTCATGTTTCCAGGGCCACCCAGTGCATTATGACATGAAGCCCAACCTTAACAACATTTTTTTCTGGGGTTTTATCCAATCCATACAATATCAACAAGATACAGGGAAGATATTTAACCTGGAGACTTTAAAAAGATAACAAAACAAAGTGTAAAATAATGGAACTCAAAACGTACACTGAAAACTGTAAAGTTTACTCTGCACTTAATTTAAGCATATAAAACAGATGTTACATTATTAGCTTATGCTATTTACCATCCAATCCCACCTACAGAGTGACAAAAACCATTAATCAGGTGTGACTAAATGTTACGTGCTAGATCCCAGATATTTAAAAGCAAACCCTCTGACAGCATAATTTCTGGAATTAACTATTTACTCATTAGATTAGTTAGGATAATGTTCAGATGTGAATAGCAGAAACATAAAACAACAGTGGCTTAAACAAGCTAAAAGTTCATTTGTCTCTCAGGTAAGAGCTCATAGGTAAACATTACTGTGAGACAGGAGGGTGGCCCTGTTCCACAATGTCCTCAGGGATCCAGACTCCTTCCAACATTCCACCGTGCCATCCTTTGGGCATGGTCTTCACACATGACCTGAGATGGAATTATAGCCATCACATATATTCTAGGCAACAGGTTAGAGGAAGTGGTTGTGAAGGTTCAATAGGTACATGCCAGTTGTATCATAACAAAGGGTCCTGGAAGCTCTCACAGGGTATTTCCACTTACAGCCCACGGAATATTGTTATATTTCATACATCACTACAAAGGAGGCTGGCCAGTATATTTTATTATTCTAGGAAGACATGTATCTAACCAAAAACCCTCTTGTAATGAGAGAAAAGGAGAGTAGATATTGAGAGAAAACTAACTTGCCTCCACCATTTTTGCCTCCACCATTTCACACACACTCACAAGTAGTCTGCTCTTGCATTTCCTGATCTTCTCCAGCTCATGAAGACAAGCCCCTGGTGATAAATGTCCTTGCCCAAAGAGTAGAAATAGATCAGTACAAATTAATCAGTGTGTATGGAGAAAACAACTTAAAGAGCATAAACTTACTGTCAGTGGGTCATGGTGCTATACTGATAGATTAAAAAAAAAAAAGAATATTCCTAAAATGGAAAAATTAAACCCTAGTCTTTCAATCAGCCAATATATTCTGGGCACCAGTAATGTGATCCTCACTCTTGGGGTGCCATATGTGTCACATGAATGTTGATTTAGGTGTTTATAATACAATTAGAATGGTGACACATATAATAAAATGTTACACAGCCTAATAATTATTAATCACAAAGTAAGAGATGTGACAAAGCTCCATATGATTAAGTAATATACTAATAGTATAGACAAGAATGGGGATTTATGCTTCAGTTATTATGGCAGTTAGGAATTTGAAGGGACTGATTATCCTTTTGAAAACAACTAAAAATACTGGATTAATCATAAAAATGTCATATTAAAAGCAGCTATGATATGACAAAATAGTAATTTATTTCCAATCAAAAACAGGGAAAAAAATGAATCCAAAGAGTTAGCATAGGACTAATGTAGTGTTAACATGGGGGCATTTTCTAAACCTAGAAACTTGAATTTCATTTTCATAGCCTCATGGAATCATGGGGATTAAAAATAAAGCACAAAGTTAACCCAAGTTAGGAAGTTGATAAAAGACACTTCCCAATCAATAATCTGTGACTCCAGGTGTCCACAAACTAAATGAGAGTAAATCAGAAATAAGCCCATCCCTCTTTCCCCACTTCCAGGAGGCTACAAGGAAATCTGACTTGGTACTAAAGGAAAACAAAAAGGATAAATCTTCAATGAAAAGTTGTAAACCAGCTTTTCAATATATTTGTAGCTAAAATTCATTTCATTTGTGTGCTCCAAAATACCTCAGACTATAAATTTACTTTAAGATAGTCACAGACACAGTTCCCTCAGGTACATGGAAGAAAAAAACAAAAATACTCTTCAGATTTTTAGAGGAATTCATCTTCATTCTAGGACTCAACAATTCCCACAAATAATTTCCCAAAGAAAATAAGCAACAAAGAATTAAAACTTACAATGTACACAGCAAATGAAGGCATTATTAGAACAACAGCAACAACAAGAACCAAAACGAACTGAGATTTCAGGTATTTAATTAATGAGCTCTAAATTATAAAATGCCTATTCAAGAGAAGAATTAATATATCTGTGGACACTATAAAAAATGACCCAGCAGATAATGAGAAAGAATAAAAGAGATACTCTAGAAATTTAAAAAAATACATTTATTCAAATTTAAGAACTCAACTGATGTGACCGTGAACAGATTAAAAACAGCTAAAAAGAAAACTAATTGGAATATTGATCAGAAGAAACTGTCTACAATGCAGTATGAAGAAATAAAGAAATGGGGTAAGAAGATTGAGGGTAGAGTTAGCATGCCTCACATATTTTCAATCAAAGCCCCAGATGGACAGGAGAGAGAGAACAAGGCAAGGACAGTACTTGGGAAGATAGTGGGAAGATATCTAGAAATGATACAAGACACATCAATTCACAAATTGCAGAGTCTTAATACAACCCCCACAGAAGAAATGTCACATTACAGTAAAGCAGCACATGACCAAAGACAAAGAGATGGTATTAAAAGAAGCCAGAGATCAGATTTTTTTTCAATGTAACAACAGACTGACATCTGACTTTTCGATAGCCTCAATGAAATCAAAAGCCAGTGGAACAGCACTTTCAATGGGCTGAAATAAATGACTGTCAATCAAGACTTCTATATCCAGAGAAGATATAATTTTTAAAGAGGATAAATAATGACATTTTTCTTATAAGCAAAATTGAGAAAGTTTTCCACTAAGAGATCTTCATTAATAAAATTCTAGGGGTTATTCTCCAGGTATAAAGAAAGTGATCCCCAGTGGAAAGTCTGAGATATAAGAAAAAATATAGAGCAAAGAAATTAGTATTTGAGTAAATTTAAGTGAACTTTGACTATATTAAACAAAAAAAAATGGTAATAATATATTGTGGAATATAGAAAAGATAGAATTAAAATATCTAGCAAAGTAATATAAATCAAGAAGGGAGTAAATGGCATTAAAAGTCTTTAAGATTTCTACTGTCTAGGAGAAGGGTAAAGGTATTATATGGCATTAGACTTTGATTATTCACATTATAATTTCTAGGGAAACCACTAAAAGAAAAAACATAATATACAACTTCCAAAGTAGTGGAAGGGTATACTAGAATAATAAAAAAATAATCAACCCTAAAAAAGCAAGAAAGGAGAAAAAAGACAGGACAATTTGAAATGTTAGTAATTGCATTAAATCTAAATGTACCATACGTTCCAGTTAAAGGAAAAAAATTTTAGGCTATACCTTATAAATTACAAGTTGCATATTAATTATAAGGGATATATAATTATAATTATAATATATAATTATAAGGGATACAACATAGAAAAAATAGAAAAGTTGAAAATGAAAGCATGAATAAAAAACATATCATGAAACACTAATCAAAGCAAAGTTGGTACATTCTCATCCATTATCTTCCTAAATATTGCTTCTGCCTCCTTCTCTTTCTCTTCCTTCTAAGAGCTCCGATTTAAAGTATGTATATACACATATAGAGAAACAAAAGAATAGAAATATATAGAAGATGTGAACAAAATGGACAAAAGTGGGGGTCTCCCCCTTTTACCTACATGAATTTATATTATTTCAAATTTTAAAATAAGCATATTTTATTCTTAAATTTTTTATTCTTGTTTAATTAAAAAAAGCTGTCACCAACTACTCTAGGACTTATTTCTTTCAGGCAAACTTTTAGCCTTCCCTCTAACAGAGAGCAGAAGAGATGCTCTTATTTACAAGTTATAGGTGCGAGAGTAAGCTGTGAGACCCCCTGTGCCAGATACAAAACACAGCCAGCCTCATCACTGATAGTAGTGGCAAATACTTGAGATGCACAAGAATTGGGGAGCAGCTTTAAGGTCTGTGGAGTTTGGAGTGGACTCACCAAAGAAAGACCTACAACCAGGAAAATCTCATGAATATGTGCTGGCATCCCTGGAAATTTTTGGAAGTCTTTGAGAAAAGGAACTCAAGGAAAGAAACATCCTGGATTAAGGAAACATATATTAGGAGTCATCAAGGTTTGGCTAAGTATGTTAATGAAATAACATCTGTGCTCACCAGCTGGTAGTGCCTTCACCAACTTCCCTAGAATGTATTTGGAGAAATCCCAAATTATAAAACTTAAAGCTATGAGATGAAAATGTAGCTCAGTCTGCTTGAGCAATTAAGGTGAAACATGTTTGATTTCATTTTGTAATTGGAATAAAATGTTTGCAATAGTAAATTTAACACATTCCAAGGTTTTTTTTTTTTCCTTAAAACATATTCCACTTGTGTCCTTTCCCCTCCAAGCTGGAGCAATGAAGCTGATCTCCAGAGCAAAAGCACAGGTTAGGACTCTGCAGGCAGAATGAGGAGCAGGAACTCTGCTCTCACAGGGAGGCAAGAGATGATGTAGGACATTTAGGATAATATATAGTTTCAAGGGCTTCCAACACATGGCCAAGCAGAACTAAAAAGAAATATAATCACAAATATGGAAAGATTAGCCTAATGCGACCATTGTTAACCTGGACTTTGCTAATCCATTAGGTTTTCATCCTACATGAACCACTGCAGAAAGTGAGATTCATCCCTACCCCCATTTCAACTAGATAAACGACCCATTTTTGTGGGATTACACTTAAAGAAAGCTTGCACTCCTAAATGATCGTTTTAAATTTTGGTACCATTTGTAAAAAGTAAACAGATCTATACAATTTTTAAATGCCCCACTGACTGTGGAACCCACATTTCCTTAAACTATCAGCATCACCATTTTTTAACACCTTAAAAATGTAATCTCCCATGACCATAATTTCAGAAAAATGTTGGTTCTCTTACTATGTGCTAGAGCTCTTGCAAGTACTCTACATGCATATTTGTGTCCAATACTCATAATAGCCTTTGGAGAGCAGTATAATTTGTTTAAGTTTTTTAAAAAATGTTTATTTATTTTGAGAGAGAGAATGAACAAGTGGGAGAGGGGCAGAGAAAGAAAGAAAGAGAGAGAGAATCCCAAGTAGGCTCAACACTGTCAGCACAGAGCCCAGTGTGGGGCTCAATCCCACAAACCACGAAATCATGACCTGAACTGAAATAAAAAGTCGGACGCTTAACCAGCTGAGCAACCAGGCACCCCCCTCCATGTTTTTAAAGTTTTTATTTATTTATTTTTGGGAGAGAGAGAGAGAGAGAGAGAGAGAGAAACCAAAGCAGGATCCACAGCATGGAGTCGGTCGCAGGGCTCAATCCCACGACTGTGAGATCATAACCTGAGCCAAAATCTAGAGTCAGATGCTTAACCGACTGAGCCACCCAGGCGCCCCAGTACCAGTTTTATGCTCACTTTTTAAATAATAAAACTTAGGCTTAGAGTGTTTTGAAAATTACCTACATTAAAAAATATAGTAAACGTCAGTCACAAATACGGTTCAGCTTCTCTCCCTTTGAAGTCCATATTCTTAAAGTCACAGTACTTGAAAGCAATTAATAATTGGTTTATCACACTTGAAGCATCTGAGCTACAGAAAAATTATATTATCTTTCTTGTCATTTATATCAAATCATGAACGTAAATCTCACCAAAAGACAACAATATTGTAGTGTCAAAAAGAAATAAACTGGGTCAAAAAATAAAAATAAAAATCTTCACCAAAACTTAGATTGCTCACTAACATTACTAGTTTGTGTGTTTTTTTATAGCTATGTAATTATGTATGTGACTATTTTTCCTTCAAATTAAGGGTTTTTTTTTTATTTTTACACTTCCCAAACACTAAAAGAAACTACAATCTGAAGGGGAAAAAAAAGTCAAAAGAATAGAAGAAAGAAAACTGAAAAGAACACCAAAAGAAAACCCAGCAGGAAACTTGAACACTGTCTTTTATTGTCTTCAGAGGAAAAAGGGAGGGTCTTCCAAAATGCTAATATTGGTACAGCTTTCTGACTCATCCCTTTATCCCCCACAGCACCTGGCATATTGCTTTGCATATGTACATAATCAATATTTAAATGAATGGATGGATGCATATGAGGCTCAGAGTTCCAAAATTCTATATTTTGATTCTCCCCCTCAAATGTAACACCATACACTCACTATGTTTTTTTAGAACTCGATCACATTGAAATAAAAAAACAGGATTTGGTCCTATTAAGGACACAAATTGTTTAATATGTTGAGGTTTAACATAACAGACACCACATCTTTATATGAACATGTAGTTCTTTTATAATGCTATTCCTGTTACCCATATTTCAATTACATAACAAACTACCAAGAACTTGGCGGCTTAAAACAACAGGTTTTTAATTTTTTCTCTCATGGTTCTGTAGGTTGACTGGTTCTAACTCAAGGCTTCTTACGTGGTTGCAGTCCAACAGTTACTGGGGCTAGAGTCATTTGAAGCCTTGACTGGGCTGGACATCTAAGGCGGCTCATTCTCATGGTTGGCTGCTGATAATGGCCACCAACTATGGCTCAGCTGTCACTGCCAATTGGAACTCCTACACATGGCTTCTCCATGTGTCTGGGAGTTCTCACAAGGAAGGTTGATTCTGAGAGGAAACATCCCAAAAGACCAACAAAGAAGATGTGAAACTTCTTATAACCTAGGCTTAGCAGCTATAGAGCATCACTCCTGCTCTGTGTTATTGGTCACACTAGCTAGTTAGGCCAGCCCAGACTCAAGGAGATGGAAATTAGATTCCACTCTTGATATGAGGAACAATGGACAGGTTTAGAGAAGGAAGAAACTGGTGATGGCCGTCAGTGAGGCCATCACAAATGCCTAAGACTTATGGAATTTTTACAAGGTTAGATGTTAACTGTTTCATCTGGGAATCATATTAAAACTCATTAAGAACTCCTTCAGGCATAACTATGAACTAAATATTCGCAAAGTGAAAATGATGTATTTGATCACTACACACCTTTTCCAAGAAACATAAAATTTCAAGCCAACTCGATTTATTTGTCAAGCTATACAATAGTTTCTGTGGTTAATAAAATTTCAAATGAGTATACTTCAGTTACTTCTAAGAAAAAAACATGAAACAATACCATGACTATCTCCTAGTACTAACTTCCACAACTTCTTAATGACAACCTACACATTATGAAAAGTAAAATAAAGTCTTGCCATTTCTCCTGGATCTTAGTGGAAAGAAGAGGAAAGAATGATTGGCTTTGTCCCACTAATGTATTCACAGTTAACAATAAGGAGAAAAGGGCTGACACTTTTTTATTGCCCACAATTTGTCAGGATCTATTTGTTTTGAATGTTAATGTAATCCTCATAAAATCCAAAAAAAGGTAGATAAATTGACTCCATTTTGCAAATAAAGAGACTGAAGTTCTTCAAGGTTTAGAACTGCACTCAAGTTAAGGGAAGGAATAGTATTAGGGCCCTGAATTTTTTTTTTCCTTACACTATCTTGTCTCATGAGGCAAAGTGAGTGTGTCTGTATTACAAACCCTCCATAAAGAAGGAGGTAATTTGGCGACAATATATATGCCAATATAAAGGAGGGGAAAAAATTGAAAATGAAAATGTATTTACACTCCACTGGTTCATCTTATATATGAAAAGTGAAAAAGAAATACCTATATTCATATAGAAATCCTAGAAAGATTGCTTTACCTTCAGTGATTTGGGGAATGGAGTAATTCAAAATGGTGAGGAAAGACATAAAATAAATTTCTTTATAGGCATATATTTGATGATGTGGTCATTCTATACTTCTATCAAATATACTAAAGAATATTACAGGTAACATTGCTTCATATTATTTGCCTTTATGACTAAGCCTTGATGTAAACTAGTAAAATAAATAACTCAGTGGATGAATCTGAAGTAAGATTTGCACTCTTTTTTTTAGTCAGGCAAGGTTTAGACTAATACCTTCACCTTTCTGGAAAAGAGAAGGATTAAATAAATTTAGAGCTTTCAACAAAAGCCTAAAACCAAAGAAGACCGAAACTTTAAATCAGAGTCTGAAAGATAGATGTATTGTATTATTTAAATATTAGCACAGATGCACTCTTGAATATGAAGCATTAAAATTTAAGTTGTTTATCTCTCAGACAGATTTAATTTAATATCATGCAAGGCAAATAGACCTTTACTTATTCTGGTAAAGTAGCACTGAATCAATTGTAGCCATTGCCTATTCAAAGAGAAAAACAAAAGAAAAAAACCATAGCAGCAATTATTTGTATGTATCTGAAGAAAAAGAAGACTTTAAATATTTATGAAACAGTTTTTTAATTTCTTGTGATTATAACCTAAAAATATGCAAGTCTCTTGGGTCTTTGCTATGATGAACCAAGATCTTCTAAAATAGGCAATGATGACTGACATAGCATGCAAGGTCAAATAATCCTATTTTGTTTCGTACAACCTGTCTCAAGGGCAATGTTGTGTTTAATAAATATTCTTTTTTATTTAATAGTAGGATTGTATTTCCCTATGTCTAACCCACAGGCACATTTGCAATGCCTGACATAAAATAAGGTCTCAGTAGATATCTTGGGGAGAACTGAATGTTTCCTTTTCAGTACTAAGGCAGAGGGGAGGGGGCACATTAAACCATGTTCAAAACTTCCTACTAACTTCTGGATGCTTTGTGAATTGTATATATACACATAACCCCTAGAATATTTCAACATAGGTAATTTTTAAAAACACAGGTAATTTATGGGGCACCTGGGTGGCTCAGTCGGTTGAGCATCCGACTTAAGCTCAGGTCATGATCTCGCAGTCTGTGAGTTCGAGCCCCACATCAGGCTCTGTGCTGACAGCTCAGAGCCTGGAGCCTGCTTCTGATTCTGTGTCTCCCTTTCTCTCCGCCCCTCCCTGATTCATGCTCTCTCTCTGTCTCAGAAATAAACATTAAAAAAAATTTTTTTAATAAAATAAAATAAAAACATAGGTAATTTATATGAATAGTTTGGCTATTTTGACTCCCTAAATGAATCAAATCCTTCTAAATGAACTGGCTCATTTGTAAACAATGCAGTCAGTCCTACAGCTGATTTTAATATTGCCATTTCCCTTAACACCTTGCATCTTACTGCAACTGTTTATAAGGTTTTTCCTAGAAAGTTGGCTTACAGATAAAATCACAAAGTATGTGGAGAAATATCTCCACTTTCTTCCTATGTTTAAAACTCATAAAGTTTTATCTGATTGTCATGTTTTATGAACAGCCAGTGGTTCGAAAACAAGGCTTGTCTTTCCCATAAATCTCTTATTTTGGTCTGTGTTCAAGGCTCAGGTCTGCTGCAAAGGCTTATGTCTAATGCACAGTGTCACCATCTCTAAAATTGGAGTCATTTAAAGGTTTGCCCATGCCCTCTGTGAGATAAGGGATTGACAGTGCTAAATCCATGGGTGACCATTAAGGTAGTAATCCCCAACTCTACCTTTCTAAGCAACCTCTATTAAGGTAGGGTGGCATTTGCTACACTTGAGCCAATACACCTAATCACATGTCCTGCCCCTCACAGTAATCAAAAAATAGGTATTTCAGAGGAAAAGACCAAAATTTCTTTTAAAAAATCTTAAAAAAATAATCTAGCATAGTAAAAAGCAATACATGGAAAGACTCTCAATCCTAATTCCCACGGACAATAAATCCACATTCAGAAGCGTTAAATAATCTTTCTCTTATATCTCCACTGACCAGGCTACAAGTGCCTAGTGGTGATCATAAAATTTTCCAGCACTCTTGAAAACCCAGACACAATAACTGCCTCAATAAATCCCACTCAAGTCATACAGCTTGCTCTCCAAGAACATGTCTCTCTCTTTTTTAATCCACTTTTGTTTTCTAAAAGATATTCTGGGTTATGGGATGTGGTTTCTCAGGCTAATAGGGTGCCAATCCATTCTTCAGTGTGGCTCATGTCTTCATCTCGTGTAAACCTCAAGATTCACAACCTTTTCTTAAAGTGTATTAGTTTATTCCATATGCTCTTATTCAGATTCTGTGAATGGATGCTGGTGACAATGAAAACTCCATAATCTCAGAAGTTGTGTAAAGATAGTCTTTGGCTTTGACCTTAGGACTCCACTAATGTGTTCTAGAGTACTGAAGATTGTAGGTATCTAAAGTTGAAGAGGAACATGTTGCTGATATGATTGTTTGCAAATTTCAAATATTGAAGAGGCATTAAAGATTTCTACTCAGGGCACTCCTAGCTGGCTGTGTTGGTAGAGCAGGTGACTTTTGATCTCAGGGTCATGAGTTTGAGCCCCACATTGAACACAGAGATTACCTTTTTTAAAAAAAAGGATTCATACTCAAAATGCTTTCCTTTTGCCATCTGGTAATATCTCCACCATGTTATATAGAAAGCTTCATAATGACAGTCCTACCTATTCTAGCACCATGTTGTATACAAGGTATCTACTCAGTAAGTTTTAATTGAGTTTAACCGTGGGCATTAACAACATCCTACAGGGAATCCAAACAACAAAATTAAATTATCCAATGGTAAAACTAAGCAATGTTTAGCACATTTTGTTTTCAAATGCCAGGATAATCTCCTGAAAGTATTTTACTAAACTTTACCATTTATGGATTTTTCAGAAGCATTAGTAAAACTAACAGAAAAAGTACTGTTGGTATAGTTTATATGAAACTGATGTATTTATGTATTTATTCTATTCATCATTAGGAGATGTTTTAAGAGAAATGAGTTAGTGACACTGAATGGGATTCAAATTCTGCCTTCTCCACTAACTAGAATATTTACTAGTGTTTGTTAAAATAATAATACTTTGCATCAGGATTATAAGATTAAATGAGAAAACACATGAAAATCCCCTAGTAAAATGCCTAGCATATAGTAGATCTCAGTGGATGTTTATTGACCTATACTTAATCAAATGTGAAAATGAAAGGAATATTGGGCAGAGATTCATCTAATGACAGGTTTTGAGCTCAAGATCTTAGAGAGTTTGCCCAGTTTTATAAACCAATTTGCACTATGTGGTATTTTCCAAAAGCATTTTTACCATAGAGTAAGATAGAGGTGGGTATAAACCCCATCCATTCATCTGGAAGAAATATCTTTAGATTTATATCACTCTGAGGAAACATATTAAAATTTCATATTTCTTTCTGACGTCTTATTCCTAACCGAGTTAGTGAACCTGTCATCTGTATATAAAGACTCACTTTCAAGGAGAATGAAAAATGGTTCTCTTCTATAATCAGGGACTCACCTCTGTATCCTCCCTAGTAACATCAGCCGTTGTGACTCTGGCTCCCTAGCAACCATGTCGTTCTATATAAGACAGCTTTATTTGAAACAATGTTCACTGGAGAAAAGGAAGTAGAAAAAAGTCCACATAAAAATAAAAATAAAACAAGAAATGTCCATGAGGATAAGTACAATCAATGCTTCCTTGGGATGCTAAATAATTTTCCTTGTATAATTTTAATAAAAAATTAAAATTAAGAGAGTATAAATTTGTCAGAGAGCTGAAATATGTATATATACATATATATGTATATATACATATATACATATATATATATACATACACATACATATACATATTTTATCAGGTAAGAACTTTGTTTCACATTTTATGCTAAAAGAATAGTAATATAAGAAAGGAAAATTCTATTCAAACCAGAAAGTTTAAAAAAACAATATACCAAATATTTCATGAGAGCTTTGCTTTACTAAATACAATTTTGATGCAACAATCTTTACTTGAGTCTTTCTGCCCTGCAGTCTCTGGGTGAGCTAATTTCTGTATTGAGTTGGTTCTCAGTGCCAAAGGTCTGACAGAACATGGGAAAGTTTAAGCAAACAGTTCACTTTACTTGAAACAGATTTACTACTGTCATCAGGAACACTGTGTCCCTCATGGCCTCATTTTATGGCCCTTGCACCTGATGGGCTGGTTCATGACAAACTCATTCCTCGTCAGTGCCCATTACCTGCCTAAGCCTTTCCCACAGGCCCTCCGTGTAACCTCTATGCAGCATCTCACTTCAAATCCAGTATTCTTTCAGCCAAAAGCAGTGATCACAAATAGCTGTACTTCATTTTCTGATTTCCAATGGAGTAAAAACTGATGTCCATATCTGAATGAAAAAGATATCTCCCAAAATCATACTCTACAAAAACGATTGATATTCTAAACCAGGAAATATTTCATGAAAGTGCATATTAAGCAAATATGTCACCTAAAGAAATTATATATTATGCCTTAAAATCTTATCCTATACATAAATAGATGCTGTCTTAGGAAAATGTTTTTTAAAATAAAAGCAGTAATAATATGTTTACAAATACATAGCATCTTAAACTTTTAAAACCATTATTATACTCATGTTATAAACAATGAAACTGAGACAGTGATTCGTTAGATGTCACATAGTAAATTAGTGACAGAATAGAACAAGAGCCAGGATCTCCCACCTGTAAGCTCAGGATACTGAGGCAAATTCTGGGCCTCTTTGAATTAGCAAAGACCAGAGCAGAAAGCCCTCTTCATGGTGCCACATTCTTTCCAGGTCCCAGATAAGTCCCAGGTCAGTTTATGTTCTTTCTCTCCTTTCAGACCAACAGCTTGCTCTCAAATCGTAGAAAAATCCCAATCAAAATTGCACCAGCATTCTTCTCGAAACTAGAACAAGCAATCCTAAAATTCATATGGAACCACAAAAGGCCCCGAATAGCCAAAGGAATTTTGAAGAAGAAGACCAAAGCAGGAGGCATCACAATCCCAGACTTTAGCCTCTACTACAAAGCTGTCATCATCAAGACAGCATGGTATTGGCACCAGAACAGACACATAGACCAATGGAATAGAATAGAAACCCCAGAACTAGACCCACAAACGTATGGCCAACTCATCTTTGACAAAGCAGGAAAGAACATCCAATGGAAAAAAGACAGCCTCTTTAACAAATGGTGCTGGGAGAATTGGACAGCAACATGCAGAAGGTTGAAACTAGACCACTTTCTCACACCATTCACAAAAATAAACTCAAAATGGATAAAGGACCTAAATGTGAGACAGGAAACCATCAAAACCTTAGAGGAGAAAGCAGGAAAAGACCTCTCTGACCTCAGCCGTAGCAATCTCTTACTCGACACATCCCCAAAGGCAAGGGAATTAAAAGCAAAAGTGAATTACTGGGACCTTATGAAGATAAAAAGCTTCTGCACAGCAAAGGAAACAACCAACAAAACTAAAAGGCAACCAACGGAATGGGAAAAGATATTCGCAAATGACATATCGGACAAAGGGCTAGTATCCAAAATCTATAAAGAGCTCACCAAACTCCACACCCGAAAAACAAATAACCCAGTGAAGAAATGGGCAGAAAACATGAATAGACACTTCTCTAAAGAAGACATCCGGATGGCCAACAGGCACATGAAAAGATGTTCAGCGTCGCTCCTTATCAGGGAAATACAAATCAAAACCACACTCAGGTATCACCTCACGCCAGTCAGAGTGGCCAAAATGAACAAATCAGGAGACTATAGATGCTGGAGAGGATGTGGAGAAACGGGAACCCTCTTGCACTGTTGGTGGGAATGCAAATTGGTGCAGCCGCTCTGGAAAGCAGTGTGGAGGTTCCTCAGAAAATTAAAAATAGACCTACCCTATGACCCAGCAATAGCACTGCTAGGAATTTATCCAAGGGATACAGGAGTACTGATGCATAGGGCCACTTGTACCCCAATGTTCATAGCAGCACTCTCAACAATAGCCAAATTATGGAAAGAGCCTAAATGTCCATCAACTGATGAATGGATAAAGAAATTGTGGTTTATATACACAATGGAATATTACGTGGCAATGAGAAAAAATGAAATATGGCCTTTTGTAGCAACGTGGATGGAACTGGAGAGTGTGATGCTAAGTGAAATAAGCCATACAGAGAAAGACAGATACCATATGGTTTCACTCTTATGTGGATCCTGAGAAACTTACCAGGAACCCATGGGGGAGGGGAAGGAAAAAAAAAAAAAAAAAGAGGTTAGAGTGGGAGACAGCCAAAGCATAAGAGACTGTTAAAAACCGAGAACTGAGGGTTGATGGAGGGTGGGAGGGAGGGGAGGGTGGGTGATGGGTATTGAGGAGGGCACCTTTTGGGATGAGCACTGGGTGTTGTATGGAAACCAATTTGTCAATAAATTTCATAAAAAATAAAAAAAAAATAAAAAAATAAAAA
The DNA here is from genome assembly GCF_022837055.1 of Prionailurus viverrinus. Classification (NCBI taxonomy): domain Eukaryota; kingdom Metazoa; phylum Chordata; class Mammalia; order Carnivora; family Felidae; genus Prionailurus; species Prionailurus viverrinus. Next base: position 78,893,779 of record NC_062564.1, read on the forward strand.
AAAAAAAAAGAAAGACAAGAGATAAAAAAAAAAAAAAAATCGTAGAAAAAGAAACAGAGACTATGCTGACTTAAATATCTGGCTTTGTGGATCTACTTGCAAGGGAAGAACAACATAACCATAAGATACGTGGAACTAACCAAGATATTTAACCAGGGACCTAACAATTTAGGCAACACTTAGTTACTCAATACTTCCTAACCTCCCAGCATGTTTCTAGACATTTGGAAAACAAAAACAAAGAAAGCAATCTCTTCCCTCATGGAGCCTACATTCTTTGAACAGGAGATGACAATAACTTATAAACATAATACAAAGTAAATACAAGGGGATAAAAATAGGGCAGGGTAGGGAGATTAGGAATACTGGGTAGTAGATGGGAGGGGTGGTGCAGGATATAGAACAATAGACAGTGCACAGTTCTCCTCTCAAAATAATTTAGTAGAACCTAATGAGGGAAAGAGTAACAGAGCAGGAAGGACAGATAATAGAGTATTAACAAATAACATGGCATAATAAACATATGTAATACTGAGACCTAACATACCAAACTCAGTTTACATCCCTCAGAACCTCTGGAGTTACATCCCTCCTGGGGGTGGCCCATGAGATTTTAATGTATGTTTGCTCCTCTGTTCTGGTTAAATAGACTTCTATGTTTCCTCATACTCCATATCATATCTCCCCTTCTCCAGATGAATTCTGAATGTAAGAAATTCCCTCTTTGTGGTATGTCCTTGTAGTTAGCGTCCACTAAATTCTGGAACCAAGTTTAACTTGATTCCAATGAAACTGCCATCTTTCCTCTCTATTACTGCTGGACTTGTCATCAACCAGGTGCTCCTGGATTGATAGGCTCTAATTCCACTTGCCCTCTTTCCAATGATTTTTTACCCCAAATCACATTCCTTTCAAGAGGAAGCAGAATGCTTTAACAGCTTAGTGCCTTTTTTCTCTCTACCTCCAGGATATCCCAAGACTCTGTCTTATCCAGAATATTGTTTCCTTCCTCTTTCGTTCCTTTTTCTTTTCTCCAACTTATCTGTAGATTCTATTTTGTCTTCTAGAGTTATCCAAATTGATCAGCTCCACTAAATGCTTCTACTAGTGGTATTTGAAACATGGTAGTTCTTGAATATAGATTGCTTCCTGGTAGAAATTATTTCTCAGTAATAAGAATGCTCTCCTCAGCCAAGTTTAAGTAGAATGTAAGATTCCAAGATGGCCTAATTTAGCTCAAAACTCTGCTTCTGGAAAGTGAAAAGTTGTGCTCTGGCAGTCACACTCCTGGTTTCTAGTGCCAGCTCTGCCATGAACCAGTTGTGTGATGGGATACCTTTGGGAAAATCACTTGATTTCTCTTAGTCAAAATATAAAGTATTATGGAAATCTCCAAGTCTCTTCCAATTCTGAAGTTGTGTGATCTCCGGATGGTTGCATCAGATTAGAGAGCTGTACGTAATAAACTGTAAAATTATTTTACCCTTGTCCTTTTGTTTCTAAAACCCTAACCATTTCCATAATGTCAACTTGAAGCAGATCTTCATATATGTTAAATACTATTCCTATAAAGTAGAAAGAAATTACTCAAGGTATTACTCAAAACTATGTATCTCAGATTCAGATATTTTAATCAAACCCATTAAATAAAAGTCAAACCTTCTGGAAAACATAGACTAATAATAACATCCTTTTTAAGTTTTTATTTTAATTCCAAAATAGTGAACATACAGTGTTATATTGGTTTCAGGTGTGCAATATAGTGATTCAACAATTCCATACATTATCCGGTGCTCATCTCAAGTACACACCTTTTTGTTTTAATGTTTATTTATTTTTAAAGAGAGAGAGAGAGAAAGCAACCATAGGAGGGGCAGAGAGAGAGAGAGGGAGAGAGAGAATCCCAAGCAGGTTCTGCACTGTCAGCATGGAACCCAATGTGGGGCTCGATCCCATGAACCTGTGAGATCATGACCTGAACTAAAACCAAGAGTAGGACACTTAACTGACTGAGCTACCCAGGCACCCCACAACAAGTACACTCCTTAATCCTCATCACCTATTTCACCCATCTCGCACCCACCTCCCCTCTGGTAGCCATCAGTTTGTTCTCTATAATTAAGAGTCTATTTCTTGATTTGTCTCTCTGTCTCCTTTTCCCCTTTGCTTGCTTGTTTTGTTTCTTAAATTCCACATGAGTGAAATCCTATATTTATCTTTCTCTGACTGACTGACTGACTGACTTATTTCACTTAGCATTACACTCTCTAGCTCCATCCATGTCATTGCAAATGGCAAGATTTTATTCTTTTTTATGGCTGAATAACATTCCATTGTATATATATACCACATCTTCTTTATCCACTCATCAATAAACATGGTCAGCTTCCATATGTTGGCTATTATAAATAATTTTGCTGTAAATATCAGGGTGCATGCATCCCTTTGAATTAGTGTTCTTGAATTCTTTGGGTAAATATCCAGTGGTGGGATTTCTGGGTCCTAGAGTAGTTCTATTTTTAACTTTTTGAGGAACCTCCATACTGTTTTCCACAGTGGCTGCACCAGTTTGCATTCCCACCAACAGTGCAAGAGGGTTCCTTTTTTTTCCACATCTTTGCCAACACCTGTTGTTTCTTGTGTTGTTGATTTTAACTAGTCTAGCAATAACACTTCTTTTTATTTTATTTTTTTTTTAATTTTTTTTTCAACATTTATTTATATTTTTTGGGGGACAGAGAGAGACAGAGCATGAACGGGGGAGGGGCAGAGAGAGAGGGAGACACAGAATCGGAAGCAGGTTCCAGGCTCTGAGCCATCAGCCCAGAGCCCGACGCGGGGCTCAAACTCACAGACCGCGAGATCGTGACCTGGCTGAAGTCGGACGCTTAACCGACTGCGCCACCCAGGCGCCCCCTTTTTTTTTTTTAACACTTCTAACTATAATAATTCACCGTTTACATCTCACAAATTATCTATACAATGCAACTTACAAACAATAATCTTATGTCTTAATTATCTGAAAATGAAACACCTTATGAATTCATTTTTATTATTACTACTTTATTTCCTATGTTCTAAGAAATTTTGAAAAATGCTGAATTTATTTTCCTGCTTGGGGAAGAAATAAATACAAAACTATCTAATCCTAGTTCCTATAGCTAAGTTGAGTAAATTAAAGAAGAAAGAATGTAATTGTTCAAATTTACTGAGAGTGTTGTCAGGATCAAAGCTATGCTCTTTGAATTAAGTGATCATGCTGCTGAATTGTAGCAATAACAGCAAAATATAAACTAATTTTTCTCAAGCCATAAAGAATGTCTTTCCTTATACCTACCGGTTCTCAAAATATTACATATAAAGGTTTATCAAAGATTAGAGATCATTCTTCTAGTCTTTATAATTCACTTCACTTGCAGGATGCCTCTAGAAACCAGCCTAACCTGCCTCACTCTTACTTTGAAAGCCAAATCATAGCCATTCTGAGACTGTTTTATTTATTATTATTTTTAATGTTTATTTTTGGGAGAGAGAGAGAGAGAGAGAGAGACTGCTGGGGGGGAGGGGGGGACAGAGGGAGAGGGGACGTAGGATCCAAAGCAATACAAAGTGAGCTCTGTGCTGACAGCAGAGAGCCGGATGTGGGGCTCAAACTCACCAGCTGTGAGATCAAGACCTGAGCCCAAGTCAGCCACTTAACTGACTGAGCCACCCAGGCGCCCCTTCTGAGACTATTTTAAATGGAATCGTCAGCAAGAGATTCCTTGATATTGGGTGTTTTTAGCTACTTCTAGGCAACAAAAATAGCTAACTGAATAATCTCTTGTGGAATTTATTCATAGCTTATTTCGTCATTTATTCACGAATATATCTTGAGTGTCTTCTATGGAGGCACTATTTTAGGCCAAAGATCCTTGTCCTCGGGTCTTTGAGAATCTTACTTTCTAATATAGAGATACAGACAATAGATAATATACATTACAAAAGAGTAAACCATATAGTGTGTTAGAAGATGCTAAATGCTGTGGGTAAAAAGAAAAATAGAGCAGGGTAAGAGGGATAGGATACACCAGGACAGAGTGCTTCAAAGTGAAGTGAGCATTGCACTAAGAATTTTGTACTAAGTAACTGGAAGGATGGTGTCACCATCAACTGATATTAGGAAGATGGAGGACAGAACAGATTGAAAGAGGAAAGAGTCATGGGGCATATGGGCTGGTATTTAGAGATTAGGAGCTCAATTTGGATATGCCAAGATCGAGATGTCTGTTAGAAATGAGCATCTGATGATATATTTCATTCTACATTATATTAAGATACAGCAGGAGAATGATTTTTGTCATACTCAGTTAGATGTTGAGAGGAAAATTGGAAACTTCTAATGAAAAACAAGGATACAGATGTCCCAATGAACCATTAGCCTTCTAATGAAAAGCTTCTATAAATAACTTAGGTTTTGATATGAATGAAGCTAAAAAATTTTCCACCTAGTCTTGACAAGTCCATGTAAGAATAGTTGTACCAGGTTTTACTTTCACAAATGTAGTAAATTTCATAGGAAACAGATACTTGGCTCCTAAAGGAGAGAGAAGTAAATCATAAACCGCATGGAGAGGTTTCACAAAGAGAAGAAATGAACTTTTCTGGGGATGTGGAAATCTAACACAAGCTACTTTTCCTTCTCTGGTGGCACAAATTCCCACTGCCCAGAGACCCAGATTCTGAAAGGAAAAAAAAATTTATAGCTAAGGCATGTCAGCAGTGGACATTACCTCCTGCTGCAGAACAAATGGCATTGAACTTAGGAAAACATTGTTGATTAAAATACCGCATACGAATCTTTGGTTTTATGAAACCCAGATATACCAAAAACAATGGCTATGTAACCTTTTTAAAACTAAATGTTTTTTTTTAATTTACATAATAAACTTGACTATATGTTGACATTAAAAAAGAAACGATCTCCCAGTAAACTGAGTTGAAGACTTTTAAGAAGTGAAGGAGCGGGTGGCAACTGCTCCCACTGAAGACACCGCACTTTTGTATAGCTATAGAATCTCTTCCTCTGTGTAACTTGCAGAACTTCCCACTTGGCTCTTCCATCTCACCATCTCAGTCTTTGCCTCAGAACAAGTATCTGTAAGTCCTACAATACAAAAAAATTTTCTCACATCATCTCTGGATTTTATGCTTCTAAAGTATTAGATCCATATAAAAACCAGCTTATAATATCACAATATGTTAGAGGTATACACACACACACACACACACACACACACACTATGTGTATGTATGTGTGTGTGTGTGTGTGTATATATATATATATATATACACTATGTGTATGTATATATGTATATACATACACACATATATAGTGCACCGACCTCCTGCATAGTCAAAAATCCAAATATGGAGCACCTTGGTAAAGTGTCCCACTCCAGATTTTGGCTCAGGTCATGATCCCAGGGTTGTGGGATCAAGCCCCACATCAGGCTCTACGCTGAGCATGGAGACTGCTTAGGATCCTCTTGCTCTCTCCTTCTGCCCCTCTCACCCCGCTTGCACTCTCTCTGTCTCTAAAAAAATAAAAAATAAAAATAAAAAAATCCAAATATAACTTTTGACTTCCCCAAATCTTAACTACTGATAGCCTACTGTTGACCAGAAGTCTTGCTGAGAAATAATTAGTCAAACAGCACATATTTTGTATGTTGTATGTGTTATATACTGTATTCTTACCATAATGTAAGCTAGAGAAAAGAAAATATTATTAAGAAAACCTTAAGGAAGAGAAAGTACATTTACAGCATATTATTGTATTTATTGGAAAAAATAACTGTGTATAAGTGGACCCACACAGTTCAAACTCATGTTGTTCAAGGATCAACTGTATATATACACATACACATTTATTCCTTAGTATCTTTTCAGTTCCTTAGCATCTTTATCTAGATGCATTAGTAGAAACTCAGTAAATGTCACTGGTCTATTGATTGCCGCTAAGTGTGTCTGAAATTCCACTTAACTATTGAGATATTGTGATAATTTATCCCCATTTCATTTTTTTCCACAGTGCTGGAAAATGACCAGACTGTCTTTGAAGGTGGTAGAAGAGATTAACTTTAGAATATTTTAAAAATTATTTCTAAGTCTGTTCTTCAATAACCATAAATGAATTTTTCAGAGAAAAAGTGCAATGAGAAAGAAATTTCCATTGTTTCATCTCTATAGCAGAACTCAATCAGATTACTTGGATTTGGTCAAGATTTCTACTTGATTAACATTTTATGATTCATTTAAAACGTCATGTAAATTGTAGAGTATCCCTGAGCCAAGCCAGACCTGATCTGTTAGCATTTTATTATATCTGACAAACTATAATTTAGTTTGTTTTCATTTCTGTAGTTTTAACTAATGTAAAAAATGAATTACATGTAAACTATGTTTAACAATTTGTTATCAAAAGAGTTACCATCATTTTGCTTTAAGTCTGTTTATTGGAGTATAATCTCACTCTCTTAGCTTTCACGGAAAAGAGCAAGTATCTCAGTTAATTACCGTTTCATTGCTAGTTCCCCAGAGCAAGCACAGTTAAAGTGTTCAATGTTGCAAAGTAATTGGCAAGAACTTAGAAGAACCAGGACATATAAATTTGCACTAACAACTTAAGCTAATTGGGAAAATGGAAATAAATACAAGGATTTAGTGATTATCTAGCACTGAAATAAAAAGAATGGCTGACAGTGAGCACAATCCAAGAACACAAGTTCAACTAAACTTCTAATAGTTATGAGACACTTTAATTGGGATTTCAAATGAAATCATGTGCTCAGATGGCCTGTGTTTAATCGCTGTGAACATGTACCTGAGAGGAAAATATCTGTATCAACAAAGGGCCACAACAAGTAACAATTTTTATGTCTTCACTTCCCCTAACACACACACTAGTAAAACACAGGAATTTCTTTGTGAATTTACGAAAATACCTCAAAACATTATTTGTCAGATGGATTGAAATCCTGTCATTGTTGCATTGGAAAAGAAAGGAAGGGAGAGAGGCAGAGAGGGAGGAAGGAAGGAAGGAAGGAAGGAAGGAAGGAAGGAAGGAAGGATGAAACAACAAAAAAATGAGAAAGAGAGGAGAGAAAGAAAGAAAGAAAGAAAGAAAGAAAGAAAGAAAGAAAGAAAGAAAAGAAAGGAAGGAAGAAAGAAAAGGAAGGAAGGAAGGATGCTAATATGCAGCACATCACCTGATGTACATTATAAGAAGATAATTTTTACCTAGGTGATAATCAAATGTGCATATGCCAACCAAAAGGCAACACCATAACTCGCTGACATTCCTCTAAATGTTATCACAAATTATTATTATTTTTTAACTTAGTTGCCTGAAGTCATTGAATAGACTACATACTCTCCAGAATATGGGGTGGCAGGGGAGGAGGTGATTTTCTTCCTTGCAAAGTTCAACCATGGCAAATCATTTAAAAAAAGGTTGCTGGTTGAAACCTTTGAGGTGGAGTCCAGTAACAAACAGAAACAGATGCTGTGCAGTAAGGGAAGGAGGATGCAATGAGGCAATAAGTGTTTACAGGGTAAACGCCACACCAGGATAGTAGGTACAGTCTGCTCATTTGACGGTAGCTCTGTGGTTCCAATTATACACGAGGTAAATGGAGCAGAGAATTCACATACATTGCCAATATCTGAACTTTATATTTTTCTTATTTAAATGCATGTCAATAGCATACTTATGCCAACTCTCAGTCCTACCCCCAACCCTTTCACTTCTCTCCCCAAACCCAGTGAGGCTCATATGAGAGACAATGGTGGCTGTGAAGTCTTCAGGATCTATTCCCATTCATCTTCCATGTTTACCCACCCCTTCAATGTTCCCTAAGTCCCTGTCACATCAGGATGCTCCCCTTCCTAGATGCTTCCCATACTAATGTGACTTCTCTCTTCCCTGACTGGCTAATATCTACTCATCCAAGTCCCAGTTGAACTGCCTCCACGAAATCCCCCCAGTTTCTACTCATAAGGGGTGGTTTAGAGTCAGGAGTGATGTGCTTAAAAACACCAGTTTGCCACTTGCTAGGGATATAACTCCTGTTCATAGGATAACCCCTATTTTTCTCATTTGTAAAATGAGAATATTGACATGGGTTCAGCACTGTCAACTGCCTCTCGGTACTGAAATTAAGCCTTTAACACAGTGCTTGGCACAAAGTAAATGTCCATAAGTTGCTGCGATAATTAATAGCACCTGTTCTTTCAGAACTCTTGGTCATAATTCTATTATAGTGTTTATCAGATCATATAATAATCGCTCACTTGTCAATCTCCTCAACTAGATAAGTTCTGCTCAGCGTTGGATCTCTTGTGACCAGAAGGGGCTTGACACATATAGTATGTGATCAATACATGTATGCTTTGTTAATGTAGGAACAGTAAAGCAACTAATCATCCACTGGTCATATAATAATGCTCTTTATAATAGTGTGTTTTAAAACATTCTCAGTTGAGTCAAATATGGCTCTCTCTTATCATCTGGATGAAATGAAAATAGAAGAGTATAGTTCTATAGTACAGTGGTTCAGACATCAGTGGTACTCATTACTTCTGGAAGTAGAGGCGAAGGCAGTTCTGAAAATAGGAAGGTATAAATAGAAAGGTACAAGAAAATGTACAAGGAAGTACAAGAGAGGGTCTGTCTTGGGGGAAATTGAGTCCAACTGAATATTGAGACCCTCAGCCAGGGCGTGTGGTAAGGCTTGCATGGAAGAGGAGATCACCCTCAAAATTTATAAACAGAAAAGGAAAAACTATCACAGAAGAATCTGCTGATGCAACAAACAGCATAATTCACTGTCCAAGAGTGTAGGTAATAAAAAGCAACCCAAGATTGTTTTAAACATTAAACAGAACAAAGGAAATTATATAATCTATAAAGCAAAAATAAAGCAAGCAGATTTTAAAAGCAACTAAATATAAATAATAAAACTGAAAAGTGTAACCAGTGCAACAAGTCTCAGTGTATGGATTTAAGAACAGTCTGGGCACAGGTAAGGAAAGGATTAGAGCGTAGACTTGAGACAGAGAAAGGAGTAAACCACACCCGGGGTCCCTGAACTTAAAGATCATGACACAACTCAGTACTTAGGAAGGCACTCGGATATCCAAGGTACTGAACGCAAAGTAAATATGTAATAAATTCCTCAGACTAGTTCTTTTCTAACACAATGTAATACTGTATTTTCAGTAGCTACCAAGGTAATTCGTTTTATCTTGGACAGAACTATATGAATGGATTATAGTGACATTTTCTATGAGACAGTTCTCCATATTTTGCCTAATATTAACAATACTATGTACCACAGTGATGTACAATGATTACAGAAATTACTTCAGAATCTAGGGAGGATGCATGGTTGAGTCAGATTCTCTCCCCAAAATACCATACACTGAGCATGACACAGAAACTTTAGGCAGTCATACAAGTCATCTCTAACTCCGTGATTTATAGTTTAAATTACGATTATAGTTTTATAGTTCCATTAATAGATAAATAATGATTACACATAAACCTGGCCTTTCCTACTGGAGCAATTTGCAGAAACACGTACTAAAGGAAGGATTTTCATTTATCTTCTTAGACAGACAACTAATAAAATTGGGAAGTAATCATCAAATGGCATCTGTGATTCTCTTCATTAGTGAGCAGGAGAGAGACAGTCTGTGGGAAGTCATCTGGTCTTTCAGTAGAGGAGGTCGAGATTCCCGACTAATTTCCTGGCTGCAGACAAAGGCCGTGTACACAACCTGTGGATGGTGGTACCACTTCTATAACTAAAACATTCCGAGAGCAGCTCCAGGAGAAGCACGCGCTGCGGAGACAACCTTCTGGCAACACAAAATGAACCAAAATGCCAAAATGGCAAAGATTGACACAGAAAGATCCCATCTCAAAGGTAACCATGAAGGAGGGTCTGATTCCAGTCCTTTTCCTACGGATATCAGAAATACCTTTCCTGTGAACGTGAAGTTAGAGAGAACAGATTTTATATCATCTAACATCAGTTGCAAAAGAAAATACAGGGAAATGCTCTCCAAGACTAAATATGATGAAATAATGTCTCCTTGCATTGAGGGAACATGATTACAATTAGGATTCCATTTTATGTTCTCTACCTCTGGGTGGATAGGTGGGGCTTGTTAATTGTCATCATTTTACAGAGAAAGAAGCTGAGAGACCTAGTGGTTAAGAGACATGCCTCAACTTGCCCAATGAATGGACCTAATAGCTTCTTTTCATTTTGCCATTAATGTGGCTGTTTCGAAATAGACTGCTCTTAGGGAAGGCTGCAGGCAGAACAAGAAAACACACCTTCATAAGAGAGTTCTCCGCTGGAATCATCATAGTCTCATTCTCTCTGTGCCCAGAACTGGACCCACCATCATCCTACCAGTGTCCACCATTCATTAAGCTGCTCAACCTCTCAGGAGAGAGCTGCTCACCTCTCCTTCTCCCTCACTTCCAACCTAGCACCAAATCTTGGCAAGTCTACCTCCTAAATGCCTCTCAATACTTTGGTCCACCCACTGCCTCCATCACAGCTAGACCTCCATTATCTCCTGCCTGCATTACAGGAACCCAGCCTGCAGACTTGCACTCTCCAATCTATTCCTTTCTCTGCAGTAACAGTAATTTTTTTAAAACCACATCCGTTCAGGACTGCAGCCTGCCACGTCCCCTTCAAATGTTTTTCAGGGACCCCATTGTGACAAGTAGCTTCTGAATGCTTCCAGCTTCTGAAATGACTTAGAAGGTCTTTTTAATCTGGCCCTGCTTTCTGTCCAGGCTCATCTTGCATGCTGGCCGTTTCACTTTGTCTGCCCCACCATGCTTTCAGCCTTCAGAGTCCTGTCCATGTTGCTCCTGCGACCATGGGTACTCTCCCTTTCCTCACCACTTATGCTGACAAGCGTCTGTTCACACTTCCAATGTCTTAGCTGTCATTTTCTCTGGGAAACCTTGTAATACTGTATATGATGGAACTTGCCTGTGTTCCCCACCTGACCGCATATACCATGAGGGCAGGGTACACGTCTGACATATTCACTTCTGAAGCCCTAGGGTGTCACAGTGCCCATGAAATATTTTTCTTTATGTAGTTTTAACTTCTATGAAAATATAAGAGTTCAAAAATACAATCATGAGTAGAAACCTCAATAAATTTTCACAAGTTGAACATACTCAGTATGTAGCACCCTGATTAAGAAATAGAACATTGCTTGCTCACCAGAAGTCTTCCATTTTGCGCTTTCCAGTACATACATCCCCATGGGTAATCACAATCCTGGTTTACAATAGCATAGATTAATTTTGCATTTGCTTTTACTTTATTTAATTATACAGTACATTGCTTTTATGTATGGATTCTTTTGTTCAACATTATGTAAGATTCATCCATATTGTTGCATGTGACTATAGATCATTCATTCTCATTATAGTAGTGTCCAATACATATTTATTTAATGAACATAATGAATGAAACAATAATCACAAAAATCCAAAAGAGGAAATACATCTCTACATGTTGTGGAATGAAAGAAATGGACCAACTCCAGTCTTCAATCTGAACCTCCTAAGATGACAGGAGATATATCATTTGGCCCAACATGTCTCATGACCTTCCCCTATTCATAAGAGTAAATTTAAACATCAGCAGGAATAGGACCAATCACGTTTTTTCTGTTGTTTTATTTTTAAGGTGTGTCATCTCCATCATCAGAATCTCAGAGCCAGGTGCAAAGGGCATCATTTGAATTATAGGAGGATGACTAGAACACAACCTTCCTGGATATTAAAAGCCAGCAATACAGACGTTAAATACTGAGTGACTTCCTGCTTTTTTGCGCTTTATGGTATCCCTTTTCAGATGCCAAATGGTCTGTGAATTCCATCTGTCAGGAATTAGGGATGTACAAGGCAAGGAAAGGAAGCAGCAAATTGGAAAATAATAGACAGGGGGGCAGAATACTGAGACAGAGGGCAGATGTGGGAAAGCATCACGTGGGGATCTCAGAAGCATTGCCATGGTTCTCAACTATGTCTTCAAATGAAAATCACTTGGAGAAAATACTAATGATTAGGCTCAGTCCCAGACCAATTATTTCAGGATCTCCATGGGTGGGGCCCTGGCATCGATATTTTTTCAAAGCTTCCCAGACGGTTCTTACATGTAACCAGGTTTGAGAACCACTGGTTTAAAACAAGGACCAATAAACGGACACACCTGTAGTTGTTATCAAACTTTATTATGGGGAAATTGTCACCTGGAGAGCTTGTTTAAACTGTGGATTCTCTCAAACCCACCCCACACTACCCCCAGCTCAGATTCAGTTGGTCTGATGAGCTCTAAGAATACGCCTTTGTAACAAGCTCCCAGTGAACCTGAGGCAGGAGAGGCCCTGGGGAAGAGATGGCTAATGAGGATGAAGAAGCAGAGAGGGAGAGCTGCTGAGGAGGACCTCTCCCTCGCCTTTCTCCAGAGTGAGTGCACTGAATCTGAGTCCTGAAAGAGGTAACAGATTTGTTTTCTCTTAAAATGAATTTTGGTATATATAACAGCAAATATTGGTGCTTATTAAAATGTAAATCTTTCTTTAAATCACCTTTAAATTTAAATCTTTCTGAAAATCTTTGGATATTACTCAATGGGTACCAATTACCTCTTCACCTTCCCCTACCCAGTAGCAAATTCATCACACTAGTCTGAAGAGAACATATTATTTGAATAGGTTCTATAATGCATAATTTTCTAAACTGGAAAGCTCTGTAACCATGAGTGTGCTTTCACATGATGATTATCTGCTACTTAAGCATCTTTTAAAATGAACACTAGCTAGCTTTTAAGAAAGCCAATAGTACAAGACTTAATTTGAATGACCAAATAGGGAGGATGCATTAAATGGACTGTGAAGTTCCTTTTATTATGAGAAATGAAGAATTTGATTCAAGAATATTGGGGGGCTTTCCCCTGAACACTTGTTAAGTCATCTTTGGTATTCAATCATCTGCTTCTACATTCCAAGAGATTGCAATGTAAAAGGTACTACAGAAAGCAACTATGATGCAAGATATATTCAACAAGATTGAAGTGAAGGGTACACCCTTGAGCATGGTTAGGAATTCCCCAGCCATATAAATCCTGTTTGTGGGTGAATCAGATTGCCTACAACTGTGTGACTTTCAGTGTTTTGGTTGGTCTTTCTGGACCATCGTTTCCTTGCTTGTAAAACAAAGCTGCTAGTAATAGCTCAATTTACTGAGATCCTGTATGTTAGGACTTTTGTGTATACCTTTCTTTATACATTAACTCTATGACCTATGATTATCCCATTGTATAGATGAGGAAATTGAGACTCCAAGTGGTTGGCTCCTAAGTGGCAGAACAAGAAGCCAGTTTCACTAGCTTTGAAGTTCCTAGAGTTTAGGGCCCATGTCTTGCTCACAGTTGCACCCTTTGGGTCTAGCACGTCTAGTACAGTGCGTGGCACAGGGCAGTTCAGTAATCATTTCCACCTCCAATTATTTTATTATGTATGCATCAGTAACATTGGTATTAATATACCAAAACAAATTTTATAACCCAAGATTGGGAACATTTGAAAAGTTCAGTATTTTGCTTCAGGGGAGTTGAGAGGAGGAATTGCAGAGTCATTGGGTGGCAGTTTGTCATGGTAACCAGAGAACAGACTAGGATGGAGTCTGGTATACTCCCTACCTTCCTAGTTTTGTGATATTTAAGGCCAATTAGCTTATCTCAATTTCTTTATCTGTGAGAGCTAAAGTGAATCCAATGATCCCTGTGGGACATTCAAATGCAAACTTCTTTGCACATACTCATTGTTTTCTATTTTAATAAAAAGGCCATCTACCACTCTGATTTTAAATATCCTCCAAAATTCACTTACCTAGGGGAAAATCCAACTATCTAATTTGCACAGGAGTGTCTGTAAATGGAGTTGACTATTCAGACCTTTTGCATATCATATTTATTCAAGGATCTGCAGCCTTCTGCACTCTATTTATCTTTAGTCTGTAGGTAGTCTCCTTTTCAGATGACAAGGAGAGACAAATCAAATATTATACTCAGAGTGAGCAATATAATTCCATTTCACTCAACACTCCTTGAGTTTTCTTCTACCAAGATCAGCTTGTATAGCATTTAAAAAACTAAACAAATCTCTATGCAAATAAGAGCTCTGTTAGATAGATAACATGTTCAGGAAATGAAAAGGGCCAGTGAGTTCTGATTTAGAATGTTCCCCTTAACAAATACAGGCATGGGTCCATAATTCTTAGACCAGTCAGATAAATAGAAATGTGAATCTAGAGATGCCTACAGACCATCTAGGAGAGAGAATAATAAACTCCACTTAGGTCAGAAGTAACTCCTTTGCAATCTGATTTCAAGGGGTAGCAAGTACTTCTCTATCATCTATTCTATTCTGGCCTATTCTTTTTCATTCCACTCCTCTCAGTCTTTCAGTGAATATGCATTGTATTCCTACCATGAACATAAGGTGGTGGAGAACAAACAAACAAACAAAAAAACACAATAGAAAGGGAACTTTTTTTGAGAGGGGGACACACTTACAAAATCTCAAGTGCCATAAAATAATGCTAGTACTAAAACCTCAGGCTTGCGAAACACACCATCCTGGGTTGTAATTCCATCTTTCCTAGCTGTGCAAACCTGAGCAAGGCATTTAACGTCTGAGTTAGTGTCCTCAATCTGTAATAAATAAGTGATGATGTTGATGATATCTACTTAATAAACCTGCTGTAATGACTGAAATGATATGTGTAAAAAAGGTCATGGGACTGATTACATATTTGTTCTTCTAAAAAATGATAGCTCTACAGGTTATTGAGAGAGGACAGAGTACTTCATTTTAACTAGGATTGTGGAATAGGCTTTGTAGGTTCCTTTCTTTTCCTTTATGAATATAATTTATTGTCAAATTGGCTTACCTACAACACCCACTGCCCATCCCAACAAGTGCCCTCCTCAATGCTCATCACCCATTTTTCCTTCTCTCCCCCCGCCCGCCATCCACTCTCAGTTTGCTCTCTGTATTTAAGAGTCTCTTATGGTTTGCCTTTCTCCCTCTCTGTTGGTAACTATTTTTTCCCCTTCCCCTCCCCCCATGGTCTTCTGTTAAGTTTCTCAAGATCCACACATGACTGAAAACATATCTGTCCTTCTCTGACTGACTTATTTCACTCAGCATAATACCTTCCAATTCCATCCACGTTGCTGCAAATGGAATGATTAGAATACTGCTTCCTAGGCTCTTAATAGGTGCTACTGCCCTTGATCCCAAAAAGCATCCTTTCCTTCTTAAAACTCAGTTTTGCTGATATTACGGCAGCCTGATTCAGTGTGTATTTCTTGCTCTTGCTCCAAAGCCCGTTGGTTCTTTGCTGACTCCTTTCCTCCTCTCCCTCCCCAAGTCCTAGTCCTGGAGTCCTGACTCTCCTATCTTGACCTATGCTTTTTGTGGGTCAACTGCCACATCTGTGCTTCTGACCCCTTTGTGTCTACCTTCTGAGATAAGTGTACCTCCAACTAGAAGAGCAGAGCACACAAAAGCCAGATGCTTCAAGGGCTATAAGATGTTCCAGAAATGAGGTGCTAAGATCAAAAGAGAACTTTTGAGCTCATCTCAAGCACAGGCTTTTTTTTTTTTTTTTTTTTGCTAAGGTCTACCTCACATGTCAACTTCCTTGGGCTTGTGGGGAGCACTGCCATGTAAGTCTTCCTGAAGCACTGCTTTTCTTAGGTTTTGTTCCCACTGCAAGGTTACCCTATTCCCTTGTACCTTGAATCCAAGCTTCTCTGCAGGAACCACTTCTGTGTACTCAACCATACATTAACCATATCTCCCTAAAGCTACTCTCTCCATGCTATCTCTTTGCTGACAAATTTGGGGGCATATTTATTTGAAGGTAATGACACATGCAAAAGTGCCTGGCACTTTGTAAGGCACATAGAAAGTGTTCAATAACAACTTCTATAACAACCCCAGCTTGATTGTTAGGAGAGCGCTACAAGGAGCAGTTTCATCAGTCGTGTGATCATGCAAACGCATGTGGGTCTGTTTTTGCCATTTCCATGTGCTGGGTCCACATGTTCACTACTTCCTTCCCACAGAGCCCCCTGACATGGGGCCTCTTTACAAGGAAGACTCCTTCTTGACTTGCTTCTCCACAGTCTCAAAAATCTCTAGACACAGACTACCCTAAGAGCCAGAGGAGAAAACAACTGTAGCTAAATTATAAGTCAGGATGCAGGATATTTATAGAGTGTCATATACTGCCCAAACCAAACCTCGTGAGAGGA
This sequence comes from Prionailurus viverrinus, assembly GCF_022837055.1. Lineage (NCBI taxonomy): Eukaryota > Metazoa > Chordata > Mammalia > Carnivora > Felidae > Prionailurus > Prionailurus viverrinus. Next base: position 78,910,194 of record NC_062564.1, read on the forward strand.
ACAGGCAATATTCTAAACAGTGACTTGCTTCTTTCTGCAGAACAGAGAAAGTATGCTTTATTATTGTTCAGGTAAACCTAGATCTTTGGGTGGGGAAACTAGTGAGATTTATGTTTCCCTAAGAATTATAGCTTTGCAACTGCAAATACAAAGACCTAGCTGGCATTCAGAGAAGGAGAACTCATCTTTTCACAGCTTCAGCAAATATTTGTTGAGATCATACTATAGCCACAGCATAGTCTCCCATCCAAAACTAATTACCTGGAGGTATTCATGAATAAGTATATGGTTATTGTGTGAATATCTCTATTGTTTGACCTACCGGTTCCGTTCTGAGCATGTCAGTATCTAATTTTCTCTCCTATTATATTGGAAGTTTATATTATAATATAATGCTATATTGTAATATAATATTACAATGTAATATGTTGATGGAAGAGAGCATATATCTCTCATCTGTGTATCCCTGTCAGGTAGCACAATGTTGACGTATAGTGGGCTCTTCATAATGTTTTATTCATAGAGTGAATGAATGAGAGTATGCCGGCAAGAACACCACTCAGAAAACTGTTGGAGCAAATCAAGTGAAACAGGAAAGCTGGAGTCGAGGTTGCAGCATTGGGAATGGACACAAAGGACATTGCATAAATAGGTGAAGTCCTGGAACATTTTCCAAAATGATAATGAAAAGGCATAATCTTGTTCCTCCTTACTGAATTATGGGCCACCATAGTAAATAATGATATAGGCTTACTGGTCTATGTATCCAACAAAGAAAACATGGATAAGGATAACGCTTGTAGCCAATACAAGAAATCTCTCACTCACCTGCCTTGTGCATGGACACTTAGGTGTAAACTGCACACAAAAGCAAGTGTATGGACACATGCACAAACACACACACCAATTCTTAATTTCTAGTTTTACTGCCAATTACGAAACAAAACACAAGAATTACAGGCCCCCCAAAAAAGCAATGGGAACCAAAAGAAGCAAATGGATGGGCACCTAGGTGGCTCAGTCAGTTAAGACTCCGACCTCAGCTCAGGTCATGATCTCATAGCTCGTGGGTTCGAGCCCCATGTTGGACTCTGTGTTGACATCTCAAAGCCTAGAGCCTGCTTCAGATGCTGTGTCTCCCTTTCTCTCTGCCCCTCCCCTGCTAATGCTCTGTCTCTCTCTCTCTCTCTCAAAATAAATAAACATTAAATTTTTTAAAAATGTTAAAAAAGCAAATGGATCACAAGTTTTTCAAAACATTTAAGTCCTTAAGAAATTGTAATGATTAGGGGCACCTGGGTGGCGCAGTCGGTTAAGCATCCAACTTCAGCCAGGTCACGATCTCGCGGTCCGTGAGTTCGAGCCCCGCGTCAGGCTCTGGGCTGATGGCTCAGAGCCTGGAGCCTGTTTCCGATTCTGTCTCCCTCTCTCTCTGCCCCTCCCCCGTTCATGCTCTGTCTCTCTCTGTCCCAAAAATAAATAAAAAACGTTGAAAAAAAATTAAAAAAAAAAAGAAATTGTAATGATTAATAAAGCATGCTTACAAATAGTCATAATATTGTCAACTGATCTCATCTCTTTACCACCAGAAAAGAAAAAGACTAGGTTATCATCAACAGTGGGAAAAAAATGCTATTAAAATGGCTAAAATCCAAAACATTGAAATGCTGGATTCATGAGTATGTGGAGCAACAGAAAATCTCATTTATTGCTAGCGAGAATTGCAAAACAGCACAGCAACCTTAGAAGGCAGTCTGACAATTTCTTACAAAACTAAATACACTCTTACATATCATCCAGCAATGGCATTCTTTGGTATTTACCCAAATGAGTAGAAATTACATGTCCACACAAATGTTTAAAACAGCTGTATTCATAACTGCCAAAACTTGAAAGCAACCAAGAAGTTGCCTGATATGTGAATGAATAGACAAGCTGCGGTGTAGCTATACAATGGAATATTATACAGCAATTTGAAAAATTAACTTCAAGCCACAAAAACACATGGAGGGAACTCAAATGCATTTTACTAAATAAAAGAAGACTATCTGACGAGGCTGTATGATTCCAACTATATGACGCTCTGAAAAGGTAAACTATGAAGATAGTAAAAGATCAGGAGTTACCGGGAGGAGGGAAGGATAAATAACTGGAAAACAAGGAATGTTTAAAGAAGTGAAGAGTGTATCAATAGCCAAAGTATGGAAAGAGCCCAATGTCCATCAATGGATGAATGGATAAAGAAGATGTGGTGTGTATGTGTGTGTGTGTGTGTGTGTGTGTGTGTGTGTAGAGAGAGAGAGAGAGTGTGTATATATATATATATATATAGAGAGAGAGAGAGAGAGAGAGAGAGAGAGAGGAGTATTCCAATCAAAAAGAATGAAATCTTGCCATTTGCAACTACGTGGATGGAACTGGAGGGTATTATACTACATGAAATTAGTCAGACAAAGACAAAAATATGACTTCACTCATATGAGGACTTTAAGAGATAAAACAGATGAACATAAGGGAAGGGAAACAGAAATAATATAAAAACAGTGAGGCGGACAAAACATAAGAGAGTCTTAAATATGGAGAACAAACAGAGGGTTACTGGAGGGATTATGGGAGGGGGGATGGGCTAAATGAGTAAGGGGCATTAAGGAATCTACTCCTGAAATCATTGTTGTACTATATGCTAACTAACTTGGATGTAAATTTAAAAAATTAAAAAATATAAAAAAATAATATTCCATAAAAAAAAAAGAAATGAGAGTGTTCCCTATGATACTATAAATTGAATACATTTTATTATGTATTTGTCAAAACACATAAAATATACAACACAAAGAGTGAACTCTAATGTAAGCTATAGACTTTAGCTACTAATGTATCACTATTTGCTCATCAACTTTATCAAATGTACCACCTTAGTGCAAAATGTCAATTATAGAGGTAACTATATGTGGGGGTAGACAGGGGATACATAAAAACTCTGCTCAATTTTTCTGTCAAACAAAAACCACTCTAAAAAATAAAGTCCACTAATTAAGAAAAAAAAGACAAACAGCAACAGTTCTATACTGTATCACACTTAGTCCAAATACTACTTTTTTAATAAACTTTAAAAAAAATGGGTGTGGCAAAATAATAAATGAATAATTTCTAACTGTGTTCCTATGAGCTTCTTCTGAGTCATTAGTGCTCTAAAGGTCTAATGTGGTCTTTATATTTATAATTTTATTTTTCAGTTTTATTTTATTTGAATCCAAGTTAGGTAACATATACTGTAATAATGGTTTCAGGAGTAAAACCCACTGACTCATCATTTACATATAACACCCAGTGTCTTACCAACAAGTGCCCTCCTCAATGCCTGTCACCTATCTGGCCCATCACCCCCACCCAACACCTCTCCAGCAAACCTCAATTTGTTCTCTGTATTTAAGAGTCTCTTATGGTTTGTGTCCCTCTCACTTTTTTTTTCCTTCCCTTCCCCTATGTTAATCTTGTTTTGTTTCTTAAATTCCACATTTGAGTGAAATCATATGATACTTGTCTTTCTTGGACTGACGTATTTCACTTAGCAAAATACATTCTAGTTCCATCCAAGTTGTTGCAAATGGCAAGATTTCATTCTTTTTGATCACCAAGTAATGTTCTATCTTCTTTATCTATAAATCAGTCAATGGACATTTGGGCTCTTTCCATAATTTGGCTATTGTTGATAGCACTATTATAAACATTGGGGTGCATGTGCCCTTCAAATCAGCATTTTTTTACCCTTTTGATAAATACCTAACAGTGCAATTGCTGGGTCATAGGGTAGCTCTATTTTTAATTTTTTGAGGACCCCCCATACTGTTCTCCAGAGTGGCTGCACCAGTTTGCATTCCCACCAGCAGTCAAAAGTGTCCCCCTTTCTCCACATCCTCACCAACATCTGTTGTTTTCTGAGTTGTTAATTTTAGCTATTCTGACAGGTGTGAGGTGGTATCTCATTGTGGTTTTGATTTGTATTTCCCTGATGATGAGTGATGTTGAGCATCCTTTCATGTGTCTGGTAGTCATCTGAATGTGTTCTTTGGAAAAGTGTCTCTTCATGTCTTCTTTCCATTTCTTCACCTGATTATTTGGTTTTTGGGTGTTGAGTTTAATAAGTTCCTTATAGATTTTAGACAGTAGCCTTTTATCTGATAGGTCATTTGCAAACATCTTGTCCCATTCTCTCAGTTGCCTTTTAGAGTTGTGACTTGTTTCCTTCACTGTGCAGATTTTTATCTTGATGAGGTCCCCAAATAGTTCATTTTTGCTTTTGTTTCCCTTGCCTCCACAGATATGTCAAGTAAGAAGTTGCTGCAGCTGAGGTCAAAGAGGTTGTTACCTGTTTTCTCCTCTAGGATTTTGATAGCTTCTTGTGTTACATTTAGGTCTTTCATCCTATTTTTTTTTGTGTATTATATATTTTTGTGTATTATATAAGAAAGTGGTCCTGGTTCATTCTCCTGCACGTCTCTGTTCAGTTTTTCCAAAACCATTTGCTTAAGAGACTCTTTTTTGTTTCCATTAGATACTCTTTCCTGCTGTGTTGAAGAATATTTGGCCATACAGTTGTGGGTCTATTTCTGGGTTTTCTATTGTGTTCTATTGATCTATGTGTCTGTTTTTGTGTCAGTACCATACCGTCTTGATGACTACCGTTTTGTAATATAGCTTGAAGTCCAGAATTATGATGCCTCCAACTTTGGTTTTCTTCTTCAACATTACTTTGGTTATTTGGGGTCTTTTCTGGTTCCATTCAAATTTTAGAGTCATTTGTTCCAACTCTGTGAAGAATGCTAGTGTTATTTTGATAAGAATTGCACTGAATGTGTACATTGCTTTGGGTAGTATTTAAACTGTTAGCAATCAGTCAAGAATTGCTTACATAGGTGAGGTGTGAGATAAGACAACAAAGGAAGTGTAGACAGTAAGCCCAGCTCAGTGACTTGCAATAGCAGGAAGCAGCTTCTACCCCTAAGTTGAAAAGACAAAGGGAGGAAGACATGTTATGACAGCCAGGGGCTGGGCTGTAGAGAAAGCTAGAACCAAATGGCCCATGGGACCTGGGGTGGCAGAGAAGGCACTAACACTGACATAAATGTTCCCAGGAAGTAAGACCATGCTTCTCCCTTCTACCCACTCCAGTCTCTTCTGAGAACTGTTTTATTGGCTAACCAACCTGTCATGGGAGGTGGGCAATGGGACAGCAAGGATCTGCTTCCCTGTAACACAGACCAGAGGGAGAGAAGGGAGAGGTCTCGAACAGTCTGGTCCAAAACTAGTATACCATCAGAGAAGAAAATAATAATAATAATAATAATAATAATAATAATAATAAAACAAGGATGCTAGTGAAGTGAATTAACTGGGTTTTAAAAATACTTACCCTTGGGGGCACCTGGGTGGCTCAGTTGGTTAAGCACCCGACTTTGGCAAATGTTGTGGTCTCACAGTTCATGAGTGCGAGCCCCATGCTGGGCTCTGTGCTGACAACTCAGAGCCTGGAGCCTACTTTGGATTCTGTGTCTACTTCTCTCTCTGCCCCTCCCCCACTCATGCTTTTTCTCTCTCTCTCTTTCTCTCTCTCTCTTCTCTCTCTGTCAGAAATAAACATTTAGAAAATAATATAATAAATACTTATCCTTAAAAGAACATTAGAAAAAGAAGATGTAAAAAGGAAAGAAAAAGAAGATATCAAATAGATACTATGACCAAAATTCAAAAAGTAGCAATAGTCATTTACTATAAAGACCATCACTTCTTCCCAGTTCCCATGACATTTCTTGTATTATCTGCTCCCCACCACCCCCAGCCATAGGAAGCATAACTTCATTACATGAACTTAAGCCAACAAGATTCTGTCTCCTGGGAAGTGGAAACCAGAGACACTAGCTGAAGACTTTATAATAAGGAGAAGGGAAATTAGGAACTACCTGACTTTCAAGCTCCCAGTAAAAGATCGTGAGATGCACCCCCTCATTCATGTTAGCTTGAATGGGTTTCTGCTTTTGCTAAAATCATCCCTAAGATAGTCAGCTATAAAAAGTAGTATTTTGGGGCACCTGGGTGGCTCAGTTGGTTGAGCATCCAACTTCAGCTCAGGTCATGATCTCGTGGTTTGTGGGTTTGAGCCCCGCAATGGGCTCTGTGCTGACAGCTCAGAGCCTGGAGCCTGCTTTGCATTCCCTCTCTCTCTCTCTCTCTCTCTCTCTCTCTCTCTCTCTCTCTTTCTCTTTCTCTTTCCCTCTCTCCCTCTCTCCCTCTCTCTCAGAAATAAATATTAAAATTTTTTTTTAAAAAGTAGTATTTCAAACTTTCAGATTGAAGTTTTGCCTTTATGATTCCTGTGATAACATATATGAGATAAATGAAAAAGACATTTTATTATGATTTAGGATTGAATACACCCAAAGAAATTCTCAGAGTACCCATGGTACATATTTGTACTGGATTCAGAATAATGGAGTTTGGACATTGATTGTAATCAAAACAATGAACTCAGAAGAACATAATGGGGTAAAAGTTAAGGTTACCAGCTGTCTCACAACCAACAAAAACATTTTCTAAGCCAGTTATAAGAGAAAACACAGGTGCAAGGAAGATGTCCAAACTGTAGGAGGAAAAGTAGAAGATATTCAAAGGCACTTTAAAAATATATATACTAAAAAGCCCTGCACTGGTTTCTCTCCAACATTCCAGGGCTTAAAGGGGGCTACTAATTTATAAATTATAAATAAATTTAATATATATAAACATATAACTAATTTATAGTGAATTCAGCAACTTTTTATTCTCCACATTTTTTCTTTTACTTTTCTTAAAATCTTTTTCTCCTTCATCTACAAAGAAATTGTAGAGTCGAGGTGGAATAACTGAGCCCTCAGTACCTGTCATGTGGTCCCAGTAGAGAATTGTACGGAAATATGCATTTGCATATGTATTAAGCAGTGTAGGCTCCAGAAATTTAAGCATATTGACTAAAGTCCTAAAAGGATTTTCATTTAATTTCATTTGGGAATAGATATGACCCTACTTATTTGTATACTTCTATTTAATATTAAGTTCTACATAGCTATAAAATGGCATATTGCATATACATTGCAACAAGATATATTGCATTTTGCTTTTAAGCACCCACGTGTTAACAGTTACTAGACACGACTTAAAACAGTGGATGCACAGTTGATAAATCATACACTCACACACACACACACACACACACACACACACACACACACACACCTGGATTCAGGACATTTCTAGAAAAGTTCACCATCCATAGCTACTTTTGAATGTGATAGGCTGACAAGAATTAATTGAGTCACATCCGGAGAAATTCTGTTTTCAACAAATGGCTCTCTTGTACAGTGGTTTCCAAATGTGGCTGATCAGAATTCTCAACAGATCTGAGAGGAGCCTGGTTTAGGACTACTGGCTCAGATTATCTTCTGCTATAGTCTAATTCATAGCAACCCTATTAATTCAGGAATTTCTACAGATTTATTAGAAAATATCAGCTGCCACAAAAATAAAGTTTAACATGACTATGAGTCAAACAATAACCTCACTGTCTTCCTGATTACATGGATGTTTTGAGGTAAATTTCCCCTCTAGAGTGCTATTTATGTACTATAGGAGCTTATGCTTAGGTTGACAGATCTAGAGATCACCCGAATGCTCATTTTATGGATTAGGGAACAAAGTATCTGGGACTTTTGAAATGAACAAGTGTTTTGAGTACGAGGCTGAACATAATATATCCTAGAACGGAGCTTCTTCAAATATTCACAAGTCTGTTTTCATCCAAAAGAATGAATGTTCTTTATATCCAATGAAAATCAGCCATAGACCCTCCACCTCTTATCAAATTCAAGATCTATTGTAGGATGATTATACATTAATAGTAAAGATCTCCTTTATAGTCCCCTGTTATACAGAAAATTCCTAAAAGAACACTTGTAAAAATAAGTACTATTCTTTTAAACTATATTTCTTTAATCAATCAGATTGCACATTTATGACTTTCTTTTTTGTTAACAGAAGAAAAACACCCAGTTAGAGTTTTTCTTTCTAAAAGATCTTAATATAGAAGTTTTGGAGTTGAAGACTCTTTTTTATACTATCTGGATTGCATTTTTACATAACACTATTTTTAGAATAGTATAGTATTCTATAGTCTGTCAGGTATTTAAATCATCTTTCAACAGATGTCATTTTAAAAGTCATAATTTTGTATACATTATCTCATCTGATCCCTCCCCCACACACACACAAAAAAACCTTTCAAGTAGGATGATATTTTAATCTTCATATTTGCAGATGAGCCAACTGGAATTTCACAAATCTAAAGTAACTTAGACTGAGAGACTTTCAGGAAAGAATAAATCATGAAGACCTACATCAGAATCACTTGAGGGGAAGGAGAATTAAATCCAGATTCCTAGGCATTGCCCCCAACACTTCTGAATCAGAATCTCTGGGAGCAGAGACCAGGAATCATGGAGATAATCTAGTCATTTTCAAACTGTTTTCTGAGTCCTAGGGTTCTGCAGGGGACAGTTCAGGGACTGCTGTAGGAGTGAAGAGAAAGCTTAATGAGGATCCCAACTCAGCCTTAAGTCTTACATGTAATAGGTTTCCTTCTACAATTTCATTTGAAGGAAAATGGGGTGGGTATTCCTCTTTTTTTTTAAGCACCTGCATTTGTCAGATGAAGAACCTAGTCTCATAAAGGACCAAGGTCAAACAGCTTGTCGGGACAAAACCAGGTTCTGACACTTTGATGCCTGCTCCAGGGTTTTTCCATTACACCATAGTGAATCTTCCTGCGGTAGAAATGTTCCCAGGAGAGAGCCTCTGCTATTGCAGAATATTTACAAATACCAGATACATTCATATAAATACAAAATTAGCAGTTCAGCAGAGCTTTTTTTCAAACTGTAATATTGTGATTTTCACATGAACCACTTGGTTAATCAGACAGACTGTAGGAACTTGAAAGCAGGTAGACTAGGACTTGGTGGTTTGGATCCCTGACCTCCACTGTTCCACTGATAGAAGTCCCCAACTCCAGAAGGATCTTGGCCTCTGGTATCTCTCCATTTGCCCTACTTCTCCTGCAGCTCAATATCCATGAGACCACAGAGTGAGGGGGCAGGGCCTTTTCTTTTTAATCTCCTACATTCATTTCCTACATCCTGTTTGGAACAACATGATCCGTGAGTTCCAGTTTCACAGTCACAATTACACCAGGGACAAGTGCAGTGTTCAGGCTGCCTCTGCCTAGAGTTTCAAATCTAGGCAACTGGAAATAGTTAACTGGGAGGAGGAATTTCCTAAGTCCTTCCAAGGAAAACTCTAATAGTCAATGGAGGAAACTCTGGCTTCAAAGATCATTTGATAAGACCCACCAGATATTGCTACATAATGTATACGTACATTGATCAAATAGAGCAAGCATGTGACATTTTTAATTTCTTTTCCTTTTTTTTTAAACATACATTCTCTATCCCACTCCAACCCCAATGAAACTGTAAATAGAAACTTTAGATGTCGTAACGTGTAGCAACTGTATGTGTTCAGATTCATGCCATGTGTCTGGATTACATAAAAATACTATAATAATATCCACCTAAAAGATTCATAACAAATACATTTGGAAAATATTTTAGACAGTTGTACCCACATATACTGTCACTTTTGACACCTTGGAGCATTCCAATGAGGCCACCAGTAACTATAATTTATGATGACAAGATAGACATGGTACTGTATATGTATCCATTTGTCATTCTTGGTTAAATATGTACATAAGTAAATATTTGTGCCAGAGACAACAAATTCCACATGCCCTCCATCAGCCCTTGAAACCTAGATAGCCATAGTTGGTACTAGCATGACCTCACTGGCACCTACCATTGAGGTGGCACTGGTCAAACCAGGTGCATCAAGGTGGATATCACTGCAACCTGTTGGTGGGTGCATTCTGTTACCCATGGATAAGGTGGAGATGAACAGTCATGATGTATAGGGAAGTCAGAAAGACTGCAATAATCTAGTACACATTGAAGACAGGAGGAAGCAGAAGCTTTACATAAATAAGAGAATCTGCTAGAAGGAATAAAGGAGCCAAAACAGATACCAAGAGAGAAGTTAAGACTCCTTAAATGAGATCAAGAAGGAACAGTTCAGTTCTCAGTGAGTTTCTTCATGTGGTTCCAGACCACATGTATCCTTCCACTAAGACTCCACTGCTTGGGTTGTTAGAGCAGTTCTCTATTCCTTTCTATCAAAGCAAAAATGCCTAACTAAATATTCAGTGAGAAAAAGGAAATAGGAAATATTAAATTTGTGTTTTATTTCACAAAGAACTTTCAATTTGAAAACTCAGTGTTCAAATGATCACCCCCAATACAAGTTTGTGTGTGTGGTTCTGTTATTGTATGTTTTTGTGGTGTTTTTAAAAGATGAAATAATGCTAGCTGAAACAAGAAAAATAAGGGCCATAATGTTTATTGGTACTTCCAATTAACATATTAAATATTAAGTGGCCTAACATTTTTAAATTACCCAACTATTTTATGATTTGATTCCAATTAAATGAAGAATTTCATTTAAAGAAAGTTATGAATTCAGCAAGTTGAGAGTTAAGTGAAAGCTAATAAGTTTGTGAGTTTTTACGAACATTTTCCTTCTTTATATTTCCACCAATCTGATGTATCTCAAAAGAGTCTGCCCAAATTATTCAAAATAAAATTACCTCTGATCTTCAACCATACATTTTTCAAGCAGGGATAATTTAAATCTATAAGAGATTATTTCAGAAGACTTTGAACAACGGAAAGGAATGGCTTATAATGAAAATTACTTTCTCCTTACACAGCATTGTATCGTAATATGGAATTCTTATGTACTCAAAGGCAGCTATTTCTTCATATACTTTTACACAAAATAGACTCTAAATAGGAGCCATTATGATTCCAAGGACTGAGCACAGGAACAGGAGTCAGAAGCATGGAGTCAGCCTTGGCTCTGCTTCTAAAATGCTACATGATCTGGACCATAGTCACCTAATCCACCTAGTTCAATGTTTGTTTCTCTGAAAAACATGAAGCTAAAGTAATTCAGGTATCCCTTATAACATTAGACTGATACTTGCCTTTTATTCTGAAATTTTCTGGAAACTTATTTAGAGATGGGAGTGACACTACATATATTGTGTAGAGTAGCTAAGCTTCATAATTAATTGTATTCCTTTTTTATAACATGGGCATGGTGGGAGCAACCTTCTTGGAGAACCACAAGAAAATGATTCTTTTTTTAAAAATATAATTTATTGTCAAATTGGCTAACATACAGTGTGTAAAGTGTGCTCTTGATTTTGGGGGTAGATTCCTGTGGTTCATCGCTTACACACACCACCCAGTGCTCATCCCAACGAATGCCCTCCCCAATGCCCATCACCCATTTCCCCTCCCCCAGCACCCCCATCCACCCTCAGTTTGTTCTCTGTATTTAAAAGCGTTTATGGTTTGCCTCCCTCCCTCTCTGATTATAACTATTTTTTCCGATCCCTTCCCCCATGGTCTTCATTAAGTTTCTCAAGATCCACATATGAGTGAAAACATATGATATCTGTCTTTCTCTGACTGACTTATTTCACTCAGCATAATATCTTCCAGTTCCATACACGTTGCTGCAAACGGCATGATTTCATTCCTTCTCATTGCCAAGTTGTATTGCATTGTATATATAAACCAATCTTCTTTATCTATTCATCAGTCAATGGACATTTAGGCTTTCTCCATGATTTGGCTATTGTTGAAAGTGCTTCTATAAACATTGGGGTACCTGTGCCCCTATGCATTCACACTCCTGTATCCCTTGGGTAAATTCTTATTACTGCTATTGCTGGGTTGTAGGGTAGTTCTATTTTTATTTTTTTGAGGAACCTCCATGCTGTTTTCCAAAACAGCTGCACCAGTTTGCATTCCCACCAACAGTGCAAGAGGGTTCCCATTTCTCCACATTCTTGCCAGCATCTGTAGTATCCTGAGTTGTTCATTTTAGCCACTCTGACTAGTGTGAGGTGGTATCTCAGAGTAGCTTTGATTTGTATTTCCCTGATGATGAGTAACATTGAGCATCATTTCATGTGTCTGTTGGCCATCTGGATGTCTTCTTGGAAAAGTGTCTATTCATGTCTTCTGCCCATTTCTTCACTGGATTATTTGTTTCCAGGGTGTTGAGTTTAGTAAGTTATTTATAGATTTTGGATACTAACCCTTTATCTAATATGTTATTTGCAAATATCTTTCCCATTCTGTTGGTTGCCTTTTCGTCTTGTTGATTGTTTCCTTTGCACTGCAGAAGGTTTTTATCTTTATGAGGTCCCAGTAGTTCATTTTTGCTTTTAGTTCCCTTGCCTTTGGAGATGTGTCAAGCAAGAAATTGCTGCAGCTGAGGTCAAAGAGGTTGTTGCCTGATTTCTCCTCTAAGGGTTTGATGGTTTCCTGTCTCACATTTTGAGTTTCATCCATTTTGGGTTTATTTTTGTCTATGGTCTAAGAATGTGGTCTAGTTTCATTCTTCTGCATGTTGCTGTCCAGTTCTCCCAGCATCATTTGCTAAAGAGACTGTCTTTTTTCCATTGGAAACTCTTTCCTGCCTTGTCAACAATTAGTTGGCTATACATTTGTGGGTCCAATTCTTGGTTCTCTATTCTATTCCATTGGTCTATGTGTTGGTTTTTGTGCCAGTACCATACTGTCTTGCTGATTACAGCTTTGTAGTAGAGGCTAAAGTCTGGGATTGTCATGCGTCCTGCTTTGGTTTTCTTCTTCAGTATTACTTTGGCTATGTGGCATCTTTTGTGGTTCCATACACATTTTAGGGTTGTTTGTCTAGCTTTAAGAAGAATGCCGGTGCATTTTGATTGGGATTGCATTGAATGTGTAGATTGCTTTAGGTAGTATGGTCATTTTAACAGTATTTATTCTTCCAATCCATGAGCATGGAATGTTTTTCCATTTCTTTGTGTCTTCTTCAATTGCCTTCATAAGCTTTCTATAATTTTCAGCATACAGATCTTTTACATCTTTGGTTAGGTTTATTCCTAGGTATTTTATGGTTCTTGGTGCAATTGTAAGTGGGATCAGTTTCTTTAATTCTCTTTTTGTTGCTTCATTATTGGTGTATAAAAATGCAACCGACTTCTGTACATTGATTGTGTACCTGTGACTTTGCTGAATTCATGGATCAGTTCTAGCAGTCTTTGGGTAGAGTCTTTTGGGTTTGCCATGTAGAATATCATGTCATCTGCAAAAATTGAAAGTTTGACCTCTTCCTTGCCAATTTTGATACGTTTTATTTCATTTTGTTGTCTGATTGTGGATGCAAGGACTTCCAACACTATGTTAAACAACAGTGGTGAGAGTGGATACCCCTGTTGTGTTCCTGATCTCAGGGGGAAAGCTCTCATTTTTCCCCATTAAGGATGATATTAGCTGTGGGCTTTTCATATATGAAGGCCATTGTCTCTTTATTGATTTTCTGTCTAGATGATCTGTCAATTGTTGTAAGTGGAGTATTAAAGTCTCGGGGCGCCTGGGTGGCACAGTCGGTTAAGCGTCCGACTTCAGCCAGGTCACGATCTCGCAGTCCGTGAGTTCGAGCCCCACGTCAGGCTCTGGGCTGATGGCTCAGAGCCTGGAGCCTGTTTCCGATTCTGTGTCTCCCTCTCTCTCTGCCCCTCCCCCATTCATGCTCTGTCTCTCTCTGTCCCAAAAATAAATTTAAAAAATGTTGAAAAAAAATTTAAAAAAATAAATAAATAAATAAATAAATAAATAAATAAAGTCCCCTGCAGTTACCACATTCTTACCAATAAGATTGCTTATGTTTGTGATTAATTGTTTCATATACCTGGGTGCTATCAAATTTGGTGCATAACATTTATAATTATTAGTTCTTCTTGATGGATAACCCCATAATTATGATATAATGTCCTTCTTAATCTCTTGTTACAGCCTGTAGTTTAAAATCTAGTTTGTCTGATATAAGTATGGCTGCTCCTGCTTTCTTTTGACTTCCAATGCGTGATAGATGGTTCTCCATCCCCACACTTTCAATCTGAAGGTGTCCTCAGGTCTAAAATGGTCTCTTGTAGACAGCAAATAGATGGGCCTTGTTTTTTTTAATCCATTCTGATACCCTATGTCTTTTGATTGGAGCACTTAGTCCATTTACATTCAGTGTTGTTATTAAAAGATACAGATTTAGAGTCATTGTGTAATCTGTAGGTTTCATGCTTATAGTGATGTCTCTGGTCCTTTGTGGTTTTTGCAACATTCTACTCACAGAGTCCCCCTTAGGATCTCTTGTAGGGCTGGTTTAGTGGTGATGAATTACTTCAATTTTTGTTTGGGAAAACCTTTATCTCTCCTTGTATTCTGAATGACAGGCTTGCTGGATAAAGGATTCTTGCCTGCACATTTTTCCTATTCAGTACATTGAAAATTTCCTGCCACTCCTTTCTGGCCTGCCAAGTTTCAGTAGGTAGGTCTGCTACTACCCTTATGTGTCTACCCTTGTAGGTTAAGGCCCGTTTATCCCTAGCTGCTTTCAGAATTCTCTTTATCTTTTTTATTTTGCCCGTTTCACTAGGATATGTCATGCATAAGATCAATTCAAGTTATGTCTGAAGGGAGCTCTCTGTGCCTCTTGGATTTCAATGTCTGTTTCCTTCCCCAGATTGGGGAATTTCTCAGCTATGATTTGTTCAAGTACACCTTCTGCCCCTTTCTCTCTCTTCTTCTTCTTCTGGAATTCCTATGATATGGATATTATTCCATTTCGTTCCATTCCATTTCATTTCATTTCATTTGGTGGAGCAGACACCACCAAATAACTGCTAGAACTGTCACTTAGTTCTCTAATTCTCCCCTCATGGTCCAGAATTTTTTTATCTTTTTTTCCAGCTTCTGTCTCTTTTTCTCAGCTTCATCATTTCCCATAATTTTATCTTCTGTTTCACCTGTTCTCCCCTCTGCCTCTTCAATCCTCACTGTCACCACCTCTAGTTTATTTTGCAACTCATTTACAACATTTTTAATTCATCATGACTATTTTTAAGTTCCTTGATCTCTGCAGCAATAGATACTCTGTTGTCCTCTATGGTTTTTTCAAGCCCAGTGATTAATCTTATGACTATCATTCTAAATTCTTGTTCAGTTATATTGTTTATAACTGTTTTGATCGATTCTTTAGCTGTCATTTCTTCCTGGAATGTCTTTTGAGGAGAATTCTTCTGTTTTGTCATTTTGGCTAGTTTTCTGTCCCTTATGTGTTTTCAAAAGCTTGTTATGTGCCCTGAACCTGAAAGCACTACTATAAAGAGGGGTCATACACTGTCCAGGGCCCAGCCCTTTAGGAGGTGTTTTTTGGAGTGTGTTACTTGCTCTCTGCTGTTGTGACTTTGGTTACTTTATCTCCTTACTCATAGTGATGTTTTGGACCCTCCACCAGGTGTGCTTTGATTTTTTCATTGAAGTAGCCCTGGAATGGAAAACAAGCAAACAAACAAAAAAAACAAACAAACAAACAAACAAACACACAAACAAACAAAAAACCAGAAATTCCAGCTACAAGTAAACAACAGGGTGGAGGTGGTGCTGATGGAAGGGGCTTTATCCCATACAAAGAGAGAAATGACAAGGGCAGGGAAAAAAAGAAAAGAAAATTGACCAGACAGAGAAACTATACAGTTTAATGCAGAGAGACAGAAAGGAAAATTAAGAAGGAGGCAGTGAAAAAGAAAAGAAAAGAACATTGTCCAGACAGAGAAACTATACAGCTTAATCCAGAGAGAGAGAACAGAGAATAAAGAAGGAGGTGTAGAACATGTATCAAGAGAATAGATTAAATATGTCTGCTTAAACAAACTAACAGCCAGAGTAACCAGACTAGAGGAGGGAAGAGATAAGAAGGAGAAAAGGAAGAATGTATCTATATAATAAGAACTGTCCAAGGATTAAACCAGGCAATGCAGCAACACTGGTCTGGAGGAGTGGCTGTCTGTTTCATCAGCAACAATCCTGCTCCAGTAGATGTACAGTTACCATGTGTGGAGGGGCATAGTTTTGTGTAGGCAAGTATCACCTCCATTGTGGGCCCCACTGTCAGATCCCTGAAGCCTCACCTTGTTGGTGATGGGGAGACAAATACTGACATCCCAGTCTCTCCTCCACAGACCAGGTGTCCCAAACCACTCTGTTCAAGCCAACCTCACTGTGCCGCAGGTGCAAACAAGGCAGTTTGTCCCACTCCGCTGACTCCCACACCTCCCTGGCACTGGCTGGGACTTAAACCCCCATGTCTTTAAGGTTCCCACTCTGCCTCGGTTTCGGGAAAGTGCCACTGTGTGCCGCCTGATATATGGTCTCTGGCTGGTGGGTGCAGGAAGCCTTTGCCCTTTGAATGGCTATATACCTTCTTCCCACAGCACTCCAGGGAGGAGATTGCTTTCTCCCACTGCAGACTGCGCCTCTGAACTAGTTACTGAGCCGGGGCTGGCTCCCCTCCTCTCCAGGTGGGCGAACAGGACAACTGGCCCCAGTCCAGAGAAGCCCCGCAGTTAGAGATTGGACCTTTCTCTGTCCCGGTCCATGGTTTTTCTCTTGTCCAGATGCAGTCCTATGCTTCCCCAGCCTCTCTTTCTCTTCCCTTTGTCTCTCCACAGAAGGGGATCCTTCCCCTCTGTTCCTCTACCACCTGTTTTCTATCTCCCTGTTTGCAATCATTCACCTATGACCTGTCAGGTTGTCCCAGTGGGGCCCTGGAGGCATCTCTGTCACTTTGCCTGCTGGACTCTTGGAGTTCAAAGTCCCTTGGCCTCCACACTGCTGTGTTTGAGAGACAAGGGTACTTCAGATCCCCCAACTTTTCCGCCATGTTGGCCCCTGCCTCAGTGAAAATGATTCTTTATTAAATAGGGACTACTTTACTAAATGGTCTCTAAGATCACTTTCTGCACAAAAATTATGATTCTAATTCCAAATAGACAAAGTGAATTGTTGCTGCCCCTAACAAGTGATACATGAGGTATAAATTAGAGTTTTGATCCACTGAATGTCAGAGCAAAGATTTTCCATAGCTAATAAGATGGCAAGTAGCATGGTCGATGGCTCTCCCACCTAAACTTAAACCTGGAGACATAATAACATACACTATGAATGAGGTGGGGTGTACAAAGTTGGTAATGATAAAACAGAAGTAGTTATAGGTATGCAAGTAGTCATTTAGTTTAGGAAGAGATAGGATACAGAAACTTAAAAATGAATAAAATAAATTTAAGTATGAGCCCTAGTAGGAGTAATCACCCAAAGAATAAAAGTAAAAGTGTAACTTAAAGTCAAAAAATGCAATAGCTAGAAGACAAGAAATGAAGTTTAAAAAGAAGCATAGAAAATACAAAATAACCTGGAAAAACTTACATTTTAGCAGTAACTATAATAAATACAATTTTTTAAAATTCACTGATCAAAGGAAAGAATTTAGATTGGACTAAAAAAGTAAGATCCAGTAACATAACCAATATAGGAGGCATATTTAGCACAGGAATATGAAAAGGCTGAAAATAATAGAATGGTTGGGAGGGGTGGAAAATGCATCAAATAAAAATGTAAGATGTAAGCTGAACTTTATGTTTCAGCTCCAACATGTAAATTCCTGTCCTCATAACAAGAAAAAGTAGGACAAACAGAAAACCCATGTCTTTTCTTGAACAAATCAGAGATCTAAGTTTGGAGGGCAAACTGCTACCTCAAAACCTAGAGAGACAGCCAAACACAAAAAATCAAAGCCAAGATCTACTCACCTAGAATAGAAGTTGCTCAAGCTAGTTAGACACATACACAGTAATTTTGATAAATTGCTGGAAGTTCCATGTATACTACCTTAAGAGTGAAAAAGTATTAGAGCCACATAGTCTTTATCTCCAGGAACCCCACCAGGTTCTTGAGGTGAAGATCCAAGAAAGATCCCTTTGTGGCTCTAGCTGGGTGAGGTAAAAAGTAATCCTTGGTAAATATGCACAGAGCCTTCTCTATTTAAAATAAAAGCCTACTCTCTAGAAAGGAATACTTTACCAGAACCTTTCCAATAGTTGTGAGAAGAAAGGTATCACTCTTATTCCAACACCCTCAAGTTTTCCTTAACAGGAGGGTTGCTGAGCTATGTAAGAAAACATGTTTGTGAAAGTCACAAACCAAAGACACTGGCTTACCAAAAGGCTGAGACTTAATTGAAATATTATAAAACATTCTCTCACTCCCATAACTTATGACCCTGTGAATCTGGTTCCAATATAAAAATACATTACAGCAGAAAGAGCTGCAAGAAACACTCTTTCTGAGGGGGAATACTCGGGTAAGCCAAAAATAAAGAAAAGAGACGAAAAAATCAAGATATTAAAGTGATTTGAAACCTCCGACACCTATAGCTACAGAAAACATTAAACAGAGTCCAACTCCTAGCCAGATGAGCATAAATTCCTAAACTGGGGGCCTCTTTACCTCAGTTTCTGTAAATGATTACATGTCTAGCTTCCAACAACCAAAAAATTACAAGGCATACCAAAAGGGAAAAAAAAGTCTGAAGAGACATCAATTATTAGAATAAGACTGAGATATGACACAGGTTTTGGAATTATCTGAAGAGAATTTAAAATGTCTATGTTTCATGAATAGACACTTTTCTAAAAAAGGCATCCAGATGGCCAACAGGCACATGAAAAGATGCTCAACATCACTCATCACCAGGGAAATACAAATCAAAACCACCCTGAGATACCACCTCTTGCTGGTCAGAGTGGCTAAAATGAACAAATCAGGAGACTCTAGATGCTGGAGAGGATGTGGAGAAATGGGAACCCTCTTGCACTGTTGGTGGGAATGCAAACTGGTGCAACTACTCTGGAAAACAGTGTAGAAGTTCCTCAAAAAATTAAAAATAGATCTACCCTATGACCCAGCAACAGCACTGCTAGGAATTTACCCAAGGGATACAGGAGTGCTGATGCATAGGGGCACAGGTACCCCAATGTTTATAGCAGTACTTTCAATAATAGCCAAATTATGGAAAGAGCCTAAATGTCCATCAACTGATGAATGGATAAAGAAGATGTGGTTTATATACACAGTGGAATACTACTTGGCAATGAGAAAGAAGGAAACCTGGCCATTTGTGACAACATGGATGGAACTGGAGCATGTTATGCTAAGTGAAATAAGTCAGGCAGAGAAAGACAGATACCATATGTTTTCACTCATATGTGGATCCTGAGAAACTTAACAGAAGACCAGGGGTGAGGGGAGGGGAGGGAAAAAAGTTACAGAGAGGGAAGGAGGCAAACCATAAGAGACTCCTAAATACTGATAACAAACTGAAGGTTGATGGGGGCTGGGGGAGAGGGAAAAATGGGTAATGGGTATTGAGGAGGGCACCTGTTGGGATGAGCACTGGGTGTTGTATGGAAAGCAATTTGACAATAAATTACATATAAAAAATAAAAATAAATAAAATGTCTATGTTTAATTTGTAAATGGCTCTAATGGAAAAAATAAACAATATGCGAGAACAGATGGATAATGCAAGTAGAGAGATGAAAACTCTCAGAAAAAATTCAAAAGTAAATGCTGGATGTTGAAAACACTATGTAAAAGAAGTGAAGAATGCTCCTAATGAACCCATAAATAGACTGGACACAGTCAATGGAAGAATCAGGGAGCTTGGATATACATCAATAGAAACTCTGCAAACTGAAATGCAAAAAACAAAAACAAAAACAAAAAACACTATATTTTAAAAAACAAATAATTTATCCAAGAACTTTGGAAAATTTTGAAAGGCTGTTGGATTGCCAGAAACAGAACAAAGAGAAAACAGAGTAAAAGAAATATTTGAAACAATAATGGCTAGTAACTTTCTAAAATTAATGACAAACACCAAATCATATACCTAATATGCTCAGAAAATACAAAGTAAAATAAATGCCAAAAAATAAATAAATGAAAACATACCTATACATAGCATATTCAATTACAGAAAACCAAAGACAAAAAATCTTGAAAGAAGCCAGATTGAAAAAACATGTGGTCTATGGAAAAATAAGGATAAGAACTACAGCAGACTTTTTGCCAGAAATCATGCAAGCAAGAAGAGATTGGAACACAGTATTTAAAGTGTTAAAAATCCACCAACCTAAGATTCTAGATTCAACAAAATTGTCCTTCAGAAGTTAAGGAAAATAAAGTGTTTCTCAAAGATTGAGGGACTTCATTGCCAGCATAGCTGCCCTGCAAGAAATGTTCAAAGATTTTTTTCAATCTGAAGGAAGCCTGGATTTATATAAATAAAGATAATCAGGGAATAAAGATACAATAAGGTATCTTTTTATTTTTCTTATTTTTTTATAAAGAGAGTGTGTGTGAACTCAAGAAGAGGAGGGACAGAGAGAAGGATAGAATCTTAACCGGGCTTCACACCCAGCATGGAGCTCAATGCAAGTCTCAGTCTCATGACCCTGAGATCATGATCTGAGCTAAAATCAAGAGTCCAACACTTAACTGACTGAGCCACCCAGGCACCCCCTTTTTTCTTATTCTTAATTAATCTGAAAATAACTATTTAATAATAGTAGCAACATGTTGAGTGATTACAACATATATAAAAGTGAAATGGATGATTGCAGTGTCACAGGACAAGAGATATAGAAATACTCTGTTATGAGATACTTGTATTACACATTGAGCAAATAGTGTTATTTGAAGGTGGATTTAGGTTAATGTATAAAAATGTATAATATGCAGGGCGCCTGGGTGACTCAGTTGGTTGGGTGTCTGGCTTCAGCTCAGGTCATGATCTCACAGTTTGTAGGTTTGAGCCCTGAGTTGGGCTCTGTGCTGACAGCTCAGAGCCTGGAGCCTGCTTAGGATTCTGTGTCTCCCTCTCTCTCTGCCCTTCCCCAACTCATGTTCTGTCTCTCTCTGTCTCTCAAAAATAAATAAATGTTAAAAAAAAATTTTAAGTATACTATAAATTTTAGGCAACCACTAAAAGCAATTTTTTAAGTCTAATATATAAACTGAGAGAAGATAAAATGGAACCATATAAAATGTTCAATTAAAACCAGAGAAAGAAGAAAAAGTCAGACAACAAATATTAAAAAGTTACATAGTTTATATTAAATCAAATATATCAATAATTACTTTAAATATGCATGGTCTAATTATACCAATTAAATGACAGAGACTCTCAGAGCGGATAAAAAATAATACCAAACTATATTGTTTACAAGAAACTTACTTTAAATATACAAGAAATTAATAGCAAAGAGATAGAGAAAGAAAACTAATCAAAAGAAATGTGGAGTAGCTATATTGATTTCAGATAAGGCAAACTTCAAAACAAGGAAACTTATCAGAGATATAGAACAGAACTACATAATAGAGAAAAATTAATACTCCAAAAAGACAAAACAACACTAAACATGTATGTACCTAAACACAAAATGTCAAAATATGTGAGATAAAAATTGATAGAACAGAAAGGAGAAATAGAGTGTAATTATGGTTGAAGAGGTCAACACCTCTCCCTCAATAATTGATAGATCAAGCAGACAGAAAATCAATAAAGATACAGTTGACTTGAAAAACACTATCAATCAAGTTGATCTAACTGACATGTATAGTTCATTCCATCCAACATCAACAGATTACACACTCCTCTCAAGCTCCCATGAAACACTCACCAAGATAAACCACATTCTGGCCATAAAATATACCTTAACAACTTTTAAAGAGTAGATATCATATAAGGTATGTTCTCAGACCACAATAGAATTAAACAAAAATCAATCAAAGAAAGGAAACTGGAAGAGCTCCAAATATATGTAAATCAAACAATATACTTCAAAATAGCGCTTGGGTAAAACAAACAAACCAAAAAATTCCTCAGAAGAAAATCTTAAACATTTAAAACTAAATGAAAATAAAAATATAACTTTTATAAAAATGTGTGGAATGCAGTAAAGGTAGGGCTTAGAGAAAAATGTTTGGCATTAAAGGCATATTTTTTAATGAAGAAATATTTAAAATCAATAACATAAGCTTTTATCATAGGAAAATAGAGAAAGAACATTTAAGCCTAAAGCAACCATAAGAAAAGAAATGATGAAACTACAGCAGAATTCTGTAAAATTAAAAATAAGAAAACAATGGAGAATATCAATGAATTTAAAAAAGCTGGTTCTTTGGGAAAAAAAATAATTGAAATTAATAAACCTTTAACCAGGCTAACCAGGAAAAGAGAGAAGATACAAATTACCAATAACAAAAATGAAAGAGGGATCATCTTACTGCTCCCATTATCACAGAAAGGATAATAAAGCATATTATAACTCTATGCCCACTAATTTGATGATTTAGATGAAATGGACCAATTTCTGCAAAGACCCAAATAATCAAAACCAAAAAAGGAAAACTAGATATCCTGAATAATCCTATATTTTTAAATACATTTAACTAATATTTAATTTTCTTCCAAAGAAGAAAATACTTGGCCCAGATTATTTTACTGGTGAATTTTACCAAACATTTAAGGAGGAAATGATATCAGTTCTCCATAATCTTTTCCAGAAGACAGAAGCAGAAGGAATACTTTCTAACTCATTCTATGAAGCCAGCATTACCCTACTACATAAACCAGATAAGAACATTAACAGAAAAGCAAACAATAGACCAATATCTTTCACAAACATGGATTTAGAAATCCTTAACAAAATATTACGAAATTGAACCCAACAATGTATATAAAAACTTACACAGTTTTTTTTTATGTGATTGTCTACATAGAAAATTCCAAAAATTAGCCAGAAGAAAAATCTCCTGAAATGAATAAAGGAGTATAGCAAAGTCACAGAATACATGGTTAATATAAAAAGGTTAATACAAGGTCAATTGTTTTCCTATCAATTGATATACTATCAATGAGCAACTGGGATTTGGGATTTTTAAAAATATATTTACAGGGGCACCTGGGTGGCTCAGTTGGTTAAGCATCTGACTTCAGCTCAGGTCATGATCTCACAGCTTGTTATTCGAGCCCTGTGTCGGGCTCTGTGCTGACAGTTCAGAACCTGGGACCTGCCTTGGCTTTTGTGTTCTCCTCTCTCTCTGCCCCTCTTCTGCTTGTACTCTGTCTCCCTATCTCTCTATATATATATCTATCTCAAAAATAAACAAATATTGAAAAAAAATTTAATATATTTACAATAGCACCCACAAATTGTAATACTTAGTTATAAATGTAACAAAATATGTGTAGGAATTATATATGGAAAACTACAAAATACAAAACTACCAATAAAAAATAATCAAAGAAGACCTTTAAAAGGGGGAGATACTCTGGATTTGAAGACTTCTTAAGATGTCAATTCTTCACAACTTGACCTATAGATTTAGTGCAATCTCAATTAAAATCTAAAAAAAAAATCTCATCAAACTATTTCCTAAATAATATACAAACTAATTCTAAGGCAAGACAAAGAATGTCAAGTGGTGGGAGCCGGATTTCTTACGGTGAGAGTGAGATGTTACAAATAAGGAAGGTGGTGGCAGATTCTAGAATGATCATGTGGTAGTGCATTAGAATTGGAGACATCAGTGAGATCTCATATTTAGCTTAATATAGATATAGATTGTAACATATAGAAATATGTGTAGATATATGTGTACATGGTTAGTATACACACATATATTTCCTTGCTCTGTCAGCTGAGAGGGCCAAGAGACAGTGATAGCAACAAGAACATCTAGCACCAAAACCTTGGTTTCTAATACCATTCTCCAATAAAAGAAATGAGAGTTCCTTGGAGAAATGACTGATTCTAGGAATGGAGCACAAAATATACAAGGTGAGCCTGAAGTATCTTATAGCACTAGGAAGTAAGAAAAGGCTTTTAAAAAAAAAACAAAACAAAAAACCTTCCATCAGAAGGTATGTCAAAGATATACAGGAACCAACTGAAAGGACACCCAATGGTCAAAATTAGAACAATTTTAGTAACAAAATAAAGTAGCTTTGGAGTACAACCCACAGAATAAATATCCTTGAGTCCATACTGGTATGAATAATTGAGTAAATAAATGGGGAGAATAGACAAGTCTCCCACACAGTAGAACTCCAATAATTATGTTGATATTCCACCCTTAAGTAGAGCGTAACTCTCTACTCCTTAAATGTGGATTGTGCATAAAGACTTTCTTCCAAAGATTATGATATGGAGAGGGAAAGAGAAAAAGAGAAACTTTACAGTGGAGAAACTCGACAATCACTACTTTAAGTCAGGTGATCAAGGTTAACATCAACACTGATATATTAATAGTATATACCTTTGATCTGATGTGATGAGAATGGCACTTTACCTCTTTGTCTTTTTTTCAAAAAGACATTACTCAAGTCTAATCTTTCAAAACATAAGATAAATCCCAGCTGAGGAACATTCTACATAATATCTAACAAGTAATCCTCAAAACTGTCAAGGTCATCGAAAACAAGAAAAGTCTAAGAAACTGTCATGATGGGACATGTTAAGGGGACATGATGACTAAATCTTGGATGAGATCTTCGATCAGAAAAGGGACATAAGGTAAAAACAGCAAATCTGAATAAAGTATGGGCTTTCTTTAATAATAATGTATCAATATTGGTTCCTTAATTGTGAAAAATATACTACACTAATGTAAGATGTTAATAGGAGAAACTGTGTGTGAGGGTGTATGGCCACTCTCTCTGTACTATCTTTACACTAATTCTATAAATATAAAGCTGTTCTAAAATAAAAAGAGTATTAAAAAAAGTACACTAGAATAGCAATTTTAATATCAGACAAATAAAACTCAATACCAAAAGCAATCATAAAAGACTGATGTGGGGCATAATATGCTGATTGAAAAGAACAATACACCAAAGACATAAATGAAACAAAGACTAGAGTTTCATATTCTATAAAGCAAAAGTTGATAGAATTGAAATCCAGAAAAAAATTAACAACTATAACTGGATATTTTACCACAACCTTCTCAGAAACTCTTGCAGGTAGCATGAAAAAAGTTAAACAGAGGCAGGGAATATCATAATTAATGAATAACAAATAATTTAGAATTTTAGTTTAAACTAAATGATGGACTAAAAGAAAAAAATTATGATTGCTCAACAGATACATGAAAACATTTGCTAAAGTTCAACACCCCAATATTTTAATCTCATAAACCAAAAATAGAACTCAACTTCCTTAATTTGGAAAAGACAAAATACCAAAAGTCTTCAGTAAGTCTCATTTTTTTAGCAAATCAACTTTAGATACATCCATTTAAACTTTAAAACAAGATAAAGATGCTCACTTTGCCTCTTTTCAGCATGGTATCTCGTAACTGGCCAATTCAACAAGTAAAGGAAAAAAGATTGTAAGAAGTAGAAGGAAAAAATAGAAAACTATCATTATTTACAAATGATATAATAATCTAGGGGCACCTGGGTGGCTTAGTCAGTTGTGCTCTAACTCTTGATTTCAGTTTAAGTCATAATTCCACTTTGCGGAGAGGAGGCTCAGCATGGAGCCTGCTTGAGATTCATTCTCTCTCTCTCTCTCTCTCTCCCTCCCTCCCTCCCTCCCTCCCTCCCTCTGCCCCTCTCCCCTGCTTATGCTCTCTTTCTCTCTAAAATAAAAAAAATATGATAATCCACATTAAAATAAACTCTTGATTTCAACAAATGATGATGAGAAAACTGGATGTCCACATGCAAAAGAATTCAGTTGGAATCTTACCTAATATCATATGAAAATTTAATGCAAAATGGATCAAAGACCTAAATGTAAAAGCTAGAACTATAAATACCTTAGAAGTGAACAAACATACAACAAAAGTTTCATGAAACTGAATTTGGTAATGATTTCCCAGATATGACACAGGCAACAAAAGAAAAACAGACAAAAAAATAGACAAATTAGAGACTTCATGAAAATTTAAAACTTCTGTGCATCAAAAGACACCATCAACAGATTAAAAAGACAACCTACAGAATGGGAGAAAATATTTGCAATCCTATGTCTGATAATGGATTAATATACACAAAAGCAATTCCTAAAATTCAACAACAAAAGAGCAAATAACCCAATTCGAAAATGGGCAAGGGACTTGAACAGACATTTCTCCAAAGAAGATATGCAAATAGGTAATAACCACATGAAAAGATGTTCAACATTACTAATCATTAGCAAAAGACAAATCAAAACCGCAATGAGACACTACCTCACACCTGTAAAAATGGCTACTAACAAACAAACAAACAAACAGAACAAACCAGAAAGCTAAGTGTTGGCAAGGATGTGGAGAAATTAGAACACTTGTGCACTACTGGTGGGAATGTAAAATGGTGCAGCTGCTATGGAGAACAATATGGCAGTGTCTCAAAAAATTAAACTAGAATTAGTATATGATCCATCAATTCTACTTCTGGGTATATACCCAAAGGAATTGAAACCGGTCTCAAAGAGATCTTTATACCCATGTTCATAGCAACATTGTTCTCAGTAGCCAGGAGATAGATACAATAAATGTCTGTCAATGGATGAATGAATAAAAAAATGTGATATATATATATATGTTGAGGTATTATTCAACCTTAAAAAGGAAGACAATTCAGACACATGCTACAACATGGATGCCTCTTGCGGATATTATGCTAAGTGAAATAAACCAGTCACAAAAGAACAAGTACTATATGATTCCTTTTACATGAGATATCTAGAACAATTAAATCAATAGAGAAAGGAAGTAGAATGGTAGTTACCAGGGGTTGGGAGAAGGGGAGGAATAGAAAGCTATTGTTTCATGGGTACAGAGTTTGTTTTACAAGATAAAAGAGTTTGGGGTGGTGGTGATCATTAAACAACAATATGAATATATTTAATAACCCTGAACTGTGCAGTTAACAATGGTTCATAGTAAATTTTATGCTATATGTATTTTCCCACAATAAAAATTTTTAATTATAAAATAAGCACAAACTAATAAAAATACCACATGAACTAATATTTCAGCACAATTAGAAGATAATGATCGACTTATAAATGTGAAAAGGGTTTTACTATACCTCATAACAAATTACAAAATAAAATAGAAAATAAGAAAACATAATAGCAACAAAAACAATGTATTTAAGAATTATCCTAATATAGGATGTAAAAGACCTTCACAGAGAAAATTGTAAGCTGTTATAAGAATAAAAAAATGAGCAGAAGTAAATAAATATACAATAAAATATATCATAAAGATTAAATCTGCAAAGAATTTTTCTTGAATTCAATGCAGTGCTAATCAAGATACCAGTAGGAGTTTTTTATACACCTTACAAACTTTCTAATACTACATGGAAGAATAATGGTTCATAAAAGTTGTCAACTTTGTTTTGCATTTGTTCGTTTTGCATTTTTATAATTTTTTCATACAATGAAATTATCTCTATTTTTCTGATTATATAAATAAAACATGCTCACTAAAAAATCATAACAATATGTAGAAATGTAAAGAAGTCACCTGGAATTTCACTACCCTATGAAAACCACATTTAACATTCTAACTATCCTTTGTTTCACTACTTATGCATACATATACATATATAATTTTATAGAGATGAGATCATATCATACATTCCCTTTACCTTGGATATCTTTTCTCCACTGTCATTCCTAATTCCATATAGCCATGCTAACATTCTATTTCCCTCCATAATCCTATATTCTGTACATTCACATACATACGTTCTATTTCATTCTCAGGACTATAGAATATCACATGGTGTTTGAACCATAATTCAGTTATATTCAACTCATTAGTACATCTTTCCTTCCAGTTTGGGTGAATATATAATCCAGTAAAATGTTCATATAAATTTGTACTTTTATTTTTATGGGCAAGATTTGTGCCTACATTTCTGTAATTGAGAGACTTCTGGAAATAGAAATAGTGAATAGAAAAAAATATGCATTTTTAATTACCATAGATCCTGCCATATTCTCCTCCCAAAATGCGATATATCATCCCTACCACCAACATGTATCACATTACCCTTTTCTCTATGTCTCTGTCCAAT
The DNA here is from genome assembly GCF_022837055.1 of Prionailurus viverrinus. Taxonomy (NCBI): domain Eukaryota; kingdom Metazoa; phylum Chordata; class Mammalia; order Carnivora; family Felidae; genus Prionailurus; species Prionailurus viverrinus. The sequence continues at coordinate 78,938,433 of NC_062564.1, forward strand.
GAATATCAAGTTGTATGTCATTGCTTCTTTAATGTGGATTTCTCATTTTTTAAATTGGTGCATCTTTTCACATTCGTTAGCCATTTAAGTTTATTCTTTTCTGAATTATCTATTCATATCTTATGTCCATTTTTTACTGAGTTATTCATCTCTGAATATTATAGAAATTTATACTCTGAATTACAATTTTTTTTTCTTGTTTCATCATTGCCTATTGATCTTTTATGGGATATTTTGCCATACAAAAGTTTTAAACTTTATACAGTCAATTATTTCTATCTCCTATTTTATTGCCTCTGGATTTCCAGTGTTGCTTGGAAGATCCCGGTACTCCATCTGTTGTGCATTTATTTTCATAGATTTTCAAAGTTTTATTTTTTAATTATTTCTATGCCCTTATTAATTTGGAATTTATTTCTTTTATACCCCAGTTTATTTTTCTTTCTTTCCATACAAATAGCCAGTTGGCCATTAGGCCAATTTTGGAAAAAGAAAAACAATGAGCAGGGACTTAACCTCTCAGATATTAAGGCACGCCACAAGCTATGGTAATTTGAAGCAGTGTAGTATAGGTACAAAAACAAACAGATTAATGAAACAAAACAGAGAGTTCAAAAGAGACTAATATTTACTTGTGAATTGCTATATTATATAAAGTTGACACCAAAAATAAGTTAGAAAACATGATATATGGCTTATTTAGTTGACGGTCTTAAAAAAATTTTGTTTACATGCATACAGGCAAAATGAAAAACAATGTTTATTTCAAACGCATTAAGGACTTCAACATGAAAGTTAAAATGATAAAGCACATAGGAAAAAAATAGGGGAATATCTTGGTGATCAGAAAGCAAAAAGCACATATATATAAACATATATATGCATATATGTATGTATATGTCTATTTCTATATGTGTAAATTTACATAGGAAGTTAAATAATACTAAGTTTTGAAAAGAATATAGACAAGCAATAGCTTTTATGCAGAACTGATAGGAGTGGTAAGTGGTAAGAACTTTCTGGAAAACAGTCTGTTTGTACTTAGTGAAATTATAAATTTTCATATCCTAACCTTACTAAATAGGAATATCTCAAAGAAACCCTTGCAAGTCCTACCAAAAACAAAATAAAACAAAAACATGTACAAGCAAGTAATTTGCTAGGGTTAGTAGGGTTCAATGCTGCTTTATGTGTGTATCACTAGAAAAATAGATGCATCCAATAATAGTGGGTACATATCATGGAATGCTACAAACATTCTATGCATTGCATAGAAACAATGCACTAGATATACAGGAACCAATGTGCATAGTCCTTAAAAACATGACATTGCATCAAACAATTTTAAAAAACCAGGATGAGATTAGTAGCTTAATACCAGTTACAAACAGTTTAAATGTGTATATAATATATATATATATATTATATACACAATATAATATGTATAGTATAATATATATATTATATACACACAACCACATGACAAAAAGTAATATATATTTACATATACAAGAACATGTATTGAAAGTATTAGATTAATTTTCCATTGGTGAAAAGAATGGAGATTAGGAATAGAGTAGAAAATAAAGTAAAACAAAAAAAGGTACCTTGCTTAGAAGAATGGATGGTATACCATAACACTGAATTATACAGTTATTCAATTCTGTATCCCAGATCAACAACAAAACCAAAGGGAAAAAAAGTCTAAAAACCCTCTCATTTTTCAACTCTAGAAACAGAGACCCTCAGGGATTAAGGTTCCTGCCTACATCATACATCTAATTAGTGACCATTCTAAGGCAAACCCAGGTACAAAGACTACACTACTCCATTTCATCCTTTACATTAGCTTTAAGCAATATATACAACTATAGTATAAAAGTTGTCAGGAATCCAATATACTGCAAAACACCTACTACATATTTTAAGAAATCAACTTAAGTATAGCATATAGTATAGTTTTGAGATAGTAGATGTCTTGGGTTTTGTCTGCCAACCTCTTTTCTTTTGGAGAATTGCACCTCCCCAAGTCCACGTCTCTGGTGGGGCTGTCAATTCCAGGAACCCCTTCACAGCCATCAACACCAAGATGGGTACTTGATCCAAGCTAATCCAATTAAACCTTCTCTCAAGGAAGTGTATCTTAAGCAGAACACAGGGACTAATTTGGGTGATGGCCCAACCAAAGGAGAGAAAGCCTTGAATTACTGCTCTTCAGATGGCAGAAGCAGATGTTCTGGTCTTTCTCAAAGTCTGTTTGCTGGTTCAGCTCTTTCTTACATTGTGTGGGCTGCCCAGCTTCCCCCAAAATATTTTTGTTGACTAAATTTGTGTTGTTTTCTGTTAGCTTGTCTAAAAGTAATATGTTACTTGCAATCAATTTTAAACATTTAATAAACATTTTCATGATGCTCTGGAATTGAATGGGCCATGGGAGGGGTCGATCTGTATGGCCCATGTTTCTTAAAATAGATTTCCAGGAAAGTTTTTTAATATTTTTAAAGATTGTCGTTCTGTAGCAAACAGAGAAATTTAAATCCATTCCACTGATGAGTCATATTCCAAAAGAGACGTTTTGGTTTCTTAATGTTTGGAGGCACTTTCAGCATGCTGAGTGTTAGGAGACCTGGAATCACTTGAATATAAACCTCTCTGACATTGTTCTTTCTTTGCTCTCTCCCTTCATTACCGCCTCTTCCACCTCCCTCCTTATTGGAAGGAAAATATAAATCACAATAGATGGCCTGGTGGTGATATGTAGACAGGGGATACAATATTTATTGGATGACTATATATTTGCTTGGGAATTGTTTTAAACACAATCTTTTTTTCCACTATTGAATCACTGTCCATGTGGAGTCTGCCATAGAATGAATGAAGTAGTGAATAGACATATTAAGTAAAATGCTGTTATTAGCTTCACAGAACATTAATACAACAACTCAAATACATATGCTTGCCTGTGTTTCATGGAAATACAAATATCTCACATATTGTCTCAGTTCCTAAGAGCCCCCATGAGATAGTGAGATAACCTTTAGCATGCAACACATTTTCCCTGGATGTCTAGAGCATTCTGTGTACTCTTTCTCCTTCCTTCTCCTTAAACTCTAACGAGGTAGCAAGAAGGCAAGGACTAGACTCTTTGCTTTATAGTGATGAAAACGGATGTTCAAAAGGGACAATGATTTGTCTGCTGTCAACTGCAATTTGGCCATGGAAGCAGATATTGTGGGACCCAAAAACATCCCATAAAACTCATGACAAGGAAATGAGAAATAAGATGCTTAGATCAAAAGAGTGAGACAGAATAGGGGAGGAAAGGGATGGTCATCTCAGCCTGGCTTCCCACCCACTCTCCCATCAGAATTCTCCCTCCATAATTTCAGAGTACAGAGTAGCCACTATCCCTAAAATCATTCCACTCCACCATGAAAGTAAAATGTCGATAAATACAGTGGTCCAAGGCCTGGATGTGGGGTGGTGTCTAAGTCCATTTCCATTACTCCACACATTCTTCAGCAGTCACATCCCTTCTGGATCTCATTTTCCAGCATTTAGATGCTATGTATTTCACATATAAGGTCTTCCTCTAAAATTTGTGATTTCAGACTGGAATTTGGAAAGAAAAAGACTGCATTGGTGGGGATAAACTGGGCCAAATTCCTTCCGGCTTGTGGCGCATTCCTCTGTGTCAAAGTAACCCGATATTGATAACAAATGAGCTCAGAAACCAAAATATGTTTTCTTTCACCTTAAATGTCAAGAAGTTTGAAGTTAAATGAATTGTCCAGGTGTAGTGATTTCCCTCTACTTCCTCTGTTTCTTTAACAATGGTCTCCATTCTGCCTCATCCCTACATATCTTACTTTGTATGTCCATTTTTGACAATAAGAAAGATGAGTTTAGGTGGGGGTTTTTTTAAGTCATTTTTGCTAACATCTGAGGGTGATGGAAAATAATTATAGACAATACAAGCAAAAAGATAACCTTATTGCTTCAAGATTTAACTACCTTTCCAAAACAAACTAGAAAAACTCTCTTGAAAGCTAAGATAAGGTCATGTTTCTAAGAGAAGTGAACCCTACTTGACCTCCTCTTCTTTACTTCTCCTCACACTAGATAAGTACAAGGAGTGAGGATGAAGGAAGGGAAGAATACCAGTTGGATTGTGCAATTTCCCTGAAAGGTAAATCAGCCCTGATTTTAGGTGTGTTTTGTTTTAATGAAAGGCAGAAGACCCTGACTGTCTGTGCTGAAAATGGCCACCAGTCTCCACTATAGTTTCCCTGTTAACCATGGTTTGTCAATGCAATAGTGAAAGATTTGAAACCACAAGTGCCCTCAGTTGGAGCAACAAATACTAGCTGTTATCTTAAGATCTCTGTCAAGATATTTTTTTGCATCAAAATTTGATTTTTTTCAGAGGACACTGGAGCTCAGATATCACTCTTTTTCAAAAAAAAAAAAAGCAAAGCTAACATGTCTTTTAAACAACTCCTAATCTTTCAAGCAGTTACTCAAAACTATGAAGTAACTTTTGTACCAACTAACTTCTCACACACTTAATAAAGAGAAACTAATGATTTAGAGATTTACGTGAAGTACTTTTGAGCTAAAACATCACCATATGCATTTACATGGCTTCTTTATCCTTATACCATCAAATACCTTAGCAAGGCAGAGAAAAGAAAAACAGCTTCCCATAACAAAAGCAAAACAAACTTTGTGTGGATCTGGAAAGACTCTTGAAGGAGAAAAATGGTCACTTGTCAAATGTGATATGGAAGTTATTTGGTGAATCACATACCTATTTCTACTACGGAAGCACATTATGTGGAATAGTTTGTGCTAGGACAGGAAAGGAGCCTCTCTAAATAAAAATGGAGCAATAAAGAACATTTCCTTCTAGCCAGCTAGTGTGTCTCTAAATGAATTTCTACCTGGTTTTGTCTATAGAGAAAAGAGGACATTTTTAACTTAGCAACCAAGCAACAAATGCGCTATAACTAGTTACATAAAACCTTCTTTATATGGACTTTTGGATCGGCAACCGAAATTAGAGAAATTAGACAAATTTGGAAATTGTAATATTTTCAAGGAAATTAGGTTTTAACTATACAAAACATACTATTGTTGTTCCACTCATCTCTTCAGATCCCTTCCACCATTCCTACCACCCCACTCTCATCGCCCTTACCTACTCCTTTGAATTCTAATGGCCAGACTCTCCTCAGAAGTCTTCCTCAGGCCACCGGAAGCACTGCTTTACCTATAGAATTAAACGGAAGTTCTGGAAAGGTACTTCTCTTTCCCCCCACCCTCCACAGCCCTTAATAAATGACTAGCTTATACTGAACAAGAGAGCCCGGGTTTCTGTCTAGGGTAAGAAACTTAAAGGTGTAGCTAGTACTCCAGAGGAACCCTTTGGGTTCAAACTGAAGCCAAGAAAGACATTGCTGGAAATCCTACCTTTGCTTGGCTTGCCCACTTCTCTGCCCAGCTTCCCACTCCCGTGCCAGCTTCTCCCAAAAGTACCTCCTTAAAAAATCACTTGGCCACAAATCCTCCTCTCTGAGTCTGGTTCTAGAGAAACTAACCTAAAACAGTAGGTTAAACCACTACATTTCCTACTCATCTGTAATTAGTAGTGTATGTGTATATGTAATGTTCAAAACCAGAATTTTCTTTGAATTAGTTTATATTAATCACCTTGAATTCCATAGTCTGCTAATTACCTTCATAAACCTCTCCTTCAAGGAGAATATAAAAAGAAATATCACACACTGAACATGAATACCACATCAAAAATTAGAAGAGTACAAATTAGTGGAGATTTAAAAATCATATTTTGATTTATAGCAGTTTTGAGGATTCTGAAGTCAAGTTCCTTTCAAGTAATACATGTTTTTAAATGCTCTGTAAATTATTTGGCCCCCTTGAAAGAGATTTGCTACTTTTAAATTAATATAACAGTTGATCAGCTAATAGGATTTAATTTTGATAGAGGATAAATTATGAAAATATTATAGAGAAAGTCATGATAAATCAGGAACATTTTTTTAAATGAGTAGTAAATGTTTTTTGACCGACTTCCAACTCATTAAAATCTTTCTGAATTCAACCTAAACCCTTGCCTCAGAACCTTAATAGACTTTAGTGGGAAGATTGAATTAACTTTTGAATTTAACTTGTAAAGGTCAAAAGGAACATACTTCTGATGACATAGGAAATTAAATGTGTGCTATTTCATCTTCCATTGTTTAATGCATAATATATCATTTATTTGAAAATGACGAGGGGAAAAAACTTTTTCATGCAGAATAATGCCTACTTTTCAACTAGAAAAATATGATCATGTTACTTTTAGATTAATTTTATCTCCAGCTTTTGAAAACCAGAGAAATATTCACATCTGGTATGTGTTACATATTGAATTATAAGTAATCCTGTATATAGACAGGAATAAACTGGAGAAGAGAAGCAGTGTGTGTCCCTCAAGGTAAATTGAGAATGTACATCCATCCATTCATTCCACAGTACTTCCTGAGTGCCTCCAATATGTCAAACATGAGTGCCTACCATATGTCAAACATATATGTGGTTCTTACTCTTATGGAACTTAATCTAAAAGTTTTCCTTTTCAGTTCTTTATCTTCCTTGACTTTGCAGTATTTCACACTGTTGACCAACGTTCCTCTTAAAAAATTATCTTCTCTCTGAAGTCTAGAGAGAAACTGAACCTCGGAAATATTCATCCCTTCTGATTTCCACTGGTTTTTCCTAGTCTCCTTCTGTTCGTTTTCTTTTGTTCATCACCAAATATTGATTTTCCTCGAGAGCTAGTTCATCTCTGGCTGTTTACTTAGCTTCATCTATCCCCTGCAAGCTGTTGACACCAGGTAGACATTGCTAATCTAGACTAATCTATACTCTGGCTGCATGTTTTCAACTGTCTACCTCACTGTGCCACTTGGATAACCCAGATATCTCAAACTTAAGGTGTCCTCCTTCCCCTCACGAAAAACAAAGGAAAATTATCCTTCTCTGTCTTCCCAAGCTCCATAAAATACAGTACCATCAATCACAAAACCTTAGCTGCCTTAGACCAGAAAATCTCTCGTCTGGACCACTTTAATAGTCTTTATCTGGTCTTTTGGTCTCCAGTCTCTCTTCCCACCTTTCTGTCAAGTCACAGTTCATATAACACCACCAAAGTTATCAGTTGTAAATCTAATATGCACCATGATAATCTTCACTTTAAAATCCTCATAGCTGCTTGTTAATGATAGCATAAAATCCAAACTTCTATTACAGCAAACAGTGGTCTTCCAATCTCATCTCAATCTGCTGTTAAGACTTCTCTCCACTCATCCCTCTCACACATCCAGCAGTGCTGGGCTAGTATTATTTCCTGAAATCAGAGGCATTTGTCTGTTTTTGTCTGTCTGGTTCTCTCTACCTGCAATTTTTCCCTACACTACTTCATGTCTGACTCATCCATATAACTGAGAACATCTCAAAAATAGATACTGACTTTTATTCATTTTTGTGCCACCAGAACATAGCCGTGTGCTTGGATTCTCATGGATGTTCAATTTATGTTGGATTCAAAACTCTGTACAATGTGCTTCTCACTTTCCTGTTGTGTCATCTCTAGCCTGTTACTCAATTCAACCAGTTTTCTAGTCATATAAACTATTCATCTTGACTGAACATATCGTGTTCTTTCATGCATTAGGCTCTTTGTTAAAATCCTATTCACTTGCCAAGAATCAACTCAATCTAGACACGTTAGATGTATATTTTCATTTGTTCTGTGAAGATTTCCCCATCTTTTCACCCCAGACACACCCAGATAGAATTAATTATCATCATCCTCAATAACTAAGTGTTCATAATACTTAACCAGATTAAGTTGTATATGTATGTCTAGGTCTCTCCTATTGAAACATGAGATATTTATCACATTTATATCCCCTGCACCAAGCATAATGCCAAGTACCCTGTAAATATATCAAGTCCTGAATTGAATTAAATTGAATTGAAAAAGAGACCAGACTAGTTGGGATACAGGATTCTCATATCACATGGTTCCCAACTTTGGCTGACCCTCACAGCCTCAGACCCTCCTTACTTTCTGAGTCATTTTTACAGGGACAACCATAATTAGAACAGTTTCAGCCCAACACTTAGCAGGCTCTGGTATTCCATAAAGCTGGCAGCCAGAATATAAAGTTCTATAATGACATGCCCCCAAGACTGCCTCTGAATCCTGTTAGTGCAATGGCTCATGCTTCCCTGACAAAGTAGTCACCCTGACTGTTCTGTCTGTGAGGTAGTACTTAGGACCCTTTTGCCCAAGGAGGGCCAGACAGATCTCATGGAACCCCTGATTCTGCATCATCCCTCCACCCCCAACCACCACCGTACAGACCCTATCTGCTCTAGATGTTATACTATGGTCTCTCAGCTTCAAACCCATCCTTCCAGCCTCTGTTCTGTGATTCTAAGATCAGGACTCCGAAAACTGCACTTCTGCTTTGTTGACTGGCTGCTTGACTTTTTGAATAGGACTCCTAGAGGGAGACTATGGGGCTTGGAGGAGGGAAGGGGATGCTTCTTCCTCTTCACTGTCTGTGGGCTTTCTGTTCCTGAGAGCATCAGCCAGCAGTGCCTCTTCATCCCCCAAGCCATGGTGTTTAATCCCAGTAACACCTGTCAAATCCAGGTGGGAAGTTTTACCCAACTTCATTGTGCCCGCTCAGAGACACCAGTCAGCTGCAGCCAGGGTCCTCTCCTCAGGAATCTGGGTCCCATGTCCACAGGGCACCTCCTTGACCATGCATTCAAACACCAGCAGCAGCCCTGCCCCTTATCAGAGGTCTGAGTTTCAGCCCTGCCAGCTCCTTCCTCCAAGCTTTGAAATTTTAATAACTCCACCCCACCCCCCTCTGTTCTCTCAATTACTCCTGGCCAGGCCACAGGGATGATAGCTGCTCTCTGCAGTTGTTACCGTGGAGATACCTTTGCGTTCTCTTTTAGCCCTTTTCAGTTCTTCGATAATTAATTAATAATTCTTTATGTTAAAGTCTTACTGTTAAAATAACCAGTGTGGTCCCTTCTTTTGATCATACCCTATTATGCTAGGCCTGGCTCTAAATGCAATGTTTCCCTGAATTATGTCCCAAGTCATTCTGTGCTTTGAAGCTCTTAGCTCCCTTCATAGGAATCTGCCTCTAAGACAACGAACAAAAATTCTTGAGTTGTAATATTTTTTTAGGTTTATTTATTTTGAGAAAGAGAGAGAGCACAAGGGAGGGACAAAGAGAGGAAAAGAGAGAATCCCAAGCAGGCTCTGTAACGACAGTGCCAAGCCTAACATGGAGATCCATCTCACCAACCATGAGCCAAAATCAAGAAGAGTCAGACAGGACATTTAACCAACTGAGTCACCCAGGCACCCCACTGAGTTGTAATATTTGATCCACCACTGATATAATATAGCCACAAGTCATGAACTATTTAACTTTTATTTATTTGAAAAATAAGAATGATATTAGCAGCCTATTTTTTTTCTTTTATTGAAGTATAGTTAACGTAGTGTTACATTAGTTTTAGGTGTACAGTATGATTCAACAATCTATACATTTCTCGGTGCTCATCAAGATTAGGTTACTCTTAATACCCTTTATCTATTTCAACTACCCCACCTACCCACCTCCCCTTTGGCAACCACCAGTTTCTTCTCCGTATTGAGTCTATTTCTTTGTCTCTCTTTTTTTCCTTTGTTCATTTTTTTTATTCCACATAGGAGTGAAATCATATGATATTTGTCTTTCTCTGACTGACTTCACTTGCATTATACTCTCTAGATCCATCCATATTGTTGTAAATGGCAAGATTTCATTTTTCATACCTGAGTGATATTCCTGTGTGTGTGTGTGTATGTGTGTGTGTGTGTGTGAATGAATGAATGAATGTGTATACCACATCTTGTTTATTCATATAACAGTATATATTTGGGTTGCTTTTGTATTTGGATATTATAAATACAGCTGCAATAAACATAAGAATGCATTTATCTTCTTGAATTAGTATTTTCATTTTCTTTGAAAAAATACACAGTGTGGTGATTACTGGATCATATGGTAATTCTATTTTTAATTTTTTTGAGGAACCTTTATACTGTTTTCCACAGTGGCTGCATTAGTTTGCATTCCCACCAATAGTGTACAAGAGTTCCTTTCTCTCTGCATCCTCGCCAACAATTATTGTTTCTTATGTTTTTTACTTTAGCCATCCTGACCAGTGTAAAGTGATATGTCATTGTGGTTTTAATTTAGCAGCCTACTTGTTTAACAAGTAACAAATATAGCCAGTAGGTCATAGCTCATAAAAAAAAACGTGTCCATGTATCTTCAGATTATCAATACTATCGCCTGCCTAAGCACCTGGCTTCCTTTCCAGGACCATCAGTTGCACCTGGCATCAAATGGAAAAAGACAAACTGCCTGAGATGTAGATGCTAGGGTACACTAAGCTCCCTCTCTAGCTAAACACCTCCCTCTCATGACATGTTTTCATGTAAAACTCTCTCAGCATGCCTTAACAGGCTGTTGCTTTTTAGATTTGTTCAAAGGCAGTTGAATTTTTAAATTGATAAACATATAAAGTGTGTGTGTATATGTGTGTGTATACATATATATGATTAGAACTGCTATTTGTTTAGTGCTTAGTGCATGATAATCATTGTACTTATATTTTACACGCAGTATTTTATTTAATCCTTACAATAATTCTGTCAGGTAGGTTATATTAATATGTCTTTTATTACAAATGAGAAATTGAGATACCAACTAGATTCCCGCTGATAGTAACCTGCTGATATCATACAACTTGTAAGGAGCAGATTGGGATTCTGACTGGAGAGCCTGCACCTGTTTGCTTCCCTACTGTGTTGGCTCCATATATACACTTTGCTTGTGAATGGACCTCTTATGATAAGGGCTCTAATTGTTTTAACTAATAGTTGGATGAGTAATTAAGTGCTTTTGCAATGGCTTGAGGGATTATTATCTTCCATTCCAATCTTTCAAAACTTTCATGATTTTAGATTATAAACATCCTCCTCTATATATTAAATCTCCTAGCTTAGGAACGTGATTAGCAAATCATGACATTATAATATAATGTATTTCCCAGTAGGAATTAAGTTTCCTCGGCCAATACACACACACACACACACACACACACACACACACACACACAATGTAGAGTTGCTAATCACATTTTTATTTATTTTTTTAGGTTGAGAGAGAGAGAGAGAGAGAATGAGCAGGGGAAAGGCAGAGAGAGAGAGAGAGAGAGAGAGAGAGAGAGAGAGAAAATCCCAAGCAGGCTCTACACCCTGCATTGGAGCCCAACTTGGGGCTTGACCTCATGAGACCATGACATCAGCCAAAACCAAAAGCCATCAGCCAAAACCAACTGAGCCACCCCAGTGTCTCACTCATCACATTTTTAGCAGTAAATTCAAGTAGGAAGCAATAGAGTTGCCTTTTCCTTTTAAAATTATAAAATACATTTAAAAATATTGAGTCATTTTTAAAAGTTTAGAACTCAGCAGGGTATGGAAGGCCAGCATTCTTTGGGGACCTTTTTATAGGACACAGAGATGAAATGGGAGAGAACTGGTGTTACTCTGACCCCAAATCTTCCCCAAAAGGGAAAATATTGCTCCACCATTTATTATCTGTCTGTTGACATACTCTACCATCTACACAGAGTATATTCTTCCATAAGGAAAAGGAAGAGAAATTGGGGGCCATGAGCCTATTACATAAACTTAGTGGAGAGTCATGCACCAGCCAACCAAACAGAGAGAAAGTCACCAGAGTCAAGGTTTAAAGGGAAAATAGGCTTCATCCATCTCAGGGCCAAGAAGGTGATAGGTGGGAAGTGGAAAGGAAATCCCTGTGAACAGTTTTGTTGCCAGAATTCTATGTGATGGGGACAGATCGAGGAACAGGAAGAAGCGCTTCAAGAGAAAAACACTTGGCTGTGATACCATCATAGATAAAATGTGTGAAATAGGTGAGTGATAGGTAAACTGGGCATATTGTTGCAGCCATTTCTGCATAATAACTTCAAGAATCACAATTATTTTGGCTTCTGTTATTGTTTAGATAAGATCTGGTTTCCAGGGAGGATCTTATTACCCAAAGATACTTTTAGCAAAATGCAACCAATAAGAAATGAATTTAAATAAAAGAGAGAGAAAGAAAGAAAAAAAGAAAGAGAGAAAAGAAATGAATCCCAACTGTTTAGTTTTGAAGAGAACTTACATTTTCACCCTGATTATTTACTCATTTTTCACCAAGAGTTTATCATACACCGTGTGTGTGTGTCACTGTCCCCGATAGTAGAGGGTACAACAGTAAAAAAAACCACACAAAAAATGTCGGCCTTCAGAGAGTTTATATTCTAGTTTTACAATAATTTGACATTCATATGCAAATAAATTAATATCCAACAAGTATTTCTTCTTATAAAATGGCTATCTTGAACTCTTTTCACTGCAAGAAGTATTTATAAATAAGTAGGATTAAGGATGCCATCCAGATAGTTACAAGATTATGCATCTTTAAAGAGAAAATATAGATTCTCAGATTGATCAATAAATTGTCCTTTTAAAAAGATGTCAGGCAAATGTGACTTGTACTATTTTTATTTTGCCTTATAGCTTTTGGCTTACACATGTTAGAACCACTTAAAGCTATTGTTTGAAGTACAAAGATAAAAAAAAGATTAAAGTGGATATAAGAAATGTAAGGTGTATACCATGATAAGCAGAGTTTTTTCTTGCTACTTTACAAGTTCACTCCTACTTGAACCAAAAGCTGAAACTTGTCTTCGAATGTGTTTTACAATATATAAGGAATTTTTACATCACCAAATAGGTTCCAAATATTGCTAATGGAACATATGTTAGGAGACTTCTGTAAGTCTGTTGGGAATTCTTAATTCAGGAAATAAAAACATGATACATAGGTTTCTACTGAGTCTAGAGGAAATTATCCAACACACAATTAAAGGAAAGAATACAATACTCCAGAGAAAAGGAAATGTCAAGATTTCAAACTACCCTTAAATAGCTCTCATAGACAAAGCCCAGCTACGCTGAAGAGATTAAAAGAGAATTTGGGTATGAGTCCAGTTTTTAATAGATGTTTCTCTCTGGATCAGAAAACTCAAGCCTATGAAATAAAGTATTAGATAATAAAAATTGTAAGTAAAATAAAACAGTGAAATTTAATCTACATTAGGAATGAAATCTAATGATAGTTGATTAATTTTGATTCCACTAATTCAGAATTTGGGATAATTTCATGAAGTATAGACTAAAGTTTACCTTTTTGGTAATTTGAGGTGAAAGATCTTCTAGGTCAATGGTTCTCAAACTTCAGTGTTCATAGGAATCACCTGGGGAAGTTGTTAAATGCCGGTTCCTATTCAGCAGCTTTGGGATGGGGCCCTGAGAGTCTGCATTTCTAGCAAGCTCCCTGCTGCTGCTTAAGCTAGCCGTGCACAAACATACTTTGAGTTGCAAGGACCTGAGAAAATCAGTATGAGCCAGGTTGCAGGGGGAATGATAAACGAACCAAAAATACACTTTCACAATATCCTTGGGGGAAAAAATGATTACTTACAAATGAACCTTTGTTGTTCATTAAAACAGTTGTGGTAGGAGTTCTACTTGGCAACATGTTGTAAACAGCTAATTGGAGTTAATTCACATTGTTTAAAAAAATGAAAAATAATGTTTTCTTTAAAAATACTTCACCTTGCCAATTTTTCATTCTAGTTACATTCATTTATCGTGCCTTCATTTTAGTTAATGAACAACTAAAAGCAAAAAAAAAATAATAATAATATCATTATACATCTTTAATTCTTCTTGGGTTCATTTTTCGCATCATGAGATATCCCCTATTTACTTACTTCCTCATTTACTCAGAGGAAAGAACAAAACAAAACAAAACAAAACAAAACAAAACAAAAAAAAGAAAAGAAAAAACATTGCTAAGAGCAAGTCCAAAAGAGACTAATTAAGAACAGATCCTAAGATGTGCCTCTCCCACCCCACACTCCCACCCTTGGTAAGATAAATAAACAGATAAGATTTTTAAGGAAAATGTTATTGCATAAAACTCACTGTAAATAATAATGCATTAAAAGTTCCAAATTGGCACTTTAATGGGTTGCTACCATGGCTAACAAACAGCTGAGGTTGTCCAATTGCTGTACCTTAGTCTCCACCATATTGCTAAGCTAGGGCAATTAAGAATAATGGTGATTGCACTTCCTATTTCCTGGAAATACTAAAGACACATAGATTCTGCAGGCTATCTGTCTTTAGACACCAATGTTGATCTGATTATCTGTGCAAATAGTCCCTTCACTATAGGAAAACAGAAAACGAGGGCAGAAAGACAGAGAAGGAAGTGAAGTGGTAGGAGTAAAGAGAAAGGCATACCATGATCCACAAGGGAGTGTCCAGAAAGGAAACAAGAGATGGGACAGTGAAGAAAAAGGAGAGAAGCACAGAAATGCATCATTAAAGCAGCAGAAAAAGAAAGCACAGAAATAAGGAGAGTTTGAGAGGGTGGAAGAAAATCAGTTATAGGCTTATAAGCTGCTTAGCTTAGATCTGTGCATGGAAAAGGCGGGTCCTCAGGCTCCACGGTACATACATAACACCAGTACCATCCAACACGGCAGCATTCCCAAGTTCAAGCACATGACCAAAGTGAAAAGTACTTTCTAGTTTCAGAGATGCATGGCTTAAATAATCAAATAGTAATTTACTACCCTATTTCTTATTCCATGTTTGCTAAGCAGGTTTTCTTTTAAACAGAGGGAAAAAAATAAACCACAATAACAAAATAAGCAATAACTTGACATTTGTATTTCTCATTACAAATTAATAAATTGGTAAGATGGAAAAAGAAAGAGGTGAGGAGGGGTGGAGAAAGGAGAGAAAGAGCCCCATGCTTGAGCTATCCCTCTTGGGAAAAACTAGGACATAGAAACAAGGATTCATCAAAACGAGTTTTGCCTTAGTAGATCCAACTTTATGTAGAGTGGGAGCTAAACTGAAGACTAGATGAACAGAGTCAGATCAGAAGTCAAAAGAAACCTACTGGGCATTAGAGTTAGAGGAATTTGAATAAGGACAAAAATAGGGAGAAAATAGAGATAAAAACTAAGAAGGCAAAGAGAACTGAGGCTCATGAGAAGAAAACATGACATAAAGCAAGCTGTAAATATGGATGCATTCCAGAACATTCTTTTCATGTGGGTCTCAGTGAGATTCAAAGGGCTCAGAATGAACCTGAAGGGAAAATCCCAGACCTAAAACTTAAGGAGTCTTCTATTCCCAGCCTAGAGAATTACCAAGGCAGGATATGCAAACCTACTTCCAGCTGGCAGGGATAGCCATTTTCTTGCACATGTGGAGGAACTGAGGAGTGGGTCTCCAGCCTCCAATAGCTGTCTGTCTCCCCTGGCTCTAGTCTAAGCCCTAGCTCTGCTGGGAAAAACACAGGAGGACATGTAAAAGTAGATCAGACAGAAGAGACAACAAACTCCCTTAAATTGCTTTAGTAAGTCACATGTTCTAACACAGGAGACCATTGTTGCATCTGGAAGGGTGGGGTCTGTCTCAAATAAAAGAGAGGAAGCATTCAGGACTATTAAGTGTTTCCTTGAGTCAGGCTCTTCTATGAAGTGGACCTTCCAAGAATTATGCTGTGGATAAGAAAAGAAGGTGCTGCACTCTGCCTAGGCTTAAGTTGAATAATTCACACTGCTACTGACTCCTCCCACCTTTAGTAAGGGGTATTCCAGACTCATGTTTCTTAAAGAAAGAAAGGAAAAAAATAGAGAATTACCTCAGTCCTTAGCAAGTGGGTGTTCCTGTAAGTTACTCAGTGGGGTTTTTTTTGTTTGTTTTTTTCTCAGCAGTTCTTGCTGGCCTGTAGGAATCCACACCTGAAGCCATCAGTTTCTCTTCACCCTCCACCCTCTCATTAAGATACAATCTTGTGCTTTGACTGATCTTTTACCTCTACTTAGTGAGCAATGCTGTATTGGTGAATTGAAAATATGGGTCCTATTCAGCCCCGATAGAAACATTCCTGGAAATGCACCAAAGTAAAATACTCATGTAAGCACAATGTTCTTATAAATCTTGGTATTTATGTCTTTAATACTCACTAAGTTATTTTGTATCAAGAGCAATACGTGATCTTCCTCTATAAACACAAATGGCAAAGTCAACAATAAGAACTATACAGAGGTCTCAAGAGGAAAATTCCAAAAAAGAAACAAGAACTCTGCTCCCTAGAGATTTTCCTAGTAGAAGTGTGGAAACAGGAAAGTTTTTCTGTCTTTGGCCATCTCACTTAGTCTAAGTCCTCTTCTCATGATGTTCACCCACTTCTTCCCATACTCCATTCTTCTACCTATATCTTGATTGCCTAAAGAACATGCACACTCTTGGATCAGTTCAGTTTGGAAAGACCTTTCTCAGGCAGTGTCCCAGTTACATGCAGGGCATGGGGCAACAGCAAGGTTGAAATGGACACAACTCTCTGGAAACAAATTCAGAAGAAACAAAGTATCCTGACCTCAACAAAGCTATTTTAGACTGCAGAAGTCAGAATAGTTTTTACCCTGAGGTCAGCAGTTAGAGATTGGAGAGGGTGTGGTGGGTGGGTTTGTAGGTATTAGAAATCTTCTGTTTCTTTTCTGTTTCCCAGTGTTGTTTCCATGAGTGTGTTCACTTTGTAAAATCCCACTGAGCTATATACTTACTTTTATGTACTTTTCTGTATGTGTAACACACAAAATGACACAATTCAAGAAATTAAAGAGATTCAGAAGAATGCAAAGTGTAATCAACATAGCCTGGATATTTTAAGTTATTCAAAAAAAAAGTGGAATGACATCTTACAATATTATCAATACAAATCCCTTATAAATATGTTTTAACAAATACTTTACAGAACATATTTTCTCTTCCTAGAAATTATCTTTTAAAAAGTTTCTCCCCAGGCCCAAACTGGCTTTCAGTGTTCTGGGTCTGTGAGATGTATGTAAGAAAGGAGCTAAAGAATATCTCTAGCACTGTCTTGAGAAGAGGGCAAGCATTGCTGAATCAGGCACCATGGTTGGAGGTCACCAGTTGATTGGATTATCCAACCAATTCTTCTTGTTCAGATTTCCATAGCAAGCCATCTACCAAGAGAGCAGAACTTAGGTTTATTATTCTAAATTAATAATGTTCCAATTTTACATAAGTCTCTGTGGAGTCCTAACCTTTTTTCAGTATGTGGACCCTTGCGAATCTAAAAAGGTTTATCAAACTCTCAGGTAACAGTAACCGTGCAAATAATGTTTGCAGTAACTTATCAAGGGGTTGTGCCCCGCAGGCTGGGACACAAGCTAATCCTTCCACAAAAGTACTTCTAGCAAAGCATTGTCTAGGACTGGAAAATGCTCCCCCATGGGGATCTCTTTCCCTAGATCAATCCAACTAGACACTGTGAGCAATTGCCTGCTTTATCCATGAATAAGAATGTATGCAACTTCTACTGTGTGTTAATTATAGTAAACAGGGTTGTGTTGATGCAATGAATAAAATGTTATTTCTGTCACAGTGGGGTTTTTTTTCACTATTTTTTAAATTGAGGTGTAACTGACATACAACATATTAGTCTCATGTGTACAACATAATGTGCAATATTTGTATATATTGGAAAATGATCACCACAGTAAGCCTAGTTAATATCTATCACCACACATAGTTTGAGAAGTTTTTTTCTTCTGATGAGAACTTTTAGGACTTTTTCTCTTAGTAACTTGCAAGTGCAGTATTAATTATAGTCATCATGCTGTGCATATCACCTCCTATTAGAAAGACTATTACCAAGGGGCGCCTGGGTGGCGCAGTCGGTTAAGCGTCCGACTTCAGCCAGGTCACGATCTCGTGGTCCCTGAGTTCGAGCCCCGCGTCAGGCTCTGGGCTGATGGCTCGGAGCCTGGAGCCTGTTTCCAATTCTGTGTCTCCCTCTCTCTCTGCCCCTCCCCCGTTCATGCTCTGTCTCTCTCTGTCCCAAAAATAAATAAATGTTGAAAAAAAAATTAAAAAAAAATAAAAAAAAAAAAGTTTAAGAAAGACTATTACCAAAAGACAAATGTTGGCAAGTTGTGCATAAAAGAGAATGCTTGTACACTGTTGGTGAGAATGTAAATACATGTAGTCACTGTGGAGAACAGTATGGAGTTGCTTCAAAAAATAAAAATAGAAATACCATACAATCTGGTAATTATACTGCTAGCCTTTTACCCAAAGAATATGAAAACACTAATTTGAAAAGATATATATATACACACATATATATATGTATATATATATATACATAAATATATACATATATATGTATATATATACATAAATATATACATATATATGTATATATATACATAAATATATACATATATATATATGCACCCCTATATTCATTGTAGCATTAGCTACAATAGCCAAGATATTCAAATAACCCATGTTCACTGATAGATGAATGAATAAAGAAAATCTAGTACACATACATATACAATGGAATATTACTCAGCCATAAAAAAGAATGAAACCTTGCCATTTGCTACAACATGGATGGACCTGAAAGGTATTATGTTAAGTAAAATAATAAGTCAGGCAGAAAGGCAAATACTATATTATTTCACTTATAATCTAAAAAAATGAATAAACCAAAGAAAAAGAAGCAGACCCATAAATACAAAAAAACAAACTGGTGGTTGCCAGAAGGGAGGTGGGTAGGGGGATGGACAAATGGGTTGAAGGTGAGTAGAAGATACAGGCTTACAGTTATAAAATGAGTAAGTCACAGGGATAAAAGGCACAGCATAGGGAATAGAGTCAATGGTATTATAATAGCATTGTATGGTGACAGAAGGTAGCTACATTTGTGATGATCATAGCATAACATAAACTTGTTGAATCACTATGTTGTACACCTGAAACTAATGTAACACTGTGTGCCAACTCTAAGTCAATGTTTTTAAATTATGTGAACAACAAAATTACGTAGCATAAAAAGAAAGTGATCAAAAAAATCACTTCATTGAAATACTCAAAAAAAGAAGCAAAGTATGGTAAATAAAACAAAAATTATATTGCAGAAGTAATTTCAAATATATCAGTATTCATAATAAATAGATCCAAATGGGTTAAACCTTCAATGTAATATAAAACTTCACCAAAAAAAATCTATAAACTCAAGAAGATATAATGCATGCCATGTTCAAGTCTTGTAGCATTACAAGATATGAAAACAACCTAAGTGTACAATGACAAATGAATAAATGAAAGAAATTATGGATATATATATATATATACATATGAAAATTATTCAACCATAAAAAAGAATGAAATCTTATCATTTGCAACAATATAGGCAGACATTGAGGGCATTATACTAAGTAAAATAAGTCAGACAAAGAAATACCATATGATCTCACTTGTATGTGGAATCTAAAACAAAGCAAAACAGAACAAGCTCATCAATACAGAGAACAGATTGGTGGTTGCCAGAAGTAGGGGGTTGGGAGTGTGGGCAAAATTGGTGAAAAGAGTCAATCAAAAGGTACAGAATGACCTTTGTATGCATTCTCAGAGAAGTCTTCAAAGTAGTTTGTTATAAACTTCAAATCTCTTGAACAACCACTATTCTGGCAGTACTCTAAGTTCAAGAAGTTAAGCAGATGTTATGTATTAGTCTTATATCCATGGCACTGAACATACTTCATAATACCTGTCAATTTAATGGGGTTTGATAATTCCAAGAAAGAATCACAAATCACTAATGGAAAGAGGTACCTGCCAACAATTGTAAAGTGACACATACTGGAAAGCAATTTGAAATATTTGTATATACATAAGGTTTCAAAATTCACCATTAATCTGTTTACGTTTCCTAAAATTAAAATCTATTTTTCTCTACCAAATAAAAATTCTTCATAGTTATTTTACTTAATTCATTTTTCTTTTCCTTAATCTTTCTCCTGCTCCAAAATGGAATTATTGTAGCTTATATATTTCACGTAGACATTTCAAATATGAATTTTCCATTCAGACAAAATCTTGTCCTTCCTTTTTGGGAGAATATCTCATTGTCTAGTTCATGACACTATTTGAAACCTAATACATTCTGTCATGTTAATTATCAGTTCCTCAGCAGTCATGAAGAAACATTCACAAAGATTTCATGTCCAACATTTAGATATACCTAAGTTCCTTTTTTCTCCTACTTTATTCTTCTATACTTGACAAGGAGAAAACATGAACTGCTCTCAGAGCAACCTCGGAAAAATACATAAAAAATAAACATCAGTTTTAGATCAATTCTAAAATGATTCCTAGACATAAATTGAAGTCATCCACATCTGGAGCTGAGGATAAAGGAAGAAATAAAAATGTCTTGTTTCAATCTCTTGAGTTTTCTTCTTTTTTTTTCTTCAGCTAAAACCACACTATTTAGTTAGAAAACACCTCTACCCAATATCTTCACCCAAAATATAATTTGCCCAGGTGAGAATGATATACCAAAGCCAGACTGGAAAAAACAAGGGGAAAGATGAAATCTGGAATCTCATGTCTTTGAGCAAAAGAGAGAAAGAAAGGAGTACCCCAGAAAATTTATAGAATACTTGGGGGAAAAGATGTAGCATTCTATTCACATGCAAAGTTATTTTAGTGCCTAGTAATCTCCACCCTGAAGCACAGAATTTTTTTTCTCTAACTACTTTAGTGATCATTCTTTTGGAACAATAATTATGAATGAATATTTCTTCATATTACCAAAAGAAGTTTTTTTCTTCTTTCTGCTAAGGCATATCAGCTAATTTAATCAATGAAAGCAAAATTATGCCTTTCCTTTTTGTTCATGTAACACAATGGTTGTCAGCCGGAGACAATTTTGTCCCCCAAGGGACATTTAGCAATGTCTACAGTTATTTTTGGTTTTCACAACTTGAGGAAGGGGGAACTCCTCCTGGTATCTAGTGGGCGGAGGCCAAGGATGATGCTAAATACCCTCCAATTCACAGAACAGCCCCCTTCTGCCCCTAACCACCTCAAAAAAGAATTATTGGGCCATTTTTTTCTGTTCATATATATACCTAGAGGAAGTATGGGTTCCTTTTAGCATGCCCTGAGACCCAGATTAGTAAAAAGACTTGCAGTAGACGTGGAGATGGAGATGTGATGTCCAAATCCCCTTCAAGGAAGAGACTATTGTCCCAGCTGCTGGGAATGCTGTCACCAAAGGGCCTCTGTTGCTAGCTTCTTCAAGGTTTGCCTCATCTGCAGAGACCCCCCTCAGCAAAGCCCTTCCAAGTGTGGTCCGCACCCAATGATTGACTACAGCAAGAATACAAAGGCCTCGTCATTTCAGCACCCCATGGGACCATTCTGATGGAATATATAAACTCCAAAGCTCCAATAGGATATCTGGCCAGCATTGAGCGCAACTTTTCCCTTTGCCCAATGACATTTCCTGCCAAAGGTGTTGACTCAGAATATACCTCACTCAATGTATCCTTCACTCCAGTCTCTGACTCAGCATCTGCTTCTGGGAGAACCCAACGTGGGACAAGTCTCCTTTGGATAGAAGACATTTAGAAAGGATTTGGTGAAACCAAATAGGTTCCCTTAGGACTCTATGTAGAAAATACCCAGAAGGTGGTTGTGGAGCCCACAGAACTTCTTGGCAAGAGTGCTGAGACTGGAAGACAGTGGACATAGACCCCATCTTAAAGCATAAAGAACTGTGCTTTAGTAGCAAGTTGGAAATGCTCCTGAGACATTGAAGATGGCTTGTTCAAATTAAAAAATAAAAATGATATAATTGTTAAAACCTTAAAATCCTTCTGGACACTGACAAAAGTCTTCCTCTGAAGTAAATTGTGAGATTTAAAAACAAAACAATGTAGTATTGTGTTAGTGGAAAAAAAGAAAAAAAGACAGGAGTGGACCAATGGAGGAAAGAGCTGAGAACCCCAGCACCCCGAGGTTCTAGGCTGCCCTTCCTTACTTTTCACCATGCAGACTAAAACATCTCTGATCACAAATCCACATTCTAAGAAAAGAATACAACCAGAGGTCCTTCCTTTGATTGGCGGTAGGTTCAGAAACTCTGGTAGGAATTCAAGTTATGGAGGTTCACAGCCTGGGGACACACCCCTCAGTGCCTTATAAGGGAGTGAAACTATGAACCAATAGGCCATTAACCATGGTTATTTTTAGCAGTGAGTCACCTCAACATAGCAGAACCATAAAAGTTCAAATTTCAGAAGTGATTTTCATCTGTGAGAAATAAAAGCTTAAATATACTTATTGTCAGGAGAGAGTGGGCTGCAGAAACCATCTAAAAGTTATTTGAAACTGAATAAAGACTTTGCACATGGTGGTGTGCAAGGAATAATGTTTTATGGGTCATTATAACTTGTGTTCTTATGGAAACTCATTTTTTGAACACTGTATTTTTCTATATCTTTGGTTTAGCAGATAGGCATTTATTTTTGACAGATGAATCCAGCTTTTATAATGTAGAACACTTCTGAAAATTGTATCTTAAATGAGTCTTCATAAAAATAAGCATAAGCTTTTGCATTTGTTGGTTAGAAAATATTTGATGTCAGTGAAATATTCAATAAACGAGCAGGTAAAGAGAAAAAATATACATGAATGTTTATTAAGCAATGTCAAACATGCAAAGCAGAGAAAAGTAAAGACCCTCTGGAATGTTGTTTCTTATACCCATCACCAAAGAAAGTCTGGTAAACAAGCATCAATCCAAGAATCTAAACGTCCAATGTCCTAAGCAGTTTACAGTCAACACAGCCATAGTTGTAACCATAAACCTAGCATTGTGGGGCTCATGGTCCAAATAGGATGACTTTTCTTGGAACATGCCTGGCATTACAGGGTCACAGATACACAAGGCAGCCCTGTAGAGACTTGTACTTCTCCAGCCGAGGGCAATCAGTACGGGAGTCCAGATGGAAAGAAGAGATGTGTGAAGAAGATGGACTGCCATCATAGAACCTAGATCCCACTTGAAAGGGAACAAGCAGAGGAACAAAGAAGGAAACAAAGAAACCCTTTGCTGAAGATAGTGGGGAACTAGGTAGTCATATTAGAAAGATAATGAAAGTTCTCATTAAATAAATGGGAACACCAAATATGACAGCTCTGAAAAAAAGAAAGGCAGACATTTCCCATCAGGGAGTTTGAAATCCATGGTTATGTCACATGAAATCAGGTCTCTAACATAGATAAAGATAGGTGAGATAGAGATAAAGATGTATCTGCATAGATGTTTGCCACCTGAAATCTTAACTAATTTTTCCATGGTTTCTAAGGATGCTCAGTGTTTTTTAAGTAAATCACAAAACAAGCAGAGACTGGCCTCTCATTATGAATTTTTACTTTTCTATATTCTGTTCTTGGTGGTAAAAGTAGAAAAGGATTTAGGAGATGCCATGTTAACATTTGCATTAATTCACACTTTCTTTGGAAGTTTAATCCTATCAGTCAGGAAATGCAAAATTTAAGGTTCTTCCATTTTTTTATGTAAATTTGCATGCCTTTAATTGGCTGCATTTTTAATTACTAAGGAGCAATTATTATTTTATTATCCCATTTTTACAAAATAGCATGTTCAGTTTCCTTTGTAGCACCTAATTGTCATGTAGTTCATGGATTTTGAGCTCAGACTGGCTACATTACCATTGCTCAATGCAGAATACTGTTTAAAAGAGTGTACATTTTGCACATCCAAAATGACATGCATGCACAATGATTTCACAACTTACAATGCTAAATGAAGTTATAGAGCAATTGGAGAAAGCAGATTGGGAAGCCAGAAATCTAAAGCTTTTATAAATGCATGAATGTAGTCTCCAATTTATCTGTATCCCAGACCTCTGCATCTTCCACTGTCTCCCTCTCCTTTGGGGATCTCAATGATCATTATCGCCTCCACCAGAGAATATGCCAGTGAAAAAATAAAGGCATGAAATTCAAATCACTGTGTTGCTTTTTAGTAGACCCTTAGAAAATTTTGTTGGAGAAAAAGTCAAAACTAATAGCTAAACTGAAGTTTGGAGAATATGTTAGATTTCATGTATTCATGCTCTTCCTCACTTGCCCATTAGTGCAGATAATTGGAAGTTTTCTTCATTTATCATCGCACACTAAGCGATGCTGTCATTTTTAGGTCAAGACCACAGGGAGAAAATAAGATTTTAAATTACTGCAAGAAGAATCATTTCAGAAGTAAGGTAAATTACTTCAAGGAAGCCAAAACAACTAGTTACCAGAAGAAGTTATGGAATCTTCCCCTTTGAAGATTTTGAAGAGTCAAGTAAACAACTCCTTCAGTGAAGACCTGCTTGGAGACAGACAAAGCAAACTGTACTTTGTGAACATCCTATGCTCCATAGTTTTATATTATCTCACTTTTTAAATGTGCAAACCACAGAGTATTTGAAAAAGGAGTATTTGGTTTGGCTTGAGTAATGATATACAATTCAACAGTACCCAATCTTCCCCAAACTGTGATTACAAAAATTATTTGCCTTACCTTTAAAATTCAATGTACAGTGACCCTAATCTCCCCCTCCACAGAATAGTAATAGTGACCCTAGCCCCATACACACACACAAATTATAAAGGATCCCCAGGTTGGTTTATTCCGGTCAGTGAATCAGACACATTCTGTGCAGATCTTCACAACTAATGACTTCCAGAGAGTCTGACCTGCTGAACTTGTTTTCCTTGGGTTCCTTTAACAGTAACTGCTAGAACCTGAATACACTGCAGAAATGTCCCTTTCTTCAGAGTCATGCTCACTGTTTGCATGGCTACTATGGAAGCATTCTGTCAATTAACCTAGAGTTTAGTGGTTTCTTGAGATATTAAAAAAAGACACCCCCTCCTCCAAGGACAAACGAAATCAATAAAGAACTGCTTGGCCCCAAACATTAATTGGTTTTGTAGCTCTTAGTGATTTGGCTCTATGAATCCATACTCACTCCATTTCTGGACAAAGAATTGTTATTCTTACCCCATGAAAACTATGCTTCAAATAAAGTTGCATAAGAAACTTTAGTCTGTGCATATGGGAGTGGAAATATTTAGTCTCAAGGCTCACCTGCTTCCCTCTAGTTCTCTTATGCTATTTGGCCACATGGTAAACCATTACCAGTAATAACCAGCCTGTAAATTTCCTGAGGGAAATTATGGTAGCTCAATTCAATATTCTTACCTAAACAAACATTCATTAAATACCCATTGCTAGTACCAATTGTATGTAAACATGACAAGGTACCTGCTGTACATTGCTAAGGGAAATACAAGACACTGTGGCAACACATAGGAGATACTTGACCCAGTCTTCAGGGTTTGGAAAGGTTTTCTGGAGGAAGTGACATCAAAATTGAAACCTTAAAGAAGATCAAGGAAATATCAGGTAGAAAAAGTAAACAGGTACATTTTGGGGAAAGAAAATAGCCTGTGTGAAAGATTGCACACACAGAAAACCATGTTGGGTTTGAGGAAGGTTACATGATTCTGTACAGCAGAGACAGGACAGCACTAGAGGGGTGAGCAGAAGTCATATCATAAAGGATCTTGGCTGCCATGCTGAAGAACTGGAACTTTATCTTAAAGGATCTACAGAAAGTCATTAACTGGTTTTAAATAGAGGAGTAACACAATCCAGTTTGTGCTTTAGATGATCATTCTGAAAATTGGTTGTAGAAGAGTGTGGCTGGAACTCCTCAGGAAAGATACAATATAATATTGGATTGTAAAAAATAGAATAATTCCCTGAAGCAGGAAGAATTTGAGCTGAGCCTGGAACTGGGAAAAGGCTGTAAAGGACAGATAGAACAATTTGAAGAAGTTTAAGAAGACAGGAAAATGCAAGGATCAAATGTATAAGGAGCAGAATGTAAACAACTGGGCCAAAATGTGAGCCTTGAGAAGGACTGTGGTGTGCAGTGAGGTTACAAGAGTAATTGAGGAAGAATTCAGAGAAGATCTCAAATTGCACACTGACTGCTTCTATTCTGAAAGATGTAGACCCCCTTGAAGAGTCTTGACATGATCCAGTTTTAGAAAAATATTTCAAGGAGTGAAGCAAATATTATTTTGTAAGACTGTATTGACCTGTGAGCTTTCAAAGGCAGAGATCATCTCTCATTCATATTTGAATTTTTAGGACCTTATACCATATACATTTGGCAGGTGCTCAATAAATATTTATTGGTTGGCTGAATAGAAATTGATTGGGTGAATGGATAGATGGATGAATAAATAGATGAATCATTACAGCTCAGGGATAAAAAAGCTTTAGGTGAAATAATTTATCAGAATAAGTGAAAAACCTGGAACAAGTAGAAAATCTAAGAACCCTATAAAATAGGCAATGAGACCCTCATCATGCTCTGCATGGGGTTAAAAGAAAATAAATCTTCTTCTCTCTAACAAGTTCTACATCTTGGCCTGAACACTGTTTTGAGTGTTTCTCCAAAAAATCTGCCATGTGAACTACCTACTGAGACACTTTCCTTCAAAAGTATCTCTAAGGCTTGAAGTTTTATAGCTATGGGTTCCTATTTCCCCTGAGGAATAGGACAAGAGATATCCCCATTGGGATCATTTATAAGACCCCAAAGACAGAAATCAAAGCACAGTACATTTTATAGAACAAACATGTATTTTTCCCAGAATTCAGCACCCTTTTTATGCCTAAAATAAAACTCTTAGAGCTAGCTCCTTAATTAGAAAGAATAAGTTGTTTCCTTGATTAATTGCATATAGCAGAAAAAAGACTATGTAGGAGGTAATAATTTATGGTAGCAATTTGAGGTGATTTTGTCATAAACTTTCCATGGTTTCATATTGTAGATTTTGGAAAACATAGTACTTTGTCAGAAAGGGAGGGGGATGGAGGAAGTAAAATAAATATTTAAGCCCAGAGAGATCATTCCAACAAATGTTCATTCTTAGATCATCTGTTCTTCATTTCATGATATACATTATAAACAACAGCCTCACTCCAATTCTCACATTGCTGCATACTTTAAAATTCAGCAAATATGTTAGTGCACATATATAATGTATTGTTGTAGTTTGCATTCACAGATAACACTATTAATGGAGTTGGTTGCCATATATATGAATAAGGTTAAAAATCTCAGAGCGAGACTAACAGTCTTACCACATGGGCAGATGCATAGGAGGACTGTCCTATTTTTGTAGCTCTAGAGACCATTTTAGAACAAATCATTTCTCATGACTCTGTCTCTTTGCTCAATGGGTTACTGATGTCTTTGCTCTAAAAGAGCTACATGGATTTACTCACTGCCAAGTGGGTCTTTTGGCTGCTGCTATACCCAGAATATCTTAACTATATAGCAAAGCTTTAAATTATATTTCAGGATGTCAAGTTAACATTTCTTCTTCTGCAACCTGCAGTCTCCTGATTCAGTTTTACAAACAGCTGCTCAACTTTTTTCTGTCTTTTGGTAGAGAAGCAATATGGCGTCAGGATTAGCAAATACTTGTCCATGGTTAAGGGATTTTTAGTTTTGTTTTTTGTATCTTAAGACTTACTTTTTTAGAGAAGCATTAAGTTCAAAGCAAAATTGAGTGGAAAGGACAGAGATTTCCCATATGCCTCCTGCCCCCACATATGGATAGCCTCCTCCACTATCACCCCCCCCACCATAGTGGTACATTTGTTATGACAATGATCTATCATTATTATCCCAAGTCTGACATATCATTATTATCCAAAGTCCATGGTTTACATTAGGATTCACTGTTGTTTTTGTACATTCTGTGGGTTCAGACCAATGTATAAAGATACATACCCACCATTATAGCATCATATCATGGATTAGTTTTACACTTTACAGATAATTAAATAAGAAAACCAAAAATATACACATGCAGTATTGTGCTTCAAAACGCTAAGTTTATTCAGCTTAAAAGACTAAATATTATTCAAAAGTCATGTCCTTTCTGCTTATTTTTTCAGTAAAATATATTTATTGTGAAATAATGACAAAATGGAAATAATAGTACTTACTTCATGAGATTGTATGAAGATTAAGCAGGATAATCTTTATAAAAGTTGATACAGTACCTGGCTAATAGGAAATTATTTAAAAAGCTTAGTATGATCATTATTATTGTTACTATTCATTACTTTTTGTTGGTTTTGTTTTTTATTGCTGTTGCTATTTTCTGAGTAAAAATACTGCTTTTTAATCACCTAACTTCAAATAAGAAAAAAGCTTGCAACATTATGTTAGCTCTTCCTTCTTTGTTTAAAAATAAACATAAAATAAAATCCAAATTTCTGGAAATGACTAGTGGAGGGAAAGTAGATCTAAAAAAATACTGCTCAAGCAATCTGTGACCAAGCATTGGCATTCTGATAACACTGGCTGTGTGACTATAATCACTTAAGCTCTATGTGGCTGATGTCCTCACTGAACAAGGTTAACGCTGAGAGTAGCTTGGACTGCCAACATGTCATAATTATAATACATCATAGCGTTCTAGTGAAAAGTAAATGCATTTAAAAATAAAGTATTTAGACAATGCCTAGCATAAAGTGTGCATATACAACACAAGTGTTAGCTATTAGTGTTGTTTTTGTTATAGGTTCTATATGTGAACAGTCAGTATTTAATCTTTAAACCTTCCATGATGATAGAATGAATTTGTTCTAGGTGCTATCTCTTGGTGATAATATTCTATCCATAACTTTTTCAGCTCCCAGGATATCAGATATGTAGCCATCGTAAATATAGGACTGAAAGCCATAAAAATATGGAAAATGAACTAGTGACATATATCACTTTATGAAATGATATATTTCTTATTTTATATAACTTTCCCGTGGAATCACATAGTCAGTTGTAACTGACCTTTTTATGAAGTACTTATGGTTTTTCGCAGGTTATACGCCAGAATGAACTATCATAGCAAGTTATAGAGACCCCTTCATTGAACACTTATATATAATGATCTATGTGGATGTTTAACTTGAGATTCCTCCCGAATTTGTAGCTTTCTTAGATAATAAAAGAACAACCATGTTAATTCCTGTTAAGAGTTTTCATCTTAATGACCTTAACCATCAGCAATACTAAATAAGATGATTATTTCCTGCTTGAGATAAATCGCTTCACTCAGTATTTGACAGCATACTATGTGCTAGCTACTCTACCGGGTGACAGTTTCAGTCTTTACACCTCTCAAATTCAATGGGGAGACAAACAAGTGATGAAGATCTTATAAAACAGGATGTTAAATGAAGGTAACAGGGCCACACCCAGGTGCTGTGCTATCGTGGAAGTCTAAGTGTAGAAGTATCAAGGCAGCCTTCCTGGGGGAGCAACATCAAAACTGAGACAGGCTAAGTAAGCACTAGATACTCAAAGGATACTGCACAGCATAATAATCATCTTCAAAAACAGCTATTCAACTAGCACATATGCCGCTTCCCTTGCAGATTTCCCTTCTCCCCTAAAGTTGCCCAGTGTCCCTATGATGTCCCTAGCTGTGAGTATCCAGGCAAGACTACATTTGTAGTACACCTTTATTTCTCATCAAATTCCCCTCTGTTTTCAAGACGGTAAATATCTGTTGCACCTCGGCAGCTCAGTTGGTTAAGCATCCAACTTCAGCTCAGCTCATGATCTCATGGTTTGTGGGTTTGAGCCCCATGTCGGACTCTGTGCTGACAGCTCAGAGCCTGGAGACTGCTTCAGATTCTGTGTGTGTCTCTCTCTGTGTCCTTCCCCTGCTCGTGCTCTGTCTCTCTCTCTCTCAAAAATAAACAAACACTGAAAAAAATTTAAAGACAGTAAGTATCTAAAATACATTTTAAATATCAATTTATAAAAAGCAATGCCAAAGCTCAAGGAGAGATGTTATTTGAAGGCATCAACAAAAATGAAGTGACAATATTAAAGAAAAATCAACCTTTAAAGCAACAAAGTATGCCTTTCACATCTGTTAAATTAGAAAAAATAAAAACAAGTAAAATTTCAAAGATCAGGGACACACGTTTCTGGTATTACTATTCCTTTTTGGTATTCCTTCTTTGGGGACAAAATCTGGTAACACATTATAAGAGTCATAAAAACGTACATAACTTTTGACCCAATGACCACATCTGTAGGAATTTAAACTGATGAAATAATTTTTTAAACAACAAAGGGAAGAATGTTTTATAGGCAAAATTGGTTATGGCAAGAATGTTAATAAAATTCTGATTTTAAAAACAAAATGATTCGGCATCCAGAAAATGAAAAAATATGAAATATTATCTAGAAGGAAACCTGAAGCCATTTAAAATATAGAAACATGGGGCACCTGGGTGGCTCAGTCAGTTAAGTGTCTGACGTTAGCTCAGGTCGTGATCTCACGGTTTGTTAGTTTGAGCCCCGCATCGGGCTCTGTGCTGACAGCTCAGAGACTGGAGCCTGCTTTGGATTCTGTGTCTCTCTCTCTGTCCCTCCTCCACTCACACTCTCTGTTTCCCTCTCAAAATAAATAAGTAAATATTTAAAAATAAAATTACATTAAATTAAGAGAAAACTATGTAATTGTATAACTTAATGACAGGAAAAGATTTACTAAATAAGTAAAAAATACTTATGATACATCAGGTGAAATAATTGTGTGTTTAATTTTTGGTAATTTTTATAAACCAACACCAGTTGTAAATTCCTTTTCACATGTATACATATATACATAAATTGACATAAATGCCTAAGTGTAATTCTGCTACATACAATGGAAATTTTTGAGCACTCTTAATTTTTCTATTTTACTTAACCTCCTAGTAATGTCTCTAACCCCCAAACCTTAGCATCCATTCTACCATGTTATCCATGTTTTAGAAATTTAGTATATTGTTTTTCCTTATTTTTCCTATATTCTTTTTTTTTCAACGTTTTTTATTTATTTTTGGGACAGAGAGAGACAGAGCATGAACGGGGGAGGGGCAGAGAGAGAGGGAGACACAGAATCGGAAATAGGCTCCAGGCTCCGAGCCATCAGCCCAGAGCCTGACACGGGGCTCGAACTCACAGACCGTGAGATCGTGACCTGGCTGAAGTCAGACGCTTAACCGACTGAGCCACCCAGGCGCCCCTCCTATATTCTTATAATACACACATATACAAATATGCATAGATATACAATTTTATATAAATATACATGCATATAGAATTTTTCTCATTTTTAGCTAAAATATAATAAAAGTATATCCATGTCTCTATATCTTCCATTTCTCAGTTATATCTTACCAAGTCAATTTACACAGCTCTAATTCACCCCATTTAATTCTTGTTTGCTATGGCATAATGTGTATGTATCAAGATGTTTGAAATCATAAACTCCATTTTTACATTAACTTTGTTTTCATTTTTATCTTCTACAAATAAGGCTTCAATGAACAACTTTTATAAATACCAATTGGGTACCAGAGCTTTTCTTTCTGAGAAAGATTATCAGATGTGATATCTTTGATCAAAAGCATTATGTGTTTTCAGTTTTCATAGATCTTGCCAGATTGCATTCCAAGCTATTGTAATAATTCACATTTCTACCAGCAGTGTGTTACCTACATTTTAGTTTTTGCCAGCCTCATATGTATAAAGCGATGTTTCATTGTTACTTTAATGTGCATTTGCTTATTGTAAATTTATGCATATTTTCCTTAGTTGGCCTTTTGGATTTATTTTTCTAACAGTGTCCTGTTTACTTTTTTTTCACATTATATTGAGGTATAACATACATATAGTAAAGTGTACAAATCTTATGTATACAGCTGGATGAATTTTTGCATAAGTATATACCTCCCAGATTAAGATACAAAATATTAGCAGCATCCCAGAAGTCTTCTTTGTGTCTCTTAGCAAACTTCACACACTGCTACCTCACTCCATCCTCAAAGGGAATCACTGCTCTGATTTCTGTCACCTCAGATTAACTGTGATTGGTCTTGAATTTCATGTAAATAGTTCATGTAGTGAACTCATTATTGTCAAATTTTATTACTCAATGTTATATGTAGAAGATTCAATTATATTGTAGAGGATGGATGTACTTCAGTCTCTTCATTGCTTTTTATTTTTTTTCAACATTTTTTTTTATTTATTTTTGGGACAGAGAGAGACAGAGCATGAACGGGGGAGGGGCAGAGAGAGAGGGAGACACAGAATCGGAAACAGGCTCCAGGCTCTGAGCCATCAGCCCAGAGCCTGACGCGGGGCTCGAACTCACGGACCGCGAGATCGTGACCTGGCTGAAGTCGGACGCTTAACCGACTGCGCCACCCAGGCGCCCCTCTTCATTGCTTTTTATATATAAATGTTCTACAATTTATTTTAAAATTTGGATCATTTTACTTTGAGGCTATTAGGAATAGATCAACTAAAAATTATTGTTTGTGTCTTTTGGCAGATATATACAATCATTTCTCTTGGGTACATACCTATGACAAGAACTACCAGGTCATAGGGTAGACACATGTTTAGATACTGCAAAATAGTTTTCCAAAGACTTGGTACTAATTTACATTCTCACACAGAATATATGTAAGTTCCAGTTGCCCTTTATCCTAGTTAATATGTGGTACTGTTTGGCAGTCTTTTTAATTTGCCGATTCTGGTGTGTGAAATGGGATCTTTGGGTTTAGCTTGCATTTCCTTGATGAGTAATGATGTTGAGCTTTTATTCATACTTTTGTTGGTTTTTATGAAGCCAATGTTTGCAGTGCCTATTCAAATCTTCTGTCTACTTTGTAATCCAGTTATTTGTATTTTAATTAATGATTTGGAAGCTATGTATTCTGAATTCAAGTCTTTGTTGGGTGTGTGTATTATGAATATCTTCTCCCAGTGTGTGGCTTCCCTTTTCCCTCTTTCAGTGGCACCTTTAGAAAAACAGAAGCTCTTAATTTTAATGAAGTTCAATTTATCAATCTTTCATTTTATAGTTAGTGCTTTTGTATCCTATTTAACAAAATTATATGCCTCAAGATGATGATGACATCTTGCTTTCTTCTAGAAGCTTTATTATTTTGCTGTTTATATTTAGATCTTTGATCTACCTTGAATAAAACTTTTAAGAGGTCAGAGTTTATTTTTCCCATACAGATATCTAATTATTCCACCATAATTTATTGAAAATAAATAACCGTTTCCTCTTGAATGCAGTGGCATCCTTGTAGTAAATTAGGTGATCAGATACGGGTAGGATTATTTCTGTATTCTCTATTCTTTTCATTTGGACAAGTTTCTATTCTTAGGCTAATACCACACTATCTTAATTACTGTAGCCTTTTAGTAAATCTTAATATCTGGTAGTGTATGAGTTCTTAAACTTTGTTTTGTTTCTTCAAAATTGCCTTGACTATTCCATTTAACATGTAAATTACACACACATTCACTCACACATGCACACACATACACCCTACAGTGATTTTGATTGGGAAGGTAATGAATCTGTAGACTGTCTGGGGACAACTGACATCTTAAAAATATTGAGTCCTCCACTCCTTGAAAATGATATATCCTTCCTCTATTTAGATTTTCCTTAATTTCTCCTAACAATATTTTGTAGTTTCCAGGGTAGAACTCTTATACATATTTCATGTTGCTAACTTATTCCTAGAAATTTTAATTATTTTTGGTGCTATTGTAAGTGTTAATTATTACTAGAAATACATTAGAAATACAAATAATTTTATATTGACGTTACATCCAAAGACCTTGCTAAATTCGTGTAATGGTACAGTTTGTAGATTCTTTTGGATTTTTTGCATATATAATCATGTCAACTGAAAAAAAATAACATTTTACTTCTTCTTTCTGGTATTTACATTTCCATTTCTTTCTCTTGCTTTTTTTTGTACTGGCTAGGACCGCAAGATAATGTTGAGTAGAAATAGTGATAGCATACATCTGGTCTTCTTCTCAAACTTAGGGTAGAGGGGGAAACATTCAGTACTTAATACTAATTATGAAAGTATACTGTTTATATATACTCTTTATCAGGTTAAGGATGCTCCGTTGTACTCTTAGTTTTCTGAGAGTTCTTATCATGAATATGGATAGAGATGATCAAATAATTTTTATCATGTATTCTGTTAATGTGATGAAATGAACTAGATTGATTTTTTATTGGTTGATATCATAATGTTAAGATGACCTTGCATTCCTTGAATAAATTTCACTTAGTTATGATTTATTATCCTTTTCACATTCTGCCAGATTCAGTTTGCTAATCTTCTATTCTCACATCCATTTTCATAAGAGATTAAAGTCTCTAATTTTCTTTTATTTTATTGTTATTTTCAGGTTTTGGTAATTGGGTTTATGTTGGTCTAATAAAACAAGAAGTGTTCCCTCTTTCTGGAATCTCTGACAGAGGTTATGTTGGATTAACATATTTTCTTTAAATGTTTGAGAGAATTCTCCAGTGTGGCCATCCCTTCCTGGAGTTTTCTTTGTGGGAAGATCTTTACGTGAAGATTCAATTTCTTTAACAGATAAAAACTATTGAGATTTTTCAATCACTTCTCATGTCACTCTTGATAAGTTGTTTTTTAAGATTTTTTTCCATTTCATTTTCAATGTTAAATTGATTGTTATAGAGTTGTGCAAAATATGCTTTATTATATTTTAAATTTAATTTCATACATCCTAAATGCATGATGATAAAAACTTCTCATCCCTAATAGTAATTGTTGTTTTCTTTTCCTTTTATGTCTTGATCAGTCTTTCTAAGTGCTGACGTAATTTTATTGAAGTATCCCAAGATGTAACTCGTATTAGTTAGGTTTCTCCAGAGAAACAGACCCAAAAAGAAATATAGTAATTCCCCTTATCCTTGGGGGATATATTTCCAGGCATCAGTAGACACCTGAAACCATGGATAGTACTGACCAATAAATATACTGTTTTGCTTTTATATATATATATATATATATATATATATATATATATATATATTTGATATATATATTTATATATTTGATATATATCAAATTATATATATTTGCTTTTATATATATGTATATCATTGATACGTATTTATATATATATATCAATGATAAAGTTAAATTGGGCACAGTAAGAAATTAATAACAATAACTAATAATAAAATAAAACAATTATAAGAATATACTGTCCTAAAAGTTATGAATGTGGTCTCTCCCTCTCTCAAAGTATCTTATTCTTCTTGTGATGATGTGAGATGATAAAATGCCTACATGCTGAGCTGAATTGAGGTGAATGACTGAGGCATTGTATTATAGTGTTAGGCTCCTGAAATATGTCAGAAGGAAGAGCATCTGCTTTCAGGCTGCCTTTGACCATGGGTAAATGAAACCACGAAAAGTGAAACAGCAAATAATGGGGGATGGAGATATAGATATTTATTTACTTACTTACTTACTTACTTACTTACTTATTTATATATTCATTCCAAGCAGAGAAATTCAAAGAAGAACCACTCTCAGTTCTAAAATCTGGTCAGGATTCTCCAGATAAAAAGAACCAACAGGAATTGATTCCCATGATTGTGGAGGCTAAGAAGTCCCATATCTGCAGGCAGCAATCTGGAGACCAAGGAGAGTTGACAGTATAGTTCCAATCTGAGTTCAAAGACCTGAGAACAGGAGAGCGGATGCTGTAATTTCCTGACTGCCTTCAATTCTCAAGGCAAGATGTCCCAGCTTGAGTTCAGTCAATCAGAGAGAAAATAATGCTCAGTACTCAGCATTCCTGTTCTATTCAGGCCTTTTAATGAATTAAAGGCCCATCTACGTTGGAAAGACAATCTGTTTTATTCAATCTACTGATTCAAATGTTAATCTCATCCAAAAAAAATCCCTCACAAACATACCCAGAGTAATGTTTATTCAAATATCTGGGCACCCATGGCCAGTCAAGTTGACACTTTAGTCATCACACAACTTTTGACTTTATCAATATTCTTGACTACCACTTTGTTTTCTATCTCATTTAGTTTTGTTTTTATATTTATATGTCCCTCTCACTTTCTTTGTGTTTAATTCTTTTTCTTGTCTCTTAAGATTAAAAATTTGATCATAGATTCTCAAGCTTCTTCTCTAATATGTGCACTTAAAGCTTAAATTTTCTCTTTAAGCATTGCTTTATCTATGTTCTATAAATTTTAATATGTCATATTTGTATTGTTTATTTGGTTCAAAATGTTTCATAACTTCAATTGAGCTTTCCTATTTGACTCAATGAATTACTTTGAAAGATACTGTTTTGATAATTGAAATTCAAATTTTTTTGCATATTTTCTAGCTCTGTATCTCTATTGATCTCTACCTTACTTCCAATCTGGTGGGATAACATACTTTGTATGCTTTCAATCCTTTGATATTTCTTAAGATTTTTTCAAGGCTCAGCATACCCTCTCTTTCATTCAGTGTTCCATGGCTACATGAAAATTTGTGTATTCTTTCTTATGCCAATTAGGAAAAATTGGTTATTCATGCTGTTCAAATTTGATATATCCTCATTAATTTTTTCTCTTTGTTCTTACCTGAAACTCCAATTATAGATATGTTTATTTTTCTTCCATTTCTGCCAATTTTTTATTAATACAACTTGAAACTATGTTACAATCTTCAAACAATTTTAGAACACTGTTTTTCTTCTTTTCAGCATGAAATGTACTTTTTGCCTTAAAGTCTATATTGTCTGATATTAACAGTAGCCCCAGCTTCTGTAAGTTAGTGTTTTATGTTATATACTTTTCTATTTTTTAACCTTCCACCTACTGGTGTTCTTATGTTTAAAGTTTGTCTCTTGCAAATAGAATACAGTTGAGTCTTATTTTTCTCAAATACATTCTAGTAATCTTTGCCTTTTCATTAGAATTATTAGACAATTTACAATTCATGTAATTTTTGGTATTGTTAAAGTCTCCTATTTTGTTATTTGTCTTCCATTTATCCTATCTGTTCTTCTCTCCTTTATTTCTCCTTTCTTGCTTTATTTTAGATTAATCAAGTACTTTTAAAAATTCTGCTTTACCTAATTCTTTAGCATTATAGTTACAATATTTGGTATTTTTCCCTTCAGTGGTTATTCTAGAGATTAAAATATAGATGCTTAACTTATTACAGTTGAACTTCAATTAATACTCATAGAATTTCCCAAATAGTTCAAGAACATTGAAGAAATTTATTTTTTAAATTTTTTTTTTCAACGTTTATTTATTTTTGGGACAGAGAGACACAGAGCATGAATGGGGGAGGGGCAGAGAGAGAGGGAGACACAGAATTGGAAACAGGCTCCAGGCTCTGAGCCATCAGCCCAGAGCCTGACACGGATCTCGAACTCACGGACCGCGAGATCGTGACCTGGCTGAAGTCGGACGCTTAACCGACTGCGCCACCCAGGCGCCCCAAGAACATTGAAGAAATTTAAAAGGTTACCTCCTCCAACAATTTTGTGCTGTTATTATATTTCTGATGTGCTAAACATTCCACAAGACACTATTGTACTTTTTTTAAACAATCAATATTCTTTTATATCTATCTACACATTTACCATTCTAGTACCCTTCATTCTGCTTTGCATTTCTTTGCTTCTATGTGGGACTATTTTTATTCAACTTGAATGACTTTACTTACATATCTTAATGTGTGCTGGCAACAAATATTCTCAGCTTTTCTTTGCCTGAGAACATTTTTATTTTACTTTATTCCTGGGAATAAACACATTTGATGATGATATATAGTATCCTTCTCTATATTCATGACATTATTTGTTAATATATTTTAAAGTATTTTTACATCTATGTTCATGAGGAAGATTGATCTGTAGCTTTTTTTTTCTTATAATGTGTCATCTACTTTTGGTGTCAAGATAATGCTGGACTCAAATAAGTTAGGAAGTATTCCCTCCTCTCTGTTATCTGAAAGAGTTTGTAGAATGTTTTGATATTCTTTATTCCTTAAGGGTATGGTCAAATTTACCACTGAAATCTCTTATACCTGAGTTTTTTTGAAGGGCTGGGGGGGGGGGGAGTGGGTGTAATTCAATTATAGAGTAAATTAAATTTCTTTAATAGACATAAGGAATTCAGTTTTTCTATTTTGGTTATACTAAAGTTCATCATAATAATTCCTTATTATTCTTTCCCTGTGTGTAGAATCTGTAATAATTTTCCCTCTTTTATTCCAGATGTTGGTAATTTGTGTCTTCTTTCTTCTTCACTTGGATCTGTCTCACTATAGTTTATTGACAAACCTAAGGTAGTCTTTTTGCTGGAACTAGATTTGTTCTAAGATTAAGGCATAACTTTTGGGATTTTCACTGAATACCCTGAGAATTCAACAACATATTCTAGTTTTGCCAGTCAGGACTCAAATGTGTTCCTCTACTTTAACTTCTTTAAGCATGTTTATTATTTTTCTATTTATATTGTCCCATGCCTATTCCAGTAGTTCTATTTCACTGGGTGCATGATCTAGTTTTCAAGTACCACTAAGAGGCAGTATTCCCAAAAATGATAGAGTTAACCAATGCCTCTATCTTGGCCTCTAGAACCTGGCTGAGAAACCTGAAAGAAGCCTCCCTTTCCTCATTCTCTCAAGCTCAGGGCTCAGCCACTTCTCCATTGGTGGTCAGAGAGACCAATCATATTCATGATATGTAGCCAATATTACTCTTTTCCTATAACCTGCTTGATTCACAATGATTTTAAATCAAGCTATTTCCCAGGGTTGCTCACTTTATGATCTTTATCTCAATGCCCTTATGCAGATTCCCAAGTGCTCACTGAGCTCACTGGGGGGGGGGGGGGGGAGGAAGGAGGGAATCCCTTCATTGGTATTCTCTACTAACGTTCCCACAAAACCAGTCTTCACCAAACTCAGAAGACTATAGGCCTCAATAGACATTTAACTGAGAATATGCAGTTAAATCAAAATTGGACAAGGAAGAAACGATGATAATGCACCTATTGCCATTTTCTTGAAGGCCCTCTCAATAGTAACTTTCACTTTTAAGACATTTCTATTTGTCCTTCCAATGTGTCCTTCCTAGTATTCTTCTCTAGGAGAGAAAAGCTAATCTTTAATATAACCCATGCTACTGGTTAATTTCATCCAATGAAAGCTATCTGCATTTCAATCATGACCTTTTTTAAACAGTAACTTAAGCTAAAAGCATGTATCTATAGGACTTTTAAGTATAATGACAAGCTGCA
Source organism: Prionailurus viverrinus (assembly GCF_022837055.1). NCBI lineage: Eukaryota > Metazoa > Chordata > Mammalia > Carnivora > Felidae > Prionailurus > Prionailurus viverrinus. The sequence goes on from NC_062564.1 coordinate 78,977,875, forward strand.
GAAGAAAACATTTTCTGTGTGATTCCAATTATAATCATCCTAAAAATGGAATTGCTACATTGTAGGATATGAACATATTCAGCTTTACTAAATATTTTACCAATAGCAATGTATAAAACTGTTGTTACTTCACATCCTCTCCAACACTTGGGATTGCAAGATATTTAGAGTTGTGGAAGTGTGATGGTGTAAAATAGCAATTCGTTGTGGCTTTGCTTTTCATTATTACTTGTCATTTGAATAACCTCTTCTATGAATTGATTATTCATATTACTTATATCATACTAGCTTTTTCTTACCTATTGGTAGATGGCTTTTGAATATTTTGGATATGAATCTTGTGCTAAAATACTGCAAATACCTTCTCCAAATCTGTCCATTGTCTTTTGGATTATAGTTTTATATGTTGTCAAAGTTATCAATATTTCACTAACAGTTGATGCCTTTTGTTCTTGTATTCTTGTGTTCTTGTTTAAGAAGTCTTTTTCTACTTTAAAAATCATGGAAGTTATTGTCCTGTATTTTTTAATAAAATATTTTTAGTTTTTCTCTTCACATTCAAGAAATATCCACCTAGAATTTATTTTTGTATAATATGAGGTAGAGTTATAATCTAAGGATATAATTATTTTCCCCTTAATGCAAACCCATCTTTACAGGCGTATTTATTAAATACTTTCCCCACTGACTCTCTACTGATTTATACCATATTCCCCAATATGTATCTATTTCTCTTTTATACCAAATTCCTCAATATGTATCTACTTCTGGGCTCTTGTCAATTGTCCATCCTGAGTTAACCTCAGAGATCAATGTTTTATTGTTAAGGGATGCTGAAATTCTTGAGAAGCAAAGTGATGACTGTCTACCTTTGAACTGAACTCCAGAAAGGAAAAAGCCTGTTAATATCTGGAATGTTAAAAGTCAACAGCTCTGTCTCAGAGAGCAGGGAGGGCAAGAGGACACCAGGAGGGAGAGTTGCTGAGCCCTGGAAGACAGAGCTCAGCTAGGTGGGGAACAAAGGTGCTGGCAAGTGCCATATCCCTCTCCCATTCCCCCAGCCAAAATCCCAAAGGGAACCAGTTCCTGTCACCAAACTTCCTTGCACCACTCAAACACCCAACACTGTGCTTCTATGGATCTATCCATCCAACAGGTCTGCCTCCCTCCCGGTGCTGCAGGGCCCCTCCTACAGGGGACCACCGAGGGCAGAGCAAGCTAAGGCTGCCCCTCCCGCCCCTGTGAAACTTGCAGATCCACACCAGCAAATACACTAGATCCCATCAAAGAAGCACCACAAGCCTAGCAGTGTTCAAGTAGCTCAGACAGAGGCCACACCACTCCACAGTGAGTCCTGCCCCTGGAAAAGGGGAAGATAAGGTACACACCAGTCTGTACACCCAGCAGTGGGCTGGGGGCAGACATCAGGTCTGACTGTGGCCCTGCCCACTAACACAAGTTTCTACAGACTGCACAGGGGAAGTGCCCTGCAGTTGAGAGCCACCGCAGGGACTACCCAAAATGACAAAACGGAAGAAATCTTCACAAAAGAAATTTGTCAGCTGTCAAATTCTCAGCTAATGAATTCATTAGCTAATGAATTGATCAAAAATGATTTAAACAATATAACGGAACAAGAATTTAGGATAATAGTCATAAAATTAATCACTGGGCTTGAAAAAAGCATAGAGGAAAGCAGAGAATCTATTGTTACAGAGCTCAAGGGACTAAAAAACAGTCATGATGAATTTAAAAAAATGCTATAAATGAGGTGAAAATAAAATGGAGGCAGCCATAGCATGGATTAAAGAGGCAGAGGAGAGAATAGGTGAATTAGAAGATAAAATTATGGAAAAAGAGGAAGCTGAGAAAAAGAGAGAGAAAAAAATCCAGGAGTAGGAAGGGAGAATTAGAGAACTAAGTGATGCAATCAAACGGAACAATATCCGTATCATAGGGAGTCCAGAAGAAGAAGAAGAGAGAGAAAGGGGCATAAAGTGTACTTCAACAAATCATAGCTGAGAACTTCCCTGATCTGGGGAAGGGAAAAAGCATTGAAATCCAAGAGGTACAGAGAACTCCCTTCAGATGTATTTGAATCGATCTTCTGCATGACATATCATAGTGAAACTGGCAAAATACAAGGATAAAGAGAAAATTCTGAAAGCAGCTAGGGATAATCAGGCTCTAACTTACAAAGGGAGACCCATAAGATGAGTGGCAGACCTATCTACTGAAACTTGGCAGGCCAGAAAGGAATGGCAGGAAATCTTCAATGCAATGAACAGAAAAAATATGCAGCCGAGAAACTTTATCCAGCAAGTCTGTCATTTAGAATAGAAGAAGAGACAAAGGTTTTCCCAAACAAACAAAAACTGAAGGAATTCATCACCACTAAACCAGCCCTACAAGAGATCCTAAGGGGGATTCTGTGAGTGAAATGTTGCAAGGACCACAAAGTACTAGAGACATCAGTACAAGCATAAAACCTACAGACATCACAATGACTCTAAACCCATATCTTTCAAATATAACACTGAATGTAAATGGACTAAATGCTCTAACCAAAGGACATAGGGTATCAGAATGGATTAAAAACAAGACCCATCTATTGTCTGTCTACAAGAGACTCATTTTAGACCTGAGGACACCTTCAGATTAAAAGTGAGGGAATGGAGAACTATCTATCATGCTACTCAAAGTCAAAAGAAAGCTGGAGTAGCCATATTTATATCAGACAAACTAGACTTTAAATTAAAGGCTGTAACAAGAGATGAAGAAGGGCATTATATAATTATGAGAGGGTCTATCCATCAGGAAGAACTAACAATTATAAATGTCTATGCGCCGAATATGGGAGCCCCAAAATATATAAAACAATTACTCACAAACATAAGCAACCTCATTGATAAGAATGTGGTAATTGCAGGGGACTTTAATACCCCACTTACAACAATGGATAGATCATCTAGACACAGGATCAATAAAGAAACAAGGGCCCTGAATGATACAAAGGATCAGATGGACTTGACAAATATATTTAGAACTCTGCATCCCAAAGCAACAGAATATAGTTTTTTCTTGAGTGCACATGGAACATTCTCCAAGACAGATCACATACTGGGTCACAAAACAGCCCTTCATAACTATACAAGAATTGAGATCATACCATGCATACTTTCAGACCACAATGCGATGAAGCTTGAAATCAACCACAGAAAAAAGTCTGGAAAACCTCCAAAAGCATGGAGGTTAAAGAACACCCTACTAAAGAATGAATGGGCCAACCAGGCAATTAGAGAAGAAATTTAAAAATATATGGAAACGAATGAAAATGAAAATACAACAATCCAAATGCTTTGGGATGCAGTGAAGGCAGTCCTGAGAGGAAAATACATTGCAATCCAAGTCTATCTCAAGAAACAAGAAAAACCCCAAATACAAAATCTAATAGCACACCTAAAGGAAATAGAAGCACAACAGCAAAGACACCCCAAACCCAGCAGAAGAAGAGAGATAATAAAGATAAGAGCAGAAATAAACAATATAGAATCTAAAAAAACTGTAGAGCAGATCAATGAAACCAAGAGTTGGTTTTTTGAAAAAATAAACAAAATTGATAAACCTCTAGCCAGGCTTCTCAAAAAGAAAATGGAGAGGACCCGAATAGATAAAATAATGAATGAAAATGGGATTATTACAACCAATCCTTCAGAAATACAAGCAATTATCAGGGAATACTATAAAAAATTATATGCCAACAAACTGGACAACCTGGAAGAAATGGACAAATTCCTAAACACCCACACGCTTCCAAAACTCAATCAGGAGGAAATAGAAAACTTTAACAGACCCATAACCAGTGAAGAATTTGAATCAGTTATCAAAAATCTCCCAACAAATAAGAGTCCAGGACCAGATGGCTTCCCTAGGGAATTCTACCAGACATTTAAAGTAGAGATAATACCTATCCTTCTCAAGCTGTTCCAAAAAATAGAAAGGGAAGGAAAACTTCCAGACTAATTCTATGAAGCCAGCATTATTTTGATTCCTAAACCAGAGACCCAGCAAAAAAAGAGAACTACAGGCCAATATCCCTGATGAATATAGATTCAAAAATTCTCAACAAGATACTATCAAATCGAAATCAACAGCATATAAAAAGAACTATTCCCCATGATCAAGTGGGATTCATTCCTGGGCTGCAGGGCTGCTTCAATATTTGCAAATCAATGTGATACATGACATTAATAAAAGAAAAGATAAGAACCATATGGTCCTGTCAATTGATGCAGAAAAAGCATTTGACAAAATTCAGCATTCTTTCTTAATAAAAACCCTCGAGAAAGTCGGGAGAGAAGGAACATACTTAAACATCATAGAAGCCATTTATGTAAAGCCCACAGCTAATATCATCCTCAGTGGGGAAAAACTAAGAGCTTTCCCCCTGAGATCGGGAACACGACAGGGATGTCCACTCTCACTGCTGTTGTTTAACATAATGTTAGAAGTTCTTGCATCAGTAATCAAACAACAAAATGAAATCAAAGGCATCAAAATTGGCAAAGATGAAGCCAACTTTCACTTTTTGCAGATGACATGATATTATACATGGAAAACCCAACAGACTCCACCAAAAGTCTGCTAGAACTGATACATGAATTCAGCAAAGTCACAGGATACAAAATCAGTAAGTGTCATGTGAGTACCCCCGAGGTAACCATGAATCTATGTTCTCTCTAGGGTTGCCTAGTCTGTAAATTTTATGTAAATGGAATTATAGGATATGTGATCTTTTGTGACTGTCTTCTTTTACTTCATGTTTTCAAAGCTCATCCATATTGCAACCTACAGAAGTACTTCATTCTCTTATTGTCAAATGACACTCCAACTTGTATGGATGCACTACATTTTGTCCATCCATCAGTTGAAGGATATTTGGGTTACTTCTACTTTCTGGCTATTATGATTAATGTTACTATGAATGTTTGTATACAAGAACTTATGTGAACCTATGTCTTTTCCTTTGGATATATGCTTACAAGTAGATTGCTGGGTCCTGTGTTAACTCCAGATTGAATTGCTAAATTGTTTTCCGAATTGATTGTATCATTTTTTACTCCCACAAGCAGCGTATGAAGGTTCCAACTTCTCCATGCCCTTGCCAACACTAGCTATTATCTATTCTTTTATTTCTATCCTAAGTGGGTATGAAGTGGCAGCTCATTGGCATTTTGATTTGCATTTCTCTAATATCCTCTCTATGTGCTTATTGGCCATCTGTATATCTTCTTTAAAGAAGTGGATTTTAATCCTTTTACCTGTTTTTCATTTGGGTTGTCTTTCTATTGCTAAGTTGAAAGTGTTCTTTGTGTATTCTAGATCCATGTACCTTATCAGACCTATCATTTGCAAATATTTTCTCACATTCTCTAGGTTGACGGTGTCCTTTGAATGCAAATATTTTTAATTTTGAAACAAAACAACAAGAAAAAAAGCAGAAATCAGTTGCATTCTTATACACTAATAATGAAGCAACAGGAAGACAAATAAAGAAATTGATCCCATTCACAATTGCACCAAGAAGCATACAATACCTAGGAATAAACCTAACCAAAGATGTAAAAGATCTGAATGCTGCAAACTATAGAAAGCTCATGAAGGAAATTGAGGAAGATATAAAGAAATGGAAGAACATTCCGTGCTCATGGATTGGAAGAATAAATATTGTTAAAATGCCAATACTACCCAGAGCTATCTACACATTCAGTGCAATACCAATCAAAATTGCACCAGCATTCAAAGCTAGAACAAGCAATCTTAAAATTTGTATGGAACCACAAAAGACCCCAAATAGCCAAAGTAATATTGAAGAAGAAGACCAAAGCAGGAGGCATCACAATCCCAGACTTTAGCCTCTACTACAAAGTTGTAATCATCAAGACAGCATGGTATTGGCACCAAAACAGACACATAGACCAATGGAATAGAATAGAAACCCCAGAATTAGACCCACAAAAGTACAGCCAACTAATCTTTGACAAAGCAGGAAAGAATATCCAATGGAAAAAAGATAGTCTCTTTAACAAATGGTTCTGGGATAACTGGACAGCAACATGCAGAAGAATGAAACTAGACCATTTTCTTACACCATTCACAAAAACAAACTCAAAATGGATAAAGGACCTGAATGTGAGACAGGAAACATCAAAACCCTAGAGGAGAAAGCAGGAAAAACCCTCTCTGACCTCAGCCGCAACAATTTCCTACTTGACACATCCCCAAAGGCAAGGGAATTAAAAGCAAAAATGAATTATTGGGACGTCACCAAGATAAAAAGATTCTGCACTGCAAAGGAAACAATCAACAAAACTAAAAGGTAACCAACAGAATGGGAAAATATATTTGCAAATGACACTATCAGACAAATTGCTAGTATCCAAAATCTATAAAGAACTCACCAAACTCCACACCCCAAAACCAAATAATCCAGTGAAGAAATGGGCAGAAGACATGAATAGACACTTCTCCAAAGAAGACATCCAGATGGCCAACAGGCACTTGAAAAGATGCTCAACATCGCTCCTCATCAGAGAAATACAAGTCCAAACCACACTGAGGTACCACCTTACATCAGTCAGAGTGGCTAAAATGAACAAATCAGGAGATTATACATGCTGGTGAGGATGTGGAGAAACGGGAACCCTCTTGTACTGTTGGTGGGAATGCAAACTGGTGCAACCACTCTGGAAAACAGTGTGGGGGTTCCTCAAAAAATTAAAAATAGGTCTACCCTATGACCCAGCAATAGCACTGCTAGGAATTTACCCAAGGAGTGCTGATGCATAGGGGCACTTGTACCCCAATGTTTATAGCAGCATTTTCAACAATAGCCAAATTATAGAAAGAGCCTAAATGTCCATCAACTGATGAATGGATAAAGAAATTATGGTTTACCTACACAATGGAATACTATGTGGCAATGAGAAAGAATGAAATATGGCCTTTTGTAGCAACATGGAGGGAACTGGAGAGTGTTATACTAAGTGTTATACTAAGTGAAATAAGTCATTCAGAGAAAGACAGATACCATATGTTTTCACTCTTATGTGGATCCTGAGAAACTTACAGCAGACCATGGGGGAGGGAAGGAGAAAAAAAAAAAGAAAGTTAGAGAGGGAGGGAACCAAACCATAAGTGACTCTTAAAAAGCTGAGAACAAACTGAGAGTTGATGGGGGGTGGGAGGGAGGGGAGAGTGGGAGATGGGGATTGCGGAGGGCACCTGTTGGGATGAGCACTGGGTGTTGTATGGAAACCAATTTGACAATAAATTTCATATTTAAATATATAAATAAATAAATAAATAAATAAATAAATAAATAAAGGGAGGATAGATCCCTCTGAAGATTGACCCTACAATGTTGCCACAGGTATATATAGTAAATATACCTTCTTTCTTGCTCTAAAGAAACCTGAAGTCATATGCCAGGAAAAGGACTACTAGGGAACAAGTAATACCCATACTTTCTGTGGAGATGTAAAATACTATCACAGTCCTCTAGTTTGAATGAGAGCTTATGGAAGCCAGGTAATCAATGCAATTATAGCTTAGGATCATCTGATAGTGGGTGCAATAAGTCCTTGAGCCTACTCTTTGGTAATTTCCTCAGGTTCTAAATGTATAATTGATGCACATATATGCAGCAGCTCACATTAGTTGGGGCAAGAGATATTATGGAAGGAAGTTCCTAAAATTTGCATCCTAGCTAGGGTAAATAATCAGAAGTAATCAAAGTAAAAAAATCAGAAGAAATGCCAGATCTCATAAAGAATCACAGAGATATCCACCATCATCAAAGAACTGAAGGATACAGTGGTGGTACATCATATCTCAATCAATTCATCAAGGCCTTCATAAACCCAATGGATCATGGCAAATGAAGGTGAACCTCTGAAAACTTAACAAGGTTACAGTTACTGTGTACAATATAATCTCTTTACTGGATCAGATCAGCACAGCTTCTGGCATTTATTTATGTAACAAAATTCCCCTAATTATGAGGGATTAGAAACAGTTTAGCTTTTCTTTTCAAGGACAACAGTTTACTTTCATTGTCCTGACTTGAAGCTAGTTAACTCGTGCTCTCTACCATAGTTTATCACTTAATTTGGCACTAAATAATAGAAAATATATATTATATATATATTATAAACATGTTTATAATATAGAAAATATTAGAAAAATATGTATATAATATATGTAATAAAGAAATATTAGAAAATATTAGAAAAATATATAAATATAGAATATAGAAAATATTAGAAAATATATATAATATATATTAGAAAAATATATATTTCTATAATGTAATAGAAAAAATACATATGTATATGTAATGTGCGTATATTTTTTCTTTGATACTACTAACCAGAAAATATACATTTGATCTTTGAACAATGCAAGGATCGGGGTGTCAACCGCTAAAAATCCACATTACTTTGATTCCCCAAAAACTTAACTACTACCAACCTACTGTTTTACTGGAAGCCTTACCAATAATATAAATTTGATTAACGCATGTTTTATATGTTATATGTATTATATATATTGGATTCTTATGATATAGTAAGCTAGAGAAAAAAGTTATTAAGAAAATCATAAGGAAAAGAAAATACATTTACGGTACTCTACTGTATTTATTGATGCATTTAGTTTACATCACCTCTTTATAAGATGAATTGTCTGTCAGTACCTATTTCAATATTGACACAATTCAATATGACACAAAAAAATACTGTAGATGTTAAATATATTGCTAACACTAGACATCAAAAATGAAAAGATGATGTAAAAAATTCATATTTGTTTATAGGTATAATGATTCATGCATTGATAATGAAGAAACAGCAATGTGATTGCTTTATTGTAGTCTAGCCTATACACTAATGAATGAACCATTATAAAATGTTTATGATATTTGGTATTGTAATCATTTTTATAATACAGTATTAGAAAAATTGTTACATTTTTCAAGAAAAACCGCTTACCTGTGATGATAGGGTGATATGCAGTTTCTCCAATTATGAGTCATTCATACTGTATGGTAATGTAATTCTTTGAAAGCAAAGTTATAGAACAGTAAGAACACTAACACATTCTTAAGTTTACATTAAATATCACTCACTTTATACGTGTGCAAGGATAGACTATCCACTTCCATACAAGTCTTGCGCAAAGTTCTACAGGATGAAGACTGAGGCAATTATGACAATAATGACCCAAAAATGTCTAATACAGCCCTTGACGAACAGTCATTAGATTTTCATATGAAGACACAAACACACACAATACTTAAGTTTATTAACTGTATGGCATGGTGATTTCTTTACTGATAAGAACAGATACTACCCTTGATCTTAGTCAAAAGGCCGAGAAGCGATAGTGATTTACTTACTATTCATTAAAAGGAAGTGGATCATCATAAAGGTCGTCATCCTCATTGTTTTCATGTGGAGTACACTGAGAAGGAGGAAGAAGAGGGATTGATCCTGCTTGCTATCTTAGGGGTGGAAGAGGTGGAGGAGTGGAGGCCGTGGAAGGCAGGAAAGAGAGGCAGACACGTTCAATGTAATTTTATAGAAGTATATAAATGTCAGACATTTTATTTTTTTATTTCTCTAAAAATGTTTCTATACAATACGAATCCTTCTTCCACCATTTGCTTTGATTTTAGTGTCCATATCATAGAAGGGTCCATGTCATAAAAGAAGTCAAAAGCAGTCTTGAATACTCAGAAACTGTCAGTTTGTCTAATGGCAATTTGTTTTCTGGCACTGCTTCTTGTATGTGTTCCTCCTCATAGTCTGGCTGTGGTTCAGAAGCACTCATCTCCATCAGGATATCTTCTGTTAATTCCTCTGGTAGGGTGTCTATTAGCTCTTGAATTTCTACAAGATCTGTATCTTGAAACCCTTCACATCCCACTTCTTTTACCATATTCACAATCTCTTTCATGATTTCTTTGATTGGCTCTGTCGTAAATCCTGTGAAGTCATGCACAACATCTGGTCACAGTTTTCTCCAGCAGGAATTTATTGTTTGGAGCTTGATGGTTTTCACAGCTTTTTTTCAACTGCAATGATCGCATCTTCAATAGTGTAGTCCTTCCAGACTTTCATGATGTTCTCTCTATTGGGGATCTCTTCCTTAGCATTGACAATCCTTTCCACAGAGTACCATGTGCAATAAGCCTTAAAAGTCCCTATGACTCCTTGATCTAACAGCTGAATTAGAGATGTGTCTGGGGCCAGTAGACCACTTTAACACCTTTGGTACTGAACTCATGGAGTTCTGGGTGGCCAGGGGCATTGTCCAATATCAAAAGAACTTGAAAAGGCAGTCTTTTACTGGCAAGGCACTTCTTGACTTCAGGGACAAAGCATCAGTGGAACCAATCCAGAAAAAAGGTTCTTATTCTCCAGGACTTCTTGTTGTATAATGAAAAGACTGGCATCTAATGTTTATCTTTCCCCTTCAAGGCTCAGGGGTTAGCACCTTTGTAGACAAAGGCAGTCAAGATCAATACCCAATTGCATTTGCACAAAATAGTAGAGTTAGCCTTTTCTTCCCTGCCTCAATCCTGGTGCTCACTTCTTTTTCTTACTAGTAAATATCCTTTGTGACATTTTTGCCCCAGAATAGGGCAGTTTTGTCTGCATGAAAAGTCTGTTCTGTCAGATACTTTTTTCCCTAAATGACTTTCTTAATGGCATCTAGGACTCATCTGCTGCCTCTTCATTGGCAGAAGCTGCTTCTTCGGTTAGCTTAACATTTTTAAAGCCAAACCTCTTTCTAAAAGTATCAAACCATCCTTTGCTGGCATTAAATTCTTCAGCTTTAGATCCTTCACCTTCGTTTTGCTTCAAATTGACATATAATGACTTTGCTTTTTCTCAAATCGTATTAGAGTGTGTAAGTATTCCTTTCTTATAGTAACCCTGCACCCACATAAAAGCTGCATTTTCAGTATGAGATAAAAAGATATTTCACAAAAAGTACAAGGTTTTCATGTCTGTTGGCAAAACTGCAGTGATGGCTTCATGATTTTTCTTTTTTCTTTTCTTTTTTTTTTTACAATGATCCTTACACTGGATTCATTTATTTTGAAATGGTGGGCAACCACAGTTACAGATTTCAATTTATGGCTACATATCAAGCAATCCAACATTTTCTTGTACCGTTGCTTTTTTCTGTCTCTTGGGAGAACTTCTAGCATCACTAGTGGCACTTCGTATGTGTCCCCTGGTGTTATTCAGTGTTTACAGTATTACACTAAACGTGGTGAAAAGTACGTGAGAATTGTGAGAGATCACTTTTTACTGCAATATGCAATTTACTTGAGACAAACTGCTTAGATGAGGATGATTAGTATCACATGGCATCCTAAGCAGACACTTGGACCACCTGGGCTTATGACAATAGCATCGGCAGGTGTCTAGTAAATTATTGTAGTAGCACTGTACGTACTACAGTTGAATTTATGCAGTTATCATATGGCATCTTCACATTTCTTTACACTTTTCTCAACTGTGAATGGTGTCATATATGGTGTGTGTTTTTAGTGCATAAGCTTTGATTAACTCTTTATAATAGATTCATATGCATTTTATGAAAGTAAATGATTAAACAGACTAGTATCTACATGTATTTATGCATTCATGCCATACCTTTCTCTTTATTTTTTTGACATGTCTAAGCTATGTGGTTCATCTGTGAGTTTTTTCAAATGATCACAAATCTCCAAAATATTTCCAATATTTTGTATGAAATTATACATGTATAATTGGACACATGCACTTCAAACCCATGCTGTCCAAGAGTCAACTGTATTTGTAAAAGTGATTTCCCGGGCACCTGGGTGACTCAGACGGTTGGCCGTCCAACTTTGGCTCAGGTCATGGTCTCGCAGTTGGTGGGTTCAAGCCCCACGTTGGGCTATGTACTAACAGCTCAGAGCCTGAAGCCTGCTTCAAATTGTGTCTCCTCCTCTCTCTGCCCCTCCCATGCTCATGCTCTGTCTCTCAATAATAAATAAATGTTTAAAAAATGTTTTAAGTGATTTCCCTTTTTGTATCCTAAGTTTCCATGCTTCTACAAATGGGTAGGTTAATTGTATCTAGAACTTTGTAATAAATTGATCGAATCTTTCATTTTTTCCTCCTTCTGCAGATGTTAAACACATGGTGTTCAGATGTGAATTTTCCTTTGACATACAATAATCTTCAGACATTATGACTGAAACAAGAACTTTTTCATGTTTCCATTTCATAAAGTAAAGGCATTATAAGACTCCCTGGCCATTTGAAGCTCTTTTACACAATGAAATGAGTAAAATGCTGTGGGGTAGGGATTGCTAGTTGATTTCAACATACAGTTTAAGCTATCATAGCTACCTTATTCTGACTATGGTATTTCTGTTACTACATTTTATATTCTTTAAAAATAACAGTGCTGAAAGACAATGAAAACCTTTTAGCAATGCATTCTTAAACTCCCCCATGCCTAATATCATAATAATAACCTATTTGTTTGAACTCAGAACTCAAGCTTCCTTTAATTCCTTGCTGTACCATTTTAATTTCCTATACCTATTTTGTTAACCTGTCAGGAGTTATGAAACAAATAACATAGAAGAGATGAGCATTAATAATCCATTTTTATAGATGTGCTTCTCTCTACTTCATGAGCAGACTTAATCCCATACAACTTTCCATAGAAAAACCACATCTCAATGAATTAGACACCAATATTAAGTCTATCTTACAGAAAAAAAAGTGCATATTTTCTCCAAAAGTTTACTTATCTAGTTATTTCCCATTTTCACAGTTATGAGCATAATTTATATGACTATCTAGGTGATACCTTTGGATCTAAGAAACTCAGAGTGATAGGTAATGGAATAAATCTTCAAAGATACAGGCCAAGACATATAAGCCAGACTTGTAAACTGATTGTTTAAGACAATGACTAGAAAAATAACAAGGACAGATTTCACCTAATTCACAGTTTTTTGAGACTATTGGTAGTTATTAATAACTGTTAGTATAACAACAAGTCCCTCAGAGAGGATGGACATATTAAACTTAGGAAATCAGTGATGTGATGAAATGAACACACCCTTTTTGAAGCTCTGACTCCAGACTTCCATCTATCACTTGTCAACTATGTGACCTAGGACAAGTTATTGAGCCTCTGTTTCACCATCTGCCAACTGTGGGTAGTAACATCTACCTCAGAGAATTTTGAAAATTAAGTAATGAAGCACACAATATCCAGCACATCATAAGGGCTCATTGAATGTTACTTTTTTTTATAAAAATCTATTTTAATAGAAAAAATCCTGCATTTAGAGGGTTATTCAAGATGATTTCTTAAATCCCTCCAGTTCTCTTTCTGATTCTATGATTAGAAACAAAAACAGAAGAATCAGGGAAACAATTCATGCTTGTCTCTTATGTATATGTTCAAATGCCACCATACATCCCATCTACACCATGGTGCTCTCCTGTACTGTTGATTTCAGCTTATACAGAGCAATTTGACCATGTAGTGTATTCACTAGACCACTGGGACAAGAACAAGCATTCTAGTTAAACAGACTTTTCCTGGATTGGAATTACAGTCCCTAAATTCAAACTTAACTCCCAGGATATATCCCTTTCCAACATGCCTGAGAACACAGACTAATCAAATCCATATATCTCCTACCTTAAGGGAGGCTCTGCTAACAACTTTGTAAATACTGCTTTATACAAATCTTAAAAGTCAAGTTTAACAATAAAATTAAATGCATACTCATGGGAGATGCTGATGGGAAAAATGATAATGAGATTGCCTCTAGGCCACCTCCTGATGGAAAGTTTTTAATGGTTCTGTCTGGATTTACAATTGTTTTGTTAAAGCCTGTTCTGTTACTCTTATATTGTTTTTGTGGGGTGTCTTTTTAATTTTTTTAAAATTTTTTTAGATAGCGGATAAGAGCAGTATAACAATTATGTTGTACATGAGATTACTTGATGTTTCATTGGATGCCATTGGGTGTATGTTTTAAAGAGCACTGCTTATTAGTGCCTTATTAACCTGGTTTGAATTCTAATCTCTCCAGTGCTAAGTGACCTTCTACAAAGGCTTACCATCTAAAACCTTAGTGTCCTTATTTGCATAAATATGGAATCACAGGTAATTAGTTGAGAAAGAATAAAGTGAAAATAGTGTGGTAGGTGGCACAAAGTTCTTGCTTCCCATTGCTGTATTTCCTCTGTATTACCATCATGAGAATCCAACAATGCTTAATAAAAAATATTCTCTCATCTCCTGCCTTCATTTATATCGTTTACAATTTTCTCTGTTGCTTCCATGTTCTAACACCACTAAAAAGACAGCATCAATGAAAAGCAAGTAAAGACTAAATTAAAGGAAATTAAAGAGTCATGACAATTAAATGCAACATATGATTCTGGATTGCATCCTGAAATACAAAGGGCATTGATGAAATATAAATTAAATCTGTAGCTGTAATAGTACTTTATCAAATTTATAAATAGTACTTTATCAAGGTTGTGACCATTGTAATAAAGTTATATAAGATAATGTTCTTGTTTTTAGAAAATACACACTAAGATATTTAGGACTAAAAAAGTATTACATGTGCAACTGACTTTCAAATGTCTCAGTAATGCGTGTGTGTGTGTGTGTGTGTGTGTGTACACACACACATACATGTATGCCTACATATAGTCAAATCTAATTATTCATGGGTTCCATATTTGCAAATTTATTTAATTACCAAAGTTTATTTGCATCCACAAAATAATACTTGTGGCACTTTTGCAATCATTCATGGACATACGCAGTGTGTTGAAATATCTGAGTCACTCTGTGCACACTTCCCAGTTGGTGTCAAACAAGCGATGTTCTGCCATCTTCAACTCTCATACTGTAAATAAGTGTCCTTTTCACAGTTAATTTAGTGCCATGTGCTTTTTGCATTTTTGGTTTCTGTTGGTGATTTTACTGTTTAAAATGGCCCCAAACATACTGCTGAGGTGCTGTCTAGTGTTCCTAACTGTAAGAAGGCTGTAATGTGCCTCATGGAGAAAAGATGTTCTTAGATAAGCTCCATTCAGGCATGGATTATAGTGATGTCGTCTGTTAGTCCAATGTTAATGAATCAACAGCAGAAGTTTTTAAAAGTGTCTTAGGGGCACCTGGGTGGATCAGTCAGTTAAGCCTCTGACTTCAGCTCAGGTCATGATCTCGCGGTTCATGAGTTCAAGCCCCCCTTCGGGCTCTTTGCTGGCAGCTCAGAGCCTGGAGCCCATTTTGGATTCTGTGTCTCCCTCTCTCTCTGCCCCTCCCTGCTCACTCTCTGTCTCTCTCTCCTTCAAAAATAAATAAACATTTAAAAAAATTTTTTTAAGTGTCTTAAACAGAAACACACATTAAACAAGATTTTGTATTGATCAGTTGAGGGAAATGTTGTGGGCAGAGGCTCATGGGAATCTAATCCTACATTTCCCCCAGGAGCTCAGTATTTGCTAATTCAGTGTTTGTTGTGACTGTACAGAACAAACATACCTTGAATAATGACAATATAGAAAGAGTGGAAATGAGAGCAAATGATAAAGCAAAAGTGGCAAAATGTTAATTTGGAGAATCTGAAAGAAGACTATAGAGGAATTATTTCTACTACTTTTTTGTAACTTTTTCTATGTAAGTCTGGAGTTTTAAATGATGTTTCAAAAACCCTGAACCCTTGGTCTAGAACCCTTTTTCAGGGCCAAGAATAATCTAAGGACACTGGAAGAGGGTGAGAGAGGCTAAGCCAAGAATAGGATGTTGAGAGGCGGATTTACACAGGATGACCATTGCAGCATGGTTAGGAGGGGATAGTCATGGTCAGAAAAGAGAAGGGATACAAGAGATGTGTAGATTCCTGAATGTGAGAAGAATCATGGTGTCAGAAGCCACTCAGATTTGCAGGAAATTGGGAAGCAAGATTTGAAATGGATTAGAGAAGAACTCCAGGTCTGAAACCTTAAACAATGCAAGGTCTTTCGAAATTCTGCTTTTATGGATACTGCTTACATGGCATTGGGTCAGCCTGATAGCTGTAAAAGAAGCAGGCAGTAACAATACTTTCTTCCTCTGCATTAATAGTCATCTTTCCTCAACATTATAATTCTTCCAGAGTCATTTGTCAAAACCTCTTTTGGTAAAAAAAAAATTAGGTAAAAAAAATAATTGATGAACAACAAAAACCATATGTTCCATCTGAAGAAAAATATTTATTTGTGTACTGAAATTGATGTATGTGTTTATTTGGTTATGTGATTGGGAGTGGCTTTTTGCTTGCTTGTGTAGAAAATAAGTAAAATTAACAAGAATATATCCTGAACACATTCTTAAGTGTATTTGTTGCCAGAGTGTAACACAGGCATAAAAGAGTTCATAAATCATAAGCATAAAGCTTAATAACTTTTCACAAAGTGATCAACAGAGAGCATCATCAATACTGCACTGGCCATTTTATTCCTTCCCATTCATTATTTCCCCTAAGGGCACCACTATCCCAACTTCCATAAATTAGTTTTGCCTATTTTTGAACTTTATATAAATGATATTATACTGTCTATACTCTTTCTTAGCTGGTTCCTCTTTTTAATATTATCGTTATGAAAGTCATCAGTGATTTTCTTTGCAACAATTCTTTGTAACAATTCTTTGTTCTTCTCATTACTATATAGTATTTTATTGTTTGGAGATACCAAAATTTATTTATGAAGTCTACTATTGAAGGATATTTGGGCTATTTCTAGTTTGGAACTATTATAAATAGTAATACTACGTACATTCGTGTTTTGGTACACATTGTCCATAGGGCTTAGACTTAGTTGTCAAATTGTTGGGTATGTGTATATTCAGTGTTGAGCTTTAATCTTTTAAATAGTTTTCAAAGTTGTTAAACCAGTTTATACTTTCAAAGAAGTGTATGGAAACTATCCTGGAAAACTATTTATTATTACTTTCTTTCTTTATTTGATTATATTCAGAGAACATGCTTTGAAAGTGTCTACATTTTAAAGGGAAAATAGTTTTTGTGACCAAGTGCACAGACAACTATTTAAAATATTCCAAGGACATAAAAGAAAAATCATACAATCTATGTTTCTTTATACATACACACATTCACAAAATTGAGACCTGAATAACTTTGGATACGTAGCATATTCCTATATACAGAGACAATATCATACAAATGTCAGTTATCCCTCAAACTAATATATAAATTTAATGCATTTCCAAATAAATTAAAATAAGGAATTTTTGTAATATAAAAATTATATTTTTAATTTCATATACAAAAGCAATTATGAAAAACTGATAGTAACTAAAAATTAAAAATAAAATGGTAAAGGGATGCTTGTCCTACTAAACACAATGCATTACTATAAAGTTACCATAATCTTAATAGAATATGTTGGCACAGAAATAGTTAAATGGGAGAATGTAGAGTCTACCAAAAAAAATCAAGAGTTGGACGCTTAATGGACTGAGCCACCCAGGTGCCCCTGTATAATGCTTTTGAGATTTACCTCTGCTTCTGTGTGGATCAGTAGTTTGTTCCTTTATTATTACACAGTATTATTCTATTGTGTGGATTTACCAGATTTATAAATCTGGTAAATTAACAGATTTGTTAATCTGTTTACCAGTTGATGGACATTTTAGGGTTTTTCTTGTTTTGGGCTATTACAAATAAAACTGTGCTAAATGTAGGGCGCCTGGGTGGCTCAATCAGTTGGGTGTCCGACTGGCTCAGGTCATGATCTTAGAGTCCTTGGGTTTGAATCCCACATCAGGTTCTGTGCTGACAGCTTGGAACCTGGAAACTGCTTTGGATTCTGTGTCTCCCTCTCTCTCTACCCCTCCGCCACTCACACTCTGTCTCTCTCTGTCTCTCAAAACTGAACAAGCATTAAAATATTTTTTTAAGAAATTGTGCTGAACGTGTCTGGCTCCCAGATAAATTCATGCAAGGGGAAATCCAGTACTTACAGCTCTTCTCCTTTGAGCGTTGTCTCCCTACCAGAATCTGTCAGTTTTTGTTCACTCAGCAGTGCTTTCAAGCAACCTGCTTTTTTCATTTTTGAATTATGTACTTGTATTATAGTTATTTTTTATTTGAGAGACAGAGAGAGAGAATAGCTCATGAGTGGGGGAGAAGAGCAGAGGAAGAGAGAGAATCCTTAGGAGGCTCCACACACAGTGTAGAGTTTGATGTGGAACTTGATCCCACGACCCTGGGATCATGGCCTGAGCAGAAATCAAAAGTTGGATGTTCAACCCACTGAGCCAGCCAGATTCCCCATAGTTGTTTTTTGATCTGTTGGGAAATTAGTTTGCCATTACCTAAAGTATTTGTTCTCATAATGATGATATTCTTAATAATGATACTATTTCATTTTCATTTATAATTTTATTTGTTTAATATATATTATTTACCAAAGAGTCAACTCCCACATATACTATTTAATTACCCATTGGAATGACAGGATAAATGCTTGGTTCTGTCTTTTTATTTACCGTTTTCAAAATGAATTGAATTCTAGTCATCCTCAGAATATACTAATAACTTTCCAAAACAAAAAGCACAGGTCGAAATGGGTTCACTGGTGAATTCTACCATACATTTAGGAAAGAAATTATACCAATTCTCTCTAATCTCTTCCAAAATAGTGAAACAGAGGAACACTTTCTAACATTTTCTGAGTACAGCATTACCCAAATTCTAAAACCAAGGACAATAGAAGAAAAAAAAACCTATAAACTAATGTCTCTCATGAACATACATGCAAAAATCCTCAACAAAACAGTAGCAAATTGAATCCAATAAGATATAAAGAGAATGATATACTATGACCAAGTAGAATTTATCCCAGGGACACAAGCCTGAATCAATATTTGAAAATTAATTAATGAAATCCATCATACCAATAAAGAAGAAAAATCACAAGGTCATATCAATAGATGCAGAAAAAGCGTTTGACAGAATTGAACACTCATTCATGATAAGAACTCTCAGCAAACTAGGAATAGAGAACTCCCTCAACTTGATGAGGAGTATCTGCAAAAAAAACAAACAAACAAAAACAAACAAACAAAAAAAACCTAGAGCTAATTGTGAGCAACTTGAAGCTCTCTCACTAAAATCAGGTAAAAGGCAAGGATGACCCCTCTCACCACACCTTTTCGACATTATACTGTAAATCCCAGCTAATGAAGACAAGAAAAGGAAAATGTCATTATGAAATCATGTTTTTAAACATATGCACTGAGTTTTAATACACTGCAATTCTAACTCTTACTGAAATTCAAAATTTCTATCTTTGGATAGTGGACTCTTCTTTAAGCTGGCTCTTATAAATATATAATAATCCTGTTTTTAATAGTTCTATGCTATCTGGTACATGTATATACTACATGCTCGTTTTGTTCATCTCCTTTTTGACCAGAATCAGTTAAGTTTCAGGAAGCACCACCCCTCCAAGCTTTTACTGGGAAATAGCATTTCAAGGCTACAATCTGGGTCCCCATTGATGCTCTTTGTTGCTGGATTGTTTCTAGACCTTTTCCGTAGACATTTAGGACACACACACAGTTAAAAAATACCTCATATGTTTTTAATGATATTTTTGATTAAGATTCAATACAACATGGTTTTTACTTAATCTGGTCTGTATTATACTGCTATATATTTTTTCTTACATTCTGAAAATCCTGTAGAGTCATAGGAAATACTATAATTAAAACATCCCATTATTATTTGTTTTACTCTAAACGTATGAATTTTATAAAAATACTAATACTACTACCACTAATTATGGTTACTGGAAATATTTTAAAAAATTTTATATGCTGTCTTACTCTTTATCTCTTTATAGTTATAATACATCTACATGTGAGATGTTTATTTAGAATTAGTTCTATATGTATTCATATATTTGTTTCTTACATTAGTCTTTATGTAAATGTCCCTTTGGTCATTATGGTTGCTTTGAGTCATCTTTCTAGCAGATTTCTTAAGAAGTTCTCATGGCAACAATAGTCTCTGAATTATTGGTTATTGATAATAGCTAGTGCTTTTTAATTTTAAAGATCCCTTTCACTGGATAGAAATTACATGGTTCACATATTACTTCCCTGACTACATTAAATATATTACTTTATTTTCTTCTGGCATAAAGATAGAATGACAAAATTCTGATAATAATATACTTTTATACTTTTTATAAAGTCATGTGCTTTCTTCTCTTGAACACCAAAGGTTATAAGTTGTCTATTATAAGCATAACAATTTCACTAGAATGTCTTGGTTTGTTGCTCTGAGTCTATATTCTTGAGTACACATTATTTCAATATATAGTTACAAAAATTTTTTTTATTATTATTTTAGGTAAGTTTTATAAACTTTTAGTTATGTTGCTTTTCCTTGTTAGGACTCCTCTTATCCATATATTGGATTTTTTTTTTGCCTATCTTTAAATGTGTTACTATCTGAAATCTTTCTTATTTCCTTTAGATTTAAAAAAGTATTTCCTCTTTCTCATCATTTATATTTAAAGATAATTTTTCTTGTGTTAATTAATTCCTATTTCTTTCCAGGTTAGTTTTTAGTTCTAAAATGGTTTTATATCTTTTTTCTAATTTGTGAAATTTGTCATCTCAGTTTTGGATTCTAATATTGAATTATACTTGTTTTTCATATTTTATACATTTTCTTAATGTTGTTTAGTTTGTTTTGAAATAGTACTTTAATATTTTTTGCTGTCTTTTGAATGTGTCTTTCTAGCAAGTCTTTATTGGCTATGGAGATGTCATTCTGGTTATTATTCTTTTTTTTAAGCTTATTTATTTATTTTGAGACAGAGAGAGAGCAAAGGAGGGGCAGAGAGAGAGGGAGAGAGAGAATCCCAAGCAGGCTCTCCATTGTCTGTGCATAGTCTGTCATGGGGCTCGATCCCATGAACCTTGAGATCATGACCTTAGCTTAAATCAAGAGTTGGACCCCTAACCCACTGAGCCACCTAGGAACCCCTTATTTTTTTTTAATGCAGTATTTTTGAATGGGATTTGATTTCAGTAATTTATATTGCTCACCATAATATTAATAATTTCAGTTCTTCTGAACTTTTATGAGGAGCCTGGCTTATTTGGCTTTCTGTTTTCACAAAATTTCCTTTTCTGCTTTCGTATAGTGTTAAAAATATGACATAATGCTTTCTAAGATTTCCTGGCTTCATTCACTTTGTTCATTTTTTCTTTGGCCTCTTCTCTTTTCTTTGTCCCTCTTTTCCCAGTGGTATCAGTTTTCATTTTGTTCCCTCCATTTTTCCTGTTTGTGGCACTGTCCTATAAAGGAGCCCTGCTAATTCAATTTCAAGAGTTCACAGCCAGGGGCCAGCCAGCTCTAAACTCTCTAGCCCCAACCATGGCTCTTCACACTTATATACTAAGATTGCAAAACGCTTTCTGGATGTAGCTACTGTTCTTAAACTGGCCTCACAGAGTTTAGTTTGACTATTCTGTGTTATACTGTTCTTAGATCATTAAGGTGTAATCTGGCTCCTCTCTGCTTTCTCTCATACAAATGTCAATAACATTTAGATCTTGTAGTTGTTGGTGGTTTGTCTGTATCTGTATTTTGGGATTCACTTATTATTGATTTTGTTGTAAATATTTTGTTTTTGCTTTCTAGTTACTTACTTGGGTTGTTTTCACATAAGAATTCAGAAATATCCAAAAGCTGTGCTATTGCCATCATTTTCTCAGAATCCATATTTTTTCCTTCTTAAAACACATGGCCAGGGTGGCTCAGTCATTGAGTGTCTGACCTCGTCTCAGGTCATGATTTCATGGTTTGTGAGTTCGAGCCCCATATTGGGCTCTGCACTGACAGTGCAGAGCCTACTTGGGATTCTCCCTCCCTCTCTCTCTCTCTGTCTCTTCCCTGCTTGCTCACTCTCTGTCTCTCTCTCTAAGAAGTAAATAAAATTAAATTGTGTGGTGGATATCCTTCTTTTAAAAGTAAAAAGCATTATGTAATGTGAGATAAGACAAATACAAAAGACTACATAGTGTATGAGTTCATTTATTTAAAGTTATAGAAAAGGCAAAATGATAGGATAAAACGATCAGTGGTTTTCAGGAGATGGTGGATGGGTACAGGAGGTATAGAGAACTTTTTGAGGTGATGGAAGTGCTCAGTATCATCATTGTTATAGTTTCTTGGATACACATTATCTATCAAACTCATCAAATATCACATTTAAAATTGGTGAATTTTATTGTATATAAATTACATAACAATAAAACTGATTTAGAAATAAAGGAAAAGCTGTGGAGTACCTGGGTGGCTCAGTCGGTTAAGTGTCCAACTTTGGCTCAGGTGATGATCTTCCAGTTCAGGAGTTCAAGCCCCAAGTCAGGCTCTGTGCTGGCAGCTCAGAGCCTGGAACCTGCTTCAGATTCTGTCTTCTCTCTCTACCCCTCCCTCACTCATGCTCTGTCTCTCAAAAATAAGTAAACGTTAAAAAAAAAAATAGAGAAAAAGCCAGACTTCATGTACTTCATGCTGAAGAATTCAAACCACTTCTGCATTTGCCAAAGTTCTTGGATGTGAGTCTGAGTAAGCCTCTTGATCCAGCTTTTATTTGAAGAAATATAAAAGACAAATGACTGTGTTAAATTGGACAAATACTATAAAATCAACAAGATCCAGGTTATGAAAACTCTACAGGTCAAATGACCAGGATTCTTTAACAGAAAATTTTTACAGACTTAAGACATATCAAATTGGGACACTGGGAGAAGCAAGCTTGGTCAATAATGTATAGGGAGGGGCACCTGGTGGCTCAGTCAGTTAAGTGTCTGACTCTTGATCTCAGCTCATGTCTTGATCTCAGTGTCATGAGTTCAAGCTCTGCATTGGGCTCCACATTGGGTATGAATCCTACTTAAAAATTAACTAATTAATTAATAATTATGTGTAGGGATTCACAGTTGGGTAATAAAAACATAAAGCACATTCCCAGATTCCAGTCCAACATGTAAGAAGCTTAGAAGTCACCACTCCATCATAACAACAAGTAAAAACTTGAACCAACTGGAAATTAAACAATTCTTCTTATATCCATCAGAGAAGTGAGGTCACAGAACTGTTGCCTCCAAAATTGAGCGACAGATAGGCATATACTGGGAATCACAACTTACTAGAGCAGAAACCCATGAGCAGAAATGTCCAGAGAAACTAGTGCTGGGGCACAAACATTTAGACTGTAAATGACAAGTTACTGGAGGCTCAGTGTGGATAAGTCTGAAAGTTAAAAACTCCAAGGGACCCAGTCACAAGGCAGCCTTCACACTTTTATGAGTTTCATCTCTAAGAGTTCTACAAGGTCCTCACAGTAAATATCAGAGAAAAATCCCCTCTGTGCTTCCATTATGACGAGGGGAAAGGTAACCATCTTGCAGTATGCCAGAGCATTCTGTTCTTTTTTAATAACCTGCCCTCAGACAAAACTATTTTACTAAAGTGTAATCTGCTAGAGTTTAATTAGAACCTAACCAACCTGGGAGAAGGGAAATACCCAACTCCGGCTTCCTTTGGCCATCCTGTCCCACCTAAGAGGAGAAAAACAACTGAAGAACACTGGTGAAGTTCACATTCCAGAGGCCTGCTCACCAAAAGACTGAGGCCTAATCACAAGACTATAGAATGTTTTCCTTCCCCCCATAACTTATGACTACATTATTAAAGGCCTATTTGTCATATTTCTTTTTACTCAGAACATCACATCCATTTTCAACAACAACAACAAAAAATTACAAGTGATATTAAAAAGCAAGAAGCACAGTTTAAGAGACTGAATAAGTATCAGAGCCAGAGTCAGATATGGCAGGAATGTTGAGATTTTCATACCCTTAATTGTTTTTAACTATGACTAAAATATGCTAAGGGCTTTAATGGGAAAAGTAGACAACATACAATAACAAACAGATAATATAAGCAGAGAGATGGAAATCCTACAAAAAAGCCCTAAAAGAAATGCTAGAGTTAAAAAACATTGTAACATAAATGAAGAATGCCTTTAGTGGGCCTATTAGTAGGACTGGATAGGACTAAGGAAAGAGTCTCTGAGCTTGAAGCTATGATAGTACAAACTTCAAAAACTGAAAAGCAAAGAGAAAAGAAGCTGAAAAAAGACTACTGAATATCCAAGAACTGTGGGACAACTATAAAATGTGTAACAAGTGCAAAATGGGGATACCAGAAGAAAAGAAGCTAAGAACAGAAACAATACTTAAGACAGTAATGATTGAGAATTTCTCCAAATGAATCTGACACTAAACCACATTTCCAGGAAGTTGGGAGATACTAAGAAGGATAAAATGAAAACAAAGCAAAACAAACAAACAAACAAAAAGTATACCTACGCATATCACATTCAAACTACAGAAAATCAATGATCAAGAAAAAAAATTGAAGGAAGTCAGAGAAAAAAAGCACCTCTCTCACAGAGGACCAAAGGTGAGAGTTGCACCTGATTTCTTCTCAGAAATCATACAAGAAAAAAAAATTGAAATATTCAGTGTTAAGAGAAGAAAAAAAAAAACACCAACCTAGAATTCTGTACCCTGTAACATTTAAATTGCAAGAATTTGTTGCCAGTAGATATGCCTTGCAAAAAAATGTTAAAAAGATAAGGTCAGCAACACAATAGGGATGTCCACTGTCACCACGGTTTTTCAACAGAGTACTGGAAGTCCTAGCCTCAGCAATCAGACAACTTAAAGAACTAAAAGGGATCCAAATCAGCAAGGAAGAAGTCAAACTTTCACTCTTCGCAGATGACATGATATTCTATGGGGAAAACCCAAAAGACTCCACCAAAAAAACTGCTAGAACTGACACATGAATTCAGCAAAGTCACAGGATATGAAATCAACATACAGAAATCAGTTGCATTTCTATACATCAATAATGAAGCAGCAGAAAGAAAAATCAAGGAACTGATCCCATTTACCAAAAGTCATAAAATACCTAGGAATAAACCTAACCAAAAAGGTAAAAGAGCTATACACTGAAAACTATAGAAATCTTGTGAAATAAATGGAAGAAGACACAAAGAAATGGGAAAAACACTTCATGCTCATGAATTGTAAGAACAAGTATCGAAAAATGTCAATACTACCCAAAGCAACTTACACATTTAATGCAATCTCTATCAAAATAACACCAGCATTCTCGACAGAGCTAGAATAAAAAATTCTAAAATTTGTATGGAACCAGAAAATACCCTAAATAACAAAAGTAATGTTGAAAACTAAAACCAAAACTAGAGGCATTATAATTCCGGACTTCAAGCTGTATTAAAAAGCTATAATCATCAAGACAATATGGTACTGGCACAAAAACAGACACATAGATCAATGGAACACAATAAAGAGCCCAGAAATGGACCACAACTGTATGGCCAACTAATCTTCAACAAAGCAGGGAAGAACAGCCAATGGAAAAAAAACCAGTCTCTTCAGCAAATGGTATTGGGAAAACTGGACAGCAACATGCAGAAGAATGAACCTTGGCCACTTTCTTACACCATACACAAAAACAAACTCAAAATGGATGAAAGACCTAAATGTAAGACAAGAAACTATCAAAACCCTAGAGGAGAAAACAGGCAACAACCTCTTTGACCTAGATCACAGTAACTCATTAGACATGTCTCCAAAGGCAAAGGAAACAAAAGCAAAAGTGAACTATTGGAATCTCATCAAGATAAAAACCTTCTTCACTGTAAAGGAAACATTTAATAAAACTAAAGGCAACCAACGGAATGGGAGAAGATATTTGCAAATGACATATTGGATAAAGGGTTATTATACAAAATCTATAAAGAACTTCCCAAACTCAACACCCAAAAAACAAATAATCCAGTGAAGAAATGGGCAAAAGACATGAACAGACACTTTTTCAAAGAAGATATCCAGACTGCTAACAGACACACGAAAAGATACTCAACATCATTCATCATCAAGGAAATAACAAATCAAAATCACAATGAGATATCACCTTACACCTGTCAGAATGGCCAAAGTTAACAACTTAGAAAGCAACAGATGTTGGTGATGATGTGGAGAAAAGGAAACCCTTTCACACTGTTGGTAGAAATGCAAACTGGCACAGCCACTCTGAAGAACAGTATGGACGTTCCTCAAAAAATTAAAAATAGAGCTACCAACAACACAGCAATTGCACCACTAGGAATTTGTCCAAAGGATACAAAATGCTGATTTGATGGGGCACATGCACCCCAATGTCTTAGCATGCTATCAATAATAGCAAAATTATGATAAGAGCTCAAATGTCCATCGACTAATGAATGGGTAGAGATGTGGTATACGGGCGCCTGGGTGGCTCAGTTGTTGAACGTCTGACTTTGGCTCAGGTCATGATCTCATGATTCATGAGTTCGAGCCCCATATCAGGCTCTGTGCTGGCAGCTCAGAGCCTGGAGCCTGCTTCAGATTCTGTGTCTCCCTCTTTCTGCCCTCCCCCACTCACACTCTGTCTTTGTCTCTCTCAAAAATAAATAAACATTAAAAAAAATTTTTAAAGATGTGGTGTATATATACAATGGAATATTACTCAGTGATCAAAAAGAATGAAATCTTGCCATTTGCAACAATGTGGATAGAACCAGAATGTATTATGCTAAGCAAAATAAGTCAGTCAGAAAAAGACAAATATCATATGATTTCACTCATAGGTGGAATTTAAGAAACTAAACAGGTGAACATAGGGGAAGGGAAAGAAAAATAAGATAAAAACAGAGAGGGAGGTAAATCATAAGAGACATTTAAAGACAAAGAACAAACTGAGGGTTGCTGGAGGGGAGGTAAGTGGGGGTAATGGTCTAAATGGGTGATGGGCATTAACAAAGGCACTTGTTGGGATGAGCACTGGGTGTTCTATGTTAAGTGATGAATCACTAAATTCTACTCTTGAAACCAGTATTACACTATATGTTAACTAACTTGGATTTAATTAAAAATCAATCAACCAATAATGAAAAAAAATATTTTTTTTAATTAAAAAGAATTTCTTCCAGGAGAAAAAAATTGAAATGTCAGAAACTTGGATCTACATAAAGAAAGGAAGAGCACTGGAGAAGGAATAGGTAAAGGTGCTTTGGATTGAACTATGGAATTGTTCAAAAAATAGACAAATCGATCAATGGAACAAGATAGAAATCCTAGAAATAGACCTATAAATATAATCAAGCGGTCTTTGAAAAAGAAACAAAGACAATACAATCAAGCAAAGATAGTCTTTTCAACAAATGTTGCTGAAGTGAGTGGACATTCTCATTCAAAAAGAAAAAGAAAAGAAAAGAAAAATCTAAACATAGGCCTTACACCCTTCACAAATATTAACTCATTATAGACCTAAATGTAAAAGACAAAACTATAGAACTCTTAGAAAATAATATAGGAAAAAAACTAGATAGCCTTGGGTATAGAGACGCTTTTCAGATACAACAAAAGCACGATATGAAAGAAATAATTGATAAGTTGGACTCGATTAAAATTTAATACTTCTGCTCTGTAAAAAATGTTAAGAGAATGAGGATACAAGACACAAACTAGGAGAAAATATTTGCAAAAGACATCAGGCAAAGGACTGTTATCTCAAATATACAGAGAACTGTTCCAATTCAACAATAAGAAAATGAACAATCCAATTTAAAAATGGACAAAACACTTCACCAAAGAAGATATGTAGATGTCAAATAAGAATATACAAATGTTCAGGGGCACCTGAGTGGCTCAGTTTGTTAAGTGTCCAACTTCGGCTCAGGTCACGATCTCTTGGTTCCTAGTTTCGAGCCCTGCAATGGGCTCTGTGTTGACAGCTCAGAGCCTGGAGCCTGCTTCTGATCTTGTGTCTCCCTCTCTCTCTCTGCCCTCCCCCTGCTTGTTTGTTCTCTCCCTCCCTCTCTCTCTCTCTCTCTGTCTCTCTCTGAAAAATAAAAATAAACATTAAAAAAATGTTCAACTTTCTATGTCATTAAAGAATTACAAATTAAAACATGCAGTCCCATTACACACCTATTAGAATAACCAAAATCCAAAACACTAAAAACACCAATGCTGGTCAGAATGTAGGGCAATGGGAACTCTTGTTCATTGCTGAAATGCATAATGGTACAACCACTTTGGAAGACAAATGTCTTACAAAATTGAACGTTTCTTGGCAAACACAATGCAGACATTGTTCTCCGTGGTAGTTACCAAATGAATTAAAAACTTATGCTCACACAAAAACCTGCACACAGATGTTTGTGGCAACTTAATTCATAATTGCCAAAACCTAGAAGCAACCAAGATGTCCATCAGTAGGTGAATGAGTATATAAACTGCAGTACATCCAGATAATAGAATATTATTCTGCACTAAAAAGAAATGAGTTATCAGGAAAAGACATGAGGAATGTCACATTTTTAACATGTTGCTAAGTGAAAGAAGCCAATCTGAAAAGGCAATATACTGTATGATTCCAACAATATGATATTCTGGAAAAGGCAGAACTACAGAGATAGTAGAAAGATGGGTGGTTGCCAGGAGTAAAGGGGCAGAGAGGGATGAATAGGCAGAGCACAGAGGACTTTTAGGGCAGGGAAAGTATTCTTTGTGATACTATAATGATAGACACATATCATTATACATTTGTCCAAACCCAAAGAATATATAACACCCACACAGAAGGAGCCCAAATGTAAACTATGGACTTCAGGTATAACTAATGGAATATATCACTATGGTGCAGGATGTCAACAGTGAGTTTGTGGGGGTGAGAAGGGCAGGGGTTACATGACAACTTTCTTGAACTTTCCACTCAGTTTTGATATGAATCTAAAACTCCTCTAAAAAATAAGTTTATTAATTTTAAATATAATATAGATGAGTATTTTACTGACATGGAAACACACTATGTTGTGGCATGTACAAACAGTGTGTCCAGAATGATCCTAATTTGTTTAATAAAAAATATGTTCATGAGAAAATAAAACACAAAGCCACACAAGAAAGTGATTGAGAGTCAGGATAGTGGTTACCTTGGAAGGCTGAGAAGAACTCTTGTTAGAAGGGGGTACACGGTGGGTCTTGTCGGTGGCAGCAGAGTTCTATTTTCTCTCCTGCCTTGTGTTTATTAGATATTCATCTTATAAATAACTCACTAAGCCTGAGGTTCTCCAAGTTTTGTCCCAGATACACAGCATCAGTATCACCTGGGAACTTGTTAGAAATGCACATTCGCAGACCTTGTCCAGGCCTATTGAATCAGAAACTCTTGAGATAGGACAAGAAATCTGTGTCTGGACAGTCTGTCCAGGTGTTCAGATGCATGTAAAGTTTGAGAATCATTTCATTGAGCTCTACATTTGTTCTGTGCAGTTTGCTGATTCTACATTTTATTTTACAATAAGAAGGTTAAAAGTTTTTTTTTTTTTTTTAATTGCAGAGTAAAGTGTTTTTTAGAAACTCAAGGATGGGTAGCACCTAGGTGACTCAGCCAGTTAAGCTTCTGACTTTGGCTCAGGTCATGAGCTTGCAGTTCGTGAGTTCAAACCCCGCATCAGGCTCCTCACTGGCAGTGGGGGTCTCTCTCTCTCTCCCTTTCTTTCTCTCTCTCTGCTCCTCTCTTGCTTGTGTTCTCTCTCTCTCTCTCTCTCTCTCTCTCCACCTCCCTCCCTCTCTCTCAAAATAAATAAACTTTAAATAATTTTTAAAAAGTAAAGGGGTCGGGGGGGGAACTTCTATTATATAGGTAGTTACAAGTTTTATATGTTGATATGCTAAGAATATGAAAGGGCATACATCAAACCCTTAGCATTGACTAATGCAGGGAAGTGGAATTAAAGAGATACTTTAATTTCTTTAAATTTCTATCAGGGATTTATTAATTTGAGCTGAATATCACTTTAATAGCTTAAAAGAATTATAAGATTTAGAAGATTAAAAAAATTAACTTTAACTTATGCATTTTTTTAATTGTCTTTCCTAGAATACTAGTATCCTACCTTAGGTTAATAGGTATTTCAAGTAAAATGCTCAATAGTCAAAAAATGTATAAAGGATATCTTAGAATTACAAAATATAAATTAGTATTCTAAATGCTACAAGAGTTCTCACATGTTTAACCTAACCTTAATTCTCTAAGTATTTACCCAGTATTTCCCATTTTTTTAAAAAAACTATGGCTGATCAAAAAGGATTTAAATAATATAACAGAAAGTGAATTTAGAATAATAGTCATAAAATTAATCGCTGGGCTTGAAAACAGTATACAGGACAGCAGAGAATCTCTTGCTACAGAGATCAAGGGACTAAGGAACAGTCACGAGGAGCTGAAAAACGCTTTAAACGAAATGCATAACAAAATGGAAACCACCACAGCTCGGCTTGAAAAGGCAGAGGAGAGAATAGGTGAACTAGAAGATAAAGTTATGGAAAAAGAGGAAGCTGAGAAAAAGAGAGATAAAAAAATCCAGGAGTATGAGGGGAAAATTAGAGAATTAAATGATACACTAAAAAGAAATAATATACGCATAATTGGTATCCCAGAGGAGGAAGAGAGAGGGAAAGGTGCTGAAGGGGTACTTGAAGAAATCATAGCTGAGAACTTCCCTGAACTGGGGAAGGAAAAAGGCATTGAAATCCAAGAGGCACAGAGAACTCCCTTCAGACGTAACTTGAATCGATCTTCTGCACGACATATCATAGTGAAACTGGCAAAATACAAGGATAAAGAGAAAATTCTGAAAGCAGCAAGGGGTAAACGTGCCCTCACATATAAAGGGAGACCTATAAGACTCGTGACTGATCTCTCTTTTGAAACTTGGCAGGCCAGAAAGAATTGGCACGAGATTTTCAGGGTGCTAGACAGAAAAAATATGCAGCCGAGAATCCTTTATCCAGCAAGTCTGTCATTTAGAATAGAAGGAGAGATAAAGGTCTTCCCAAACAAACAAAAACTGAAGGAATTTGTCACCACTAAACCAGCCCTACAAGAGATCCTAAGGGGGACCCTGTGAGACAAAGTCCCAGAGACATCACTACAAGCATAAAACATACAGACATCACAATGACTCTAAACCCGTATCTTTCTATAATAACACTGAATGTAAATGGATTAAATGCGCCAACCAAAAGACATAGGGTATCAGAATGGATAAAAAAACAAGACCCATCTATTTGCTGTCTACAAGAGACTCATTTTAGACCTGAGGACACCTTTAGATTGAGAGTGAGGGGATGGAGAACTATTTATCATGCGACTGGAAGCCAAAAGAAAGCTGGAGTAGCCATACTTATATCAGACAAACTAGACTTTAAATTAAAGGCTGTAACAAGAGATGAGGAAGGACATTATATAATAGTTACAGGGTCTATCCATCAGGAAGAGCTAACAATTATAAATGTCTATGCACCGAATACCGGAGCCCCCAAATATATAAAACAATTACTCATAAACATAAGCAACCTTATTGATAAGAATGTGGTAATTGCAGGGGACTTTAATACACCACTTACAGAAATGGATAGATCATCTAGACACACGGTCAATAAAGAAACAAGGGCCCTGAATGAGACATTGGATCAGATGGACTTGACAGATATATTTAGAACTCTGCATCCCAAAGCAACAGAATATACTTTCTTCTCGAGTGCACATGGAACATTCTCCAAGATAGATCATATACTGGGTCACAAAACAGCCCTTCATAAGTTTACAAGAATTGAAATTATACCATGCTTACTTTCAGACCACAATGCTATGAAGCTTGAAATCAACCACAGAAAAAAGTCTGGAAAACCTCCAAAAGCATGGAGGTTAAAGAACACCCTACTAACGAATGAGTGGGTCAACCAGGCAATTAGAGAAGAAATTAAAAAATATATGGAAACAAATGAAAATGAAAATACAACAATCCAAACGCTTTGGGACGCAGCAAAGGCAGTCCTGAGAGGAAAATACATTGCAATCCAGGCCTATCTCAAGAAACAAGAAAAATCCCAAATACAAAATCTAACAGCACACCTAAAGGAACTAGAAGCAGAACAGCAAAGGCAGCCTAAGCCCAGCAGAAGAAGAGAAATAATAAAGATCAGGGCAGAAATAAACAATATAGAAACTAAAAAAACTGTAGAGCAGATCAACGAAACCAAGAGTTGGTTTTTTGAAAAAATAAACAAAATTGACAAACCTCTAGCCAGGCTTCTCAAAAAGAAAAGGGAGATGACCCAAATAGATAAAATCATGAATGAAAATGGAATTATTACAACCAATCCCTCAGAGATACAAACAATTATCAGGGAATACTATGAAAAATTATATGCCAACAAACTGGACAACCTGGAAGAAATGGACAAATTCCTGAACAACCACACTCTTCCAAAACTCAATCAGGAGGAAATAGAAAGCTTGAACAGACCCATAACCAGCGAAGAAATTGAATCGGTTATCAAAAATCTCCCAACAAATAAGAGTCCAGGACCAGATGGCTTCCCAGGGGAGTTCTACCAGACGTTTAAAGCAGAGATAATACCTATCCTTCTCAAGCTATTCCAAGAAATAGAAAGGGAAGGAAAACTTCCAGACTCATTCTATGAAGCCAGTATTACTTTGATTCCTAAACCAGACAGAGACCCAGTAAAAAAAGAGAACTACAGGCCAATATCCCTGATGAATATGGATGCAAAAATTCTCAATAAGATACTAGCAAATCGAATTCAACGGCATATAAAAAGAATTATTCACCATGATCAAGTGGGATTCATTCCTGGGATGCAGGGCTGGTTCAACATTCGCAAATCAATCAACGTGATACATCACATTAACAAAAAAAAAGAGAAGAACCATATGATCCTGTCAATCGATGCAGAAAAGGCCTTCGACAAAATCCAGCACCCTTTCTTAATAAAAACCCTTGAGAAAGTCGGGATAGAAGGAACATACTTAAAGATCATAAAAGCCATTTATGAAAAGCCCACAGCTAACATCATCCTCAACGGGGAAAAACTGAGAGCTTTTTCCCTGAGATCAGGAACACGACAAGGATGCCCACTCTCACCGCTGCTGTTTAACATAGTGCTGGAAGTTCTAGCATCAGCAATCAGACAACAAAAGGAAATCAAAGGCATCAAAATTGGCAAAGATGAAGTCAAGCTTTCGCTTTTTGCAGATGACATGATATTATACATGGAAAATCCGATAGACTCCACCAAAAGTCTGCTAGAACTGATACAGGAATTCAGCAAAGTTGCAGGATACAAAATCAATGTACAGAAATCAGTTGCATTCTTATACACTAACAATGAAGCAACAGAAAGACAAATAAAGAAACTGATCCCATTCACAATTGCACCAAGAAGCATAAAATACCTAGGAATAAATCTAACCAAAGATGTAAAGGATCTGTATGCTGATAATTATAGAAAGCTTATGAAGGAAATTGAAGAAGATTTAAAGAAATGGAAAGACATTCCCTGCTCATGGATTGGAAAAATAAATATTGTCAAAATGTCAATACTACCCAAAGCTATCTACACATTCAATGCAATCCCAATCAAAATTGCACCAGCATTCTTCTCGAAACTAGAACAAGCAATCCTAAAATTCATATGGAACCACAAAAGGCCCCGAATAGCCAAAGGAATTTTGAAGAAGAAGACCAAAGCAGGAGGCATCACAATCCCAGACTTTAGCCTCTACTACAAAGCTGTCATCATCAAGACAGCATGGTATTGGCACCAAAACAGACACATAGACCAATGGAATAGAATAGAAACCCCAGAACTAGACCCACAAACGTATGGCCAACTCATCTTTGACAAAGCAGGAAAGAACATCCAATGGAAAAAAGACAGCCTCTTTAACAAATGGTGCTGGGAGAACTGGACAGCAACATGCAGAAGGTTGAAACTAGACCACTTTCTCACACCATTCACAAAAATAAACTCAAAATGGATAAAGGACCTAAATGTGAGACAGGAAACCATCAAAACCTTAGAGGAGAAAGCAGGAAAAGACCTCTCTGACCTCAGCCGTAGCAATCTCTTACTCGACACATCCCCAAAGGCAAGGGAATTAAAAGCAAAAGTGAATTACTGGGACCTTATGAAGATAAAAAGCTTCTGCACAGCCAAGGAAACAACCAACAAAACTAAAAGGCAACCAACGGAATGGGAAAAGATATTCGCAAATGACATATCGGACAAAGGGCTAGTATCCAAAATCTATAAAGAGCTCACCAAACTCCACACCCGAAAAACAAATAACCCAGTGAAGAAATGGGCAGAAAACATGAATAGACACTTCTCTAAAGAAGACATCCGGATGGCCAACAGGCACATGAAAAGATGTTCAGCGTCGCTCCTTATCAGGGAAATACAAATCAAAACCACACTCAGGTATCACCTCACGCCAGTCAGAGTGGCCAAAATGAACAAATCCGGAGGCTATAGATGCTGGAGAGGATGTGGAGAAACGGGAACCCTCTTGCACTGTTGGTGGGAATGCAAATTGGTGCAGCCGCTCTGGAAAGCAGTGTGGAGGTTCCTCAGAAAATTAAAAATAGACCTACCCTATGACCCAGCAATAGCACTGCTAGGAATTTATCCAAGGGATACAGGAGCACTGATGCATAGGGCCACGTGTACCCCAATGTTCATAGCAGCACTCTCAACAATAGCCAAATTATGGAAAGAGCCTAAATGTCCATCAACTGATGAATGGATAAAGAAATTGTGGTTTATATACACAATGGAATATTACGTGGCAATGAGAAAAAATGAAATATGGCCTTTCGTAGCAACGTGGATGGAACTGGAGAGTGTGATGCTAAGTGAAATAAGCCATACAGAGAAAGACAGATACCATATGGTTTCACTCTTATGTGGATCCTGAGAAACTTCACAGGAACCCATGGGGGAGGGGAAGGAAAAAAAAAAAAAAAAGAGGTTAGAATGGGAGAGAGCCAAAGCATAAGAGACTTAAAAACTGAGAACAAACTGAGGGTTGATGGGGGGTGGGAGGGAGGAGAGGGTGGGTGATGGGTATTGAGGAGGGCACCTTTTGGGATGAGCACTGGGTGTTGTATGGAAACCAATTTGTCAATAAATTTAATAAAAAAAAAATAAATAAAAATAAAAAAAAATAAAAAAAATAATAAAATTAAAAAATAAATAAATAAATAAATAAATAAATAAAATAAAAAAAAATAAAAAAAAAATAAAAATAAAAAAACTATGAATGCTTCCTTTCCAAAATTCCTGTTAACACCTAGCAGCCATGGTGTATTCGAGCCAGCTTGTGCAGAGATCCAATTGGGCTCATCTCTTCCCAGCTCTGTGTCCAGTGAAATTGGGTTGGCAGCTTGAAATCAGCTATGGTGAGAGCATGTATGCCATAGAAATCAGCAAGCACTGCAAATCAAGACTCCACCTATCCCCCCCCCCGAGCCGGTTGTGAAGCAATTTTCAGCACACCACCCTAGCAGATTCAACATGTTAGGGGGCACAGGAAAACTCTTTACATTATTTTTTACATTATTTCAAAATTATTTACATTATTTCATTTTATTGGAATCTGGTTGTCCTCAATAATTTTAAATTTGTTATCTTCTTCATTTCTAATCCATAAAATCAAGTCAAAATTGTATTACTCCTAGCACACTGGAATTTATCCATTAAGAAAATTTTAAAACACTGAAAAGAATGTTGGGGAAGAGTAGAAGTTGAGAAAGCAAACGAAGTAGAAAGGCATCTCCTGCTGTGTTGCCATACAAGTGTAGAAATCTGAGGGTAGAAGGAAACATTCCTAGCATTTGCAAAGCAGCAGAAGGAGGCAATTTTAAAATTGTATGTTTCTGCCACACTGCTTTTCTTAGCTGGCATAAAGTTCTAATTACTTTTTTCTCCAATTGCAACAAGTGCTGGTCCCATCCGGGAGAAACATTTCCACTTCCCCACAGGACAGCATATCAAAGTAGTTCGAGATTGGTGTACTTTTGGCTAAGATGACCAGGGTCCTAAAGAATGTTGTCCCATCCATGTCGGAGCAGTGAGCAACTTCTTCTGTCAGACTGGGTTGAAATACAGTTCCCGTAAGCACCATCCTTGCTGGCACATACGTCATTCCTTTATCCGCTCTCAGCTACTTTTACACGGACTCTTCAGAAATTAAAACATAGTACACCAGCAGAAGAGTGGGACAGGGGCCAGTGGTTGGAGATTTCTGAACAGGTGGTGGCCTGCCAGAGTGTGACACTTAAAGCTCATCTGTATAATGGAAGATCCATATTATTCCTTAACCTTATAACAAAAGAGACAGATGTTATATAACCAACGTCCCCCCTTGCCAAGCCTGGATTGCTGGCAGCCACCCTCCTTAAACAGAATTAGAACACACCACACAGATAAACTATGTAGCATGCGTCTCTGAAAGCAGAAGTGGGAATCCCAGCAGCAGGAAAACAAACCCGTTGCCCAGCAACACCGTGGCCATGTGCTGTACAGTAACATCGAGCCCAACCCTTGAAGCAGGACTCCAATTCCTCATCCATGGAGTCATGCATACCAGAATTACAGGCTTGCATGCCATAGGCTTCTTAGTGAAATAGGAAACTCTGGTTGTGAATTGTACCCTGGGCTTTCCTCACACACAGTAGTAGAAACTGACCATGAGTTCAAACAGAATTCTCCTTCCTACATGACTGTACAGGGATGAGGCACCCGCCATTCACAGATACATGGTAAATCACAACACACACATAGATACAAAGTATATTACCATGTTGATGGTAGCATTTACATCCTTATTATATTTATATTATCTTATTTTCATAAATAAATTTCATAAATGTTATAGATACTACATCATATTTACATGTGATTCTGGAGAACATTAAATAAACAATTGGGTTTTTATAATTCAACCTCCTTATAACACATACACACTCACAGAGGCCCACAGAAACCATGAAGATGAGTGAGTGCTACCAAAAGTCAAACCCACTTCTAGTCATTTCCTCTACTGTCAAAACATCTTGGACATATAAAAGCTCCATTTGTTTTCAGTAATTATCCTGGATGTCTCCCTGCTGACAGGTGAACTTCAAACATCTTTTCAGGCTTATGTGAGAAGCATACATCGATCTTATTTCATAATGAGACCCACAGGAGTTGAAAATTCTCCAAGGAATTCTTAGGACTTTTTTAAGTCCCTGATGTCTACCATTTGCCTCCAAACTTTAACTCTTTATCTGACTCTTAAAAACAAAGCTATCTACATCCAAATTTCACAAGAGAGAATTTTCTAATCTTGGTGACATTTTGCCTTCATTATAATAGCTACCAGGTACTGTAGCACCTTTCCAGGTACTTTATTTACATTAGTTTATGTATTTATTACAACAACCCTATGGATCCGATAGCTTACAGATAAGAACACTGAAATTCAGAAAAATTACACAACTAGCCAAGGGATGCATGGTCAGCAAGAGGTAGAGCTAAGATTTTAACTGTCTTCCTAAAACTGGTCAGTGTCCCCACTTCAATATCCTCCCTCAACATGACACCAAATATCCACTGCTCCTCTTAACTCTTGCTTCTTTCATTTCCTGAGTCAGCAAGACATAGGCACTGTATTCAACCGTTCTTGTGAAAATCAAGAACATGAAAATAAGGATCCTAGTTTGTTTATAATCTTCTAGGGTATCCCTGCTGGGAAGGAGCCCAAGGAAAAAGGACTGAACTGCCTCCCGGATTCCCTTCCGAGAGTGTAGTTCAGAGGAAGGCAGCCATTGCTGTGTTGTAATTGAGACGGGCTGACTTTTGTGCTATCTCTGTGAGATCTGTCCTGGCACTCACATTTCCTGGCCCTTAACTTGATGAATGTTGGCACAGCACAGTGGCCGTTGCTTGCAGGAGCCTTAATGAATGATTGCATTCTGATTGACTTCTAGCCCAGATAAAATGCTGAATATACTCACTTTCAATACCCAGTGGCTCTTCCATTAATGCTTGGCTGAGTTTTATATGTAGACCAAACTCCCTAATAAATGTAGCATTAGATTCAGTCACAAAATTGCACACCATCGGATGTGACTAGGGGCATGTAGAGAGACATCAATAAAACAGGTGTAGTCCCTACCCTTCCATTTTGCTGTGAATCTAAATCTGCTGTTAAAAAAGAAAGTGTCTTTTAAAAAATAATAGGTGTAAGTTTACAACTGTAGGTCGATTGTATGTGCCTCGAAATTGGTACCCAAATGAAAATTAAAACAAAAGGAATATGAATTTTTCTTGGTAACCAAGAAAGTTTGTATCACTAATTTTTATGATATATCACGCCTAGGAATAAAATGTTTCTCCATATTTGTTAGGTATGTCTACACAATAGCAATACTTGTATATCCTAATAAACAAGAAAAACTGAATCTGAATAAAAACTTCAGAGAAGGAGGTACTAAGGAAAGTGCCGTGTGAGGAAGTGTCAGGGGCACTTTCAAATACCTGCATAAACAGTGCAGGTGGAATGCTGGAAAGAGTCCAGGACTTTATCTGTGTGTCCTTGGGCAAATAACTTATATCTTATGAGTCTCTTTTCTCACCTGTAGATTGGGGGATAACAGTATCACTTTGTTCAGGGATTGTTGTGAAAGTTAAATCAGGTGGTAATTGTGGAAATATTGTCCAATATCCAGAGTCCTATATAAATTCTAATATTTCTTAATATGATAGGGAAAACTTGTGGTTATTTGGCTGATGCTCCAAT
This sequence comes from Prionailurus viverrinus, assembly GCF_022837055.1. Classification (NCBI taxonomy): domain Eukaryota; kingdom Metazoa; phylum Chordata; class Mammalia; order Carnivora; family Felidae; genus Prionailurus; species Prionailurus viverrinus. The sequence goes on from NC_062564.1 coordinate 79,016,843, forward strand.
TTTTCAGTCATACTCAGTGTTTTTTACAAGTCTTAGGGAAGGAAGACAATAGAGTAGTCCATTTGTTTATAGGTATTATTTAATGACAAAAACCTAAAGAATACTTCAGAAAAGGTACTTTTCAAAGGATTCCATTCTGCACACCTGTTTGCCAATACTCTCCATGTTCTTTCTTTTCTAAATATTTTTTTTAATTTAAGTAATATATACTTAATGAAAAATTAGAAAACATACAAAAGAGAACATGAAAAATCACTCATGATACCACCTAGACATCAACAGTATTAATAATTACCATATTTAGTTTTAGACATTTTTCTATACACTTCTATTTTTTAAACCAAAAAAGAGAACCATACTACTTATTGAATCTTGTGTAATAATTTTCCTTTATAATAGTAATAAATATTATTTTTCTTTTTCCTGCGTCAAACAATATTCTTCAAAAATATTATTATACATAATCTCAAGTATAACATTTTAATATGTGGCAAAATCAATTTCCCTAACCATTTTTCTACTAACAGATATCTTATTTACAGTATTTTTCTGTCATAGAATTATGCAAAATTTATATATTTCTAACAGATATATTTTGGATATTATATTTATATATTTATATATATATTTATAACAGATATATTTTTGGATATTAACCTCTTATCAGATATATAATTTGCAAAAATTTTCTACCATTAGGTAGGTTGTCTTTTTATTTTATTGATAGTTTCCTTTGCTGTGCAGAATGCTTTTAGATTGATAGAGCCCCTTGTTTAGTTTTGCTTTTCTTGACATTCTTTTGGTGTCAAGCCCAAAAAAGCTTATGTCATGATTGATGTTAAAAGGCTTACAGTCTATATTTTCTTCTAGGAATTTTATTTTCCAGGTCCTATGTTCAAGTCTATAATCCATTTTGAGTTAATTTTTGTGTATGTTGTAAAATAGTGGTCTAGTTTCATTCTTTTGCATGTAGCTGTCCAGTTTTCCCAACATCATTTATCAAAGAGACTGTCCTTTCCCCATTGTACATTCTTGGTTCCTTTGTTGCACGTTCATTGACCATATATACAGGGGCTTATTTATGGGCCCTCTATTCTGTTCCACTGATATATGTGTCTGTTTTTATTCATATACCATACTTGTTTTATTATCATAGCCTTGTAATATATTAACTAATATACATTTATTGGTTTAATTAGTCCTTGGTCGTACCTCTACCAATATGTATTTTCTTTTTATTCTTCTAAAAATATTTTCCTGCTGATTTTCCTCTATTTATTTTCCCTACGTAGAAGTTTCGTTGGGGGGGATTGGGTGTTTGTTTTTGTTGCTGTTTACATATTTGACTTACAAAGAAAAATATCTATACTTATCCCTGAGGTAATTACCTTCAACTTTTCAAAGACAGTTATAAGATGATATTAAAGTAACCATAAGAGTTAGATCAAAATAATCATTTGTTAACTGCCACTGACAGAGAAAAAAATGTTTTGTGCCTTGCTTATGAATATTCTCCAATTTCTAGATTTTAATTTCATTTTTTCTGCATTTTTATCCCTTTAATACATTATGCAATGAAACCCAAATTTTGTAATCCATGTGGTACGTTAGACTAAATTATAAGTCTAATCATTTTTACCAATAATTTAGACTAGTTGCTTTTTGTAACCACTATTTCCTTTGTCAAGGAAACTTTGATACTATTTACATTGTTATAACTCAGATTTTCAAATTATGTATTTATGTTGTCAGGATAGCATATTTTTAATTCATACATACCAAAGAGTACCATTCTGTTGCTCTCATACATTGATAACTTCACTGGGATTTTTAAGGATTGCACCAGAATATGTGCAGTTTTTTGGTTCTGTTTTCATAAAGGTGACCTATAATTTACTTCAATAGATTCTATCTTTTGAGGATGAGGTCATCCTTTTTGCCATGATGGAGTTTTCATTTTTCCTTTGATCACTGCTCTTGATTCATTCTTGCTATTTTTCTATTTATAGAATTCTATTTTATATAGGTTAACCTTTTGATGGGTCATCTATGTCTCATTTTTCTCCTCCTTAATCTCTGAATTATGGGTGAATATATTTAATTCATTTTTTATTTCATCAATTCAACTTTCATCGTTTTGCTTCTACTGATTCTGTTTTATCTATTCATTAAACAATTAGGTTTCCCATATACATGCAATGTTTCCAGAACATAGATTGTTAGATTGTTTTCTCTTTCCATAATGCCCCAATATCCATATTTCATATTCTCTCTCTCTCTATAAGATTCAATGATTTTTCATAAGTCTTATGGTTTTTCTAATTATTCATCCTACAGAGAAGAATCCATTCTCACTTAGTAGCAGCTTATAATCAAATACAAGACTGATAGAATTTATATGGGTCCCTGCTTAAAGCTTTTACATTTTTAAAGACCATAGTTTAAGGCAGAATAAATTAAAAAATAAAGGGGAAATTACATTTAAAGTAAATTTGTGTAATATGTTCAGAGATTCGGAAGTCTAGAGGAATGGGGGGTGGGGAGGGGAACTAGAGCCATAGACAATTATGGCAAAGACCTTCATTTCAGCATTTGTATGGATGCCCTCCCAGAAAAGCAGGCTTTGGCATCACCAAATCTCTTAAAGGTAGCAGCTTCTGGTATCCGAAACATGTCCTATCTCAGTCACTTCCAACAATTCACTGTTTCTTCTACCTATCACCTTGCTCACCATTCACTCCTGCAGGATCTTCCTATAATTTGCTGAACACTGAACTAATCACTGGCAGCATGCTGGAGGGAAGCAGACTTTTCCTGCTCTTGAGGGACTGGTGGAGGATGCATGCTAAAAACAGTGTGTTTCAACATTATATGACAAGGTCTATGATATGTAAATATTGGTACTTTGATAGTTTAGTGAATGCACACGTATTATCAGGTTGTAATATACCACATGTAAGTAAAACTATTTATATAGAGTCACTAATTGAACTCACTTTGATTGAATTGATCTTTGAATATGTTGAGACCAATTTATTTGCTGGTTTGGCTTCACTTTTTTTTTTGAATGTCATTAACCATCAGGTTATTTTGTTCTTAATAAAATGTCACCTCTTTTCTACTCTTTCAGACATCCTATACCAAAATCGGGGTAAGAAACTGTTATTTTCTCCTTATATCTTCACCTATCTGCATACCTCAAAAACTTATTTAAACAGTTGCATCCTGCGAGGTTGGAAGGCCAAAGACAAAACAATCAACTTGTTCTCATACATTGATTGGTAAAGCAATTTGCACAATGAAACAGCCATTATCACCAAACTGTATCTAAGCCTAGACACCATCTTCTTATAGTTTGCATAAACTATTACATCACCTTAAGAAAATTATTTAGTAAGTTAAACATGAATTTATTTTTTTAAATACTTCCTGGTTTTATATATAATATCTTCAATATTTAATGCATTAAAATATATACATATTTTATATATAAACTATCTAAGTATATAGCTATAATAGCATCTACCAATATAGATACACACACACACACACACACACACACATATATATGTGCATATAGGTCAATGTCAGTTTGAAATTGACAATTCATTGGTGAGAACATGTGTATAAGCATTTGCAAGGGAAATCTATTCACTATGAAAACCATTACCCCTACATGACAATAAGGCAGATACCAGAAGATAAATCAGAAAGGAAGAACGAGGATGAAAACTCAAAGCCTTGACAAATCACTGTAATAAGAGATTCTTTTTTCAATTTGCTGATGGTCTGTTTCTCCAGATTAATAGTAATCCGATACCATATGTTTAGTTCAACCCCTTTAGCTTTTAGTGCAGGCCTCTTTCAGATTCAGGCTGCCAGGTCAGCGGCTTCAGCTGCTTTTGGCAGTGTTTTGATTTTTCACAAGAATTGTTACAGTAACTCTGAATCTAACAGAGTTTCTTAAACTTTGAAGCTAAGTGCTTTTATCTCTTCACTAAGGTATAAGACAGCCAGAGAAGCCAACAGTGTTCATGCGTATTTATATTTATTTACAGATACTTTGAGAGTTTATCAAGAAGTTTGAAAAACTGTCAATCTACTCTGACATTTGTATTTATGTGTCCAAGTAAATTTTTGCATTTTTTAACCAATGATTTTATTTGGATTTTTAGATAGTATCTAAATAAAGGTAGGCTCTCAAATGCATAGAAAAATACCATTCTCTGCACATTTCATCATAAAGTCAAGTCTTTTCATAGAAACAATATTGGTTGCTTTGGGAGAGAATAAGAGAATCACATGCGAGTAAGTGAAAGACAAAGTAAATGAAAAAAAACAGGCCCTAATTTATGAAAAATGTGCCCGATTAATTTTTAATAAGCAAAAGAGTCAATAAAATGGATAAGCAAGTGGACAGCTAGAGAAGATTGTTTTAGAGTTCTCTGGAAGACAATGGATAGTCTCAATTTATAAGGAAGTATGGCTTTCTAGTCTGTTTTGAGTTTTCTAATTATTTTTTTTCCAGGTGAGGAAATAACACTGTATAGCTTTCCCTGAAAATGGTATAGACCATGACTTCAATGTTCTCAGGGAGTATTCAACCTCGACTTTTTGAGAGTGAACTGACTCAGAAAGAGATTCTCTGGGACAGTTTTTGCCAACTCCTGGGGTTGAAAAATACTGCTCAGAGAAGTCTACTTCTTATATTATCTCTAATAATTCATTTAGGGAAAATGACCTTGTTGTGCAACTCTGGAACTGTTAATTAAGATTAATGAGGATCTTGCTGTTTGCACTGGCTTGTTTCTTCGATCAAGCTAGTTGAATCCGGACTGGTCTGACGTCCTGCCTGGACAGGGCTGACATCTTGCCAAGGAGCCAGCAATAGGCTGGGGAAAGGTTAAAACACAGAGCTGGCAAGTAGTAACATTTTGAAAGTTGAATTTGGGGCATGAACAACAGAAAGGAGGCCTGGCACCCAGAGGTAAAGGTGACAGAATCTAAGTTGAAGACACCTCTTCTTCTTTATCAGAAACATTTATGCTTTCTTCAGTTATCAACTAAAAACTACCCACAGACATTTAGAAAATCCCAACAATTAGAGTTACCACTGAAAAACATGCAGAGTCAAGAAATTCTGAAATATTCCATGCCAGAGACCTGCACTAAAGATCATCTATTTGCCTGTTCTACATTTTTTTACGTTTATTTATTTATTTGAGAGAAAGACAGGATGAGTTGGGGAGAGGGGAGAGAGAGAAGGAAAGAGAGAATCTCAAGCAGGCTCCACTCTGACAGCATAGAGCCCAGCACAGGGTTCGAACTCATGAACCATGAGATCATGACCTGAGCCAAAACTAAGAGTCCCACACTTAACCGACTGAGTCACCCAGGCACCTCTACCTGTCCTACATTTTAAAAAATAATAATAAACTACATTTTTTCCGTAAGTATCCCAATTTTTGATTTTAGCAGTAGGGAGTATTTCACTTTGGAAACATATTTTAAGAAGTAATGACTTTTTTAACAACTTACTGTATTCCATAAAGACTTACAAATGATATAGAATTTATATTTGGCAGGTACAGATATTTGATCACATAGGGGAAACTAGCAAAGTTTGAGGGAGCAACAGCAAAACTCAAATATCATTGTTTTCTCCACACCAACAGACACTATTTCCTCCTCCTAGGCAACAACACAAGGTTGTATTACTTTGGTTGATACTTATATGCAAACCTGGGAAACAAGTGTTTGCAATTTTCTAACTATGCTGGCACACTTTAAAAACATGTCTTCCTTTCATTACACTGCTCATATTCAGTCCCTCTGTGTGATGACTACAAGTGATAAAACAAGGGGAATGTTGTTACAATGTCAGTCTTCCCCCAAAATATGCTATAGAGTCAACAGAATTCTAGTTAAAGTCCAGCAAGATTGTTCTTTGGAAATCCTTAAGCTGATTCTAAAATGTATATGGAAACATAACAATAACAATTTTTTTTACAGAAGAACAGAGTTGAAAGGATAACAGTACATTATTTCCAGATTTTTTATAAAACTATAGTAATTAAGACAATGTACTGGAGAAACAATAAGCATGTAGATCAATGGAACACGGTAGAAAGTACAGAAACAGACCCACACGTATATGGTCAATTGATTTTTGAAAAAGGCGTAAAAGCCATCCAATGGTGAAAGGATATTTTCAACAAATGGGCTGGAACAATTAGCTATCCATTTTCTTTTTAGTTATCTTGATGTACACCTTGCACTTCATACAAAAATTAACTCAAAATGGATCATATATCTTCCAGTAAAACCTAAAATCATAAACGTTTTAGAAGAAAATCTTTGTGACCTGGGGTTAGTCAAAGATTTTTAGGCATGACACCAAAAGCACAAACCATAAAAGAAAAATGACAAATTGGACTCCATAAAATTAAGAACCACTTTAAGAGAATGAAAAGCTTGGCCATGTCCTGAAAGGATATGTTCATAATACACATATCTGATTTGAAAAAAAAAAAAAAAAACTGTGGCACCTGGGTGGCTCAGTTTGTTGAGCATCCAGCTTAGGTTCAGGTCATGATCTCATGGTTCGTGAGTTCGAGCCCCACTTCAGGCTCTGTGCTGACAGCTCAGAGCCCGGGGCCTGCTTCAGATTCCATGTCTCCCTCTCTCTCTCTGTCCCTCCCCTGTTCGTGCTCAGTCTCTCTCAAAAATAAATAAACATTAAAAAAATTATTACAAAACCAAAAATCTGTATATGCCTAATATAAAAAGACATCTCAAATTTCAATAATAAGAAAGCAAATAACCCAATAAAACAAATGGGCAAAAGATTTAAACAGATATCTCACCAAGGAAGATATACAGATTCAAGTAAATACATGAAAAGATGTTCAGCATCATTTATGACTAGGGAAATGCATTAAAGCTACAATGATAAACTAAATACCTATTAGGATGGCTAAAAAGTATTTTTTTAGTATCAAGTTCTGGTGAGAACATGGAGGAAATAACGGTGGGAACGCAACGTCGTAAAGTCAGTATCTAAAACAGCTTGGCAATTTCTTAAAAAGTTAAACATACACTTATAATAAGAGTCAGTAATCTGACTCCTAGGTATTTACCCAAGTGAAATGAAAACCTTTGTTCATACAAATAGCTCTATGCAAATGCTTATAGCAGCTTCCCTGTAATCACCACAAACACTGGAAACAACCCAAATGTCCCTTAGCTAGAGAATGGATAAACAATGGTGCAGCCATACAATGGAATCCTACTCAGTTATAGACAGGAATGAACTACTGATACCACAATTTGATTCTCAAATGCATTATGTTAAGCAAAAGAAGCCAGACTTAAAAGGCTATAAATGGTATGATTCCATTTATATGGCATTCTTGCAAAGTCAGAATGATAGGGAAACAAAAGAATTCAGTGGTTGCCAGAAGCTGGAAAGAGGGAAGAGAGGCTTACTGCAAAGGGCCATGGGGGAATTTTGAGGGTGATAGATTTTATATAGCGACTATGGTGGTGATCATTGTCCACAGGGATGTATGTATTTGCCAAAACTTGCAGAAACACTACACTATAAAGAGCAATTGGGGAGTGGGGGGATGTGAGGAGAGATATTCCAAAAAATAGCAAGATGGAAGGCCAAATTTAGAGCCATTAAGGAAGCATGAAGAATAGTAGAACTAGGTGCATGGGCCACAAAGGCCAGGGTAAGAATCCTGTGTCAGCCATTTGTGACCTTAGTCTTTTGATATATTGTTTCTTGAGCAAGTTACTTAACCTCTCTAACCTCCATATCTTCTTCTATGAGATGCAGGCGCATAAGATCCACTTCATGGGGAACTGTATGGCTAGATAAGAAAAAGCATATGCTTTGTCATAGCACAGTGGTACATAATGATTATTCTAAGTAAACTAGAAGATACCTCTGGTGCTTGGCATCTCATCTCCTAGGCCCCTCTGATTTCAACCACAGATGGGATGGACAGATTTATGTGTCTCAGACTCAAGATGCACTGACAGCATCCCATCTCAGGAAAGTGCCTCGGATCTTTCTGCATTCTGCCCCAGATCCTGGGAATACTGCTGGGCCAGCCTGAAGTACAGCCTGGAATGTAAGGAGTTCAGACCCCTGAAATAACCCTTGGCAAACAGCTGATAGCAATTTCTTGTCCTTCAGAAGAACTGTGGAGCTTCCAGCAGAATAGAGACCCCTTGCCCGCAGCAGCTGTCCATAATAATGTACCCTCATATTGTCTTCCTCCTCCCCATCTCATACTTCTTACTCCCTCTCTCCAGATTTCTGAGATCACCTATCAAATCAACTGTCTCTCCCACTGCCCCACTTCTACTTCTGCTTTCCAGAGAACCCAGACTGACACACAAGCTTATCACCAGAAAGCTGCATTTTTAAATTGATGCAATGACTTAACAAAATGTCCATTCCTTTCCTTATCATGTCCTCTTCCACAAGTGATATTTAAGCTATGATGTGCAACTTGCTAAATACCTGTATCCATGTTATCTCACTCTGCAATCTCACCCAGCTGTGGAGTACAGAATTTACAGATGCTGCCTGTGGCTTCCAGTCACAGTTCTGTTCCCCTCTGGGCCCCTACAGCCTCTGCTACCCAACAGAAAAATCTCTGTTCAACAGTGAAGGGGGGGGCCCTGTTCTCCCATCTCCAGTCCCGCCTTCTTCCCCTCCCATGTCTTGCTTCTCCATATTCATGACACCATCACATCATTGAGCTACTCTGTAAATGGGCTCCTATGGATACTAACTTAGCATCAGCGCTCACAGGAAGCTTTCACTATCCATGCAGAGCAGAACAGTGGAAAGAACTCAGGTAGAAACGGCTGCCCCATCCCAAGAAATTAATGCTTTGAGGTTCTCCACACATCTTCTGCTGCTGTTTCCTTTACCTCTCACCCCCATTCGTAGTTATTTGGAAAACAGCTCATAGCTATGGGCAACACTATTACAAAAGAAAATTTATCCCAAGGCTATGTAGCAAATAAGTCCCATTGTAACAAGATTTAACAAACACAAATGCCGTCTTGAAATATTGTTGTATTCTTTAAAATGAAATTATTATCTATATATGGCACTCCACATCTGGTTATGACACCAGGCTGTGCTTTAGATGGTTTTATAGCCTATACCAGTGCTGTCTAACAGAACTTGCTGAGATGATGGAGAGGTTTTCATCTGCATTGGCTATTGAGCATTTAAAATGTGGCTGTGGCTGGTAAGACTGAGGCATGGAACTTGCAACTTTATTTAATTTTAATTAATTTTAATTTAATAGTCTCACTTGGCCACTTGGGAATACTGTATTGAACAGGCCTATAGTTTCCTCACCAGTTATCACAAAAATTAACTTCTGTCTCCTAGGAGAATTATTTTTTGTTGGTTTTTTTCTTTTGTTTTCTTGTTTTTGTGTGTGTTTTTTGGCTGGGGTTGACAGAATATGATTTTTTTGGGTAATGCTGGCACTTGAATTTCAAGTGTAATTTTCAATTACCATTGAGTGTAATTATAAGTATATAGAAAAACTTTCATGTTTTTAGATCTATCTACATCCCAAGAGTCATAAACAAGCCATATTTCCTTTTAAAGCATTTCAAGAACACAAACAAAAGCTAAAGGCCTCTTGGACAGGAAGACTTTCCTCAAAAACTGAATATATGGTTTGAGAGCAGACTTCACTTACTCTCTGTCTCCCTTAGGAAGAATAGTTTTAAGCAGATGATTAAATAACTCTAAGCCTCTCACATTATTGTTTCTCTAATCTGGGAATACAATGAATCCCCAACAGTGCCCTGCCCTGCTTCTTTATCTATGGTGCCTATCATTGTTGAAAGCCTGAAGACGTACGTGATATTTTTTCTAGACAACCTAGCCTACCTAGAAACGAGCAGAATGTAGGCAACTGATGGCATCAAGTAACTTATTGTGATCAGTAAAAATGTAGTCTAAATTAAGGTCTTAATCTACCTGTTTCCTAAAGCTGTACTCTCAGGTGTCGAGTGACTTTGTAAGGACAATACACTGATCTGCATGCAGCCCCTTTTCTCTATGTGCTCTTGCAACATCACATAGTATCAAAGACATCTTCCTTCCTGGTCTTCTCTTCTGCCCCTCCTTCCCATAGCGCGTGCTCTTTGTTTTGGTCCTCCCTTCCAGACCATTCTTTCTCTTGTTCTGTCTGGGTTTTAGTCCGCCTCCACTGTTCGGTTTTCTCCTTATTCTCCCGCCCTTCTTACTCTCTGTCTCTGCAGAACTTAAGTTGCCCTTATCTCTAGCCTAGCTCTCAGCTCCAAGCTGATGACTCCCAAAACTGAGCCCTTCTCATAAATTTCAGACCATGTTCTGCAGTCCTGTGCCCAGACATCTCAGTGCTATGCCAGCTCTAGAATTTGACTCATCACCTGCCTCCCATAAATAGGTCCTCATCCTGACAGTCATCTAGACCAAGAAAATGGCTCCTCTTCGATTCCTCTTTCTTCACCTCTGATAGCTGACAAGTACAGCTTCCTATCATCCTCACTTTGCATCAGTTTCTAACAAACCACAGCCTCCTCATTTAGCTCCAACTCCACCTTTCCTCACTTCGACACAACTTGTCCTGTTACCATATACATCTTCCCAGTTTATTGCTTTTAAATCACTCCCCTTATCCAAAAACTTCAGTGGGTCCCCATGACCTACACAGTATTGAATCTAAACCCCTCAGCTTTGCACTCAAGAACCTTATTCTTGACATTAGTCCTCCCCCTTTAGCCACCATAACTTCCTTCCTAATATAAATTCTGTTCCTGCAGACTGCAGTTTCCCACCGCTAAGTTTTTTCCCACAGAGCTTCTCCCCATCTCTTTGCCCCCAAATGCCTTATCTCCTCATGCTGTCTACCCAATTCTGGCTCATTTCTGCTCCTAGCTCATCCACCTTCTCCATGTGACTCTTCAGGTGTTAGGCCTCTTCTGATCTTGAAAAACAAATATCACTCACATCACTCACATGTCGTTTATTGTTAGGTGACTGTCTGGTGTACATATCTGTGTACAAAAGTCAGAATACATGTAAAGAACTTAGCATGGTTCCTGACACACACAATAAATGTTCAATCACTGTTAGCAGTTATCAGTATGAATATTCTTATTATTACTATTACTAATATTATTTTCATGGCAATGACCTACCAATGCACTCTACAGAGTCTAGCATTGTGTGTTGGAATTAGTATGTGCTCAATAAACATAAATCCTATGAAGTAATTTTTATGCATGGATGCTTTGCAAGGCAATTCATAGAAGCATAGAAAGAAGTGAGTGATGGAGGGGGCTTAACTAACTATTATGAGTGTGGAAAATAGATTTTTGCATTGAAAATTCTTTTATGAAAAACTTTATCCAGTCTGTGTATACATCCAAATTATAATATATTTAGTCTCTTCTCAGAGATAACAGCGCTCCTCCTACCCATCTGTCATGTCAGGTTGCACTGAGAAAATGCTAATTTACCTTTTTGATATACCATTTGACAATTTCTGGTTTCGGATATCACACGCAAGGTTGCACATCAGTGAATCAAATTTGAATCCATATTGTCAAGTTCATATTTAGAATAAAATTATGTTGCATCTTTCATATAAACTTAAAAGTGAAGTTGTATATCAAACGAGTGTGTGCATGTAACTTGAATGCAGAAGATAAAAGTAAGGCAAAGAAAGACATTATTATCTTATTGGCTATGAAATTACTGAACCAACTCAGTTGATTTATGGAAGAAGGTTTAACCAGCTTCAGCTGAACTTTTGCAGTGCAACTTCTGGATGCCCTTCCATTAATTCATTAAATAAAAAGAGCATTCTTTTCATTCTAATTATCTTAGCTACACATATTAAATATGCTAAAAGCTAAACACAAGCAATAATATTCCTGTCATTTTTTTCATCTGCCAACTCCTCAGAAATAATTAAACTATATTGAGAGAAGTAATTCTTCACTCAAAATGATTTTTTTACCAATGCAAAAGAAGCAGCATGCAATAAAAATTCATATAACCTAGTCATTCGGTATAAAAATAGAACTGGAAAAGCATTAACAGCAATTTAGTTCAATAGAAAAGAGAAAATGCTGTGTTTACTTTAATTTCATAAGATAAATATGTATTTCAGATTTTCCATATTCTTAGGGAACTTTGAGGGTTTTTGTGACTAATTCTATTGTAATCAGAGGTATTAGAGATTTAAAAATTTTTGAATCAAGAATATCAATTTTGAACTTATTTGAATCAAAAAATACCAACATGGTTTCTGAGCTCCAAAGTAAATAATAGAGGCAAAGAGTCACAGGTATGAGAAACAGCTTCAAGCAATAAAAGATCCAAATGGGAGTTCTAAGGTGCTACAGTGACAGGAGGGATCACAGTTTTCTGGGCACTGAGAGGGAAAGACTCATGTTAAGAACATCATCAGTCTCTCATGCTGTGTAGATATGTAGATAGGTAAGTGGGTAACTAGGTAGGTTGACAGACCGACAGACAGATGATAGACTTATGAATGGATGGATGATAGATGGATGGGTGGATGGAAGGAAAGAAAGTTACAATTCATAGATTCTCTATAATGTCACAGCTTGTACACAAAAGTCATCTTGTTTCATACATGAACTTTCTCAGCCCCTCAACATTTTGTGTCACTGAGTAACAGCAGTTGAACACAATACAATAACACAGCTAACTGCAGCAGGCTGCAAACAGAATCAGTACTATGCCCAGTGAAACAAGCACTGTCTTGGAAGCACTTGGTGGGAGGTCTTTATCGTCCTTTTTGCAAAGCCTGAAATTGTTCTTCAACCTGCAGCTTAACTCTCTTTCCTTATTTCCATAATTCAGATGCTTTGGCCCTCCCTTACATTCACCTCCACCCAGATTCATTCACCTTTTATGCCCCAAGGGTGAAATCTAAAATGTACTATAGTGCTCTTTTTAAAAGAGTATTGCATATCTTTTTAACTGAAATAGAGTTTGTAATTAGTATTGTTATTTTTTGTTATGCACAGGTTGTAAGTTGTACAGGTTTGGAATGACCTGCCCCAATTCTATTTTTCCATTAAGACTTTGTTATTTTTCAGAGATGATTTTGCCAAACATGAGGTTTCTCAGAAAAATGTGTATCGTTCAGTAGCAGAAGAAATATCTATATTCTCTTATAGAAGTTCTCAGTAGTATATTTTATCCTTACCCTAAATCAAAATCCTTACTCATCAAAAGGGTGGTTATCAAAAATTATTTTTCTTAAAAATATTATTTGATATTAATTGGTTAAGTCATTAAAATTTTCTACTCTACCAATAATCTGTGATTTACAATGTTCTACCTATCTAATTACAGCACTGTGACTCATCTCTTCTGTTTCATTGCACAAGACTTCTTTTAAAAGATAAAAGGTTTTTGTTCACCTGTCATCTCTCTTTTCACTGCCTTCTCTTCGTTCCCCATGTTGGCCCCAGTCATGTGGACTTTGGGGTGCTAGTCACCTGCCTGCTATCTTTCTGACATATTTTTGCAAGTATTTTTGGAATATCACGGCGCGCCACGCTTGCCCTTTCTCTCACACAGGCTACATACTTTAGCGCTTTCCCCCTCCACTGAACCCTTCCATCTGTCTAATAAGCAATTAATTCCCTTGGCAAAAAAAAAAAAAAAAAAATAGGCACGGTGATAGCTTCTAATATATTAGTTTTGAATACATCGAGAGAATGTTTAGGTCCAATTCAAGTGGTACTTCTTGAGCTGTTTTATTCTTTTATTTTGGTTTTTTGTTGTTGCTTTTTTTTTTCAGATCACTAGAGGTTTTTTGTTTTGTTTTTGTTTTTGTTTTTTGTGGGTTTTTATTTTTTTTTTTTTCCAAACAGTAGGAGTACAATGTAGAAGAACATGAACTTTAGAGCTAAGCTTTGGAGTTCACATTCCTTTCCACTATTTACACACTCTGTCATCAAATTATTTAACCCTCCCCCCCACCCAGCCTCCATTTCCTCAGAGAGTTGTGGGTATATTTAAATGAGTACGTATGGATAAAGTGCTTATAACATCGCCTGGCACGCAGTAAGACTAAAAAAGTGTATGTTGCTATCCCTACAACTGTTATCTTGCCATATCACTGCTTTTGTGTGGTGTCATTCCTTGGCGCTCTTATACTGCGTATTTGCAGGGGCTGAGATATGAAGTATACTTTGAGATTCACATACCAAGATGTGGCAAATCAAAGTTAACCTCTTCAAACACACACACATATACACACACTCCCTACATCCCAGACAAGAACATCTTAAAATCTTATCAGCCACTGTACAACATTGACACATTGACCAGAAACTCAATGCATTAGACAGTTGGTAAGCTGGGATCTCACATCCTTGGCAGGTTCTTCCTAAATAACTATCAACTAATCTGTAACAAGAAGAAATATGGATTTGAATTATACTTTGTAAGTGACTGATGTGTGAGAAGACATTTCATTAGATCATTTATTCACTGAGTCAACAGTAGTTCCCATCCCATGCCAAACACAGTGCAGGTTGCTGAAAGTATAAATAGGACCAAAGAGTTCATGGGTCTTATTGTCTCAGTGTTTATAATCTACTAGAGAAAAACTACAAGGAAAGCAATAACATAGGAGTGAAAATGCAAAGTTTCATGAGAGTGGATGAGAAGGGCAGATACGTCGAATTTGTGGGTCAGAGGAAGAGTCATCTAAATGGAGACATAAAGGGTAAATAGAAATTAGTGAACGTCGGGGTGAGAAGTTTTTGAAGCAGAATGAATAGCGAGTGTGAAAATTACTGTATCTGTTCATGACCTTAAGCACATAATTGTTCTCACTGTATGCATCCCTTCCTCCACTAGATTCAGGGCAGATTTGTCTGATTAGTGCACTGCTGTATATCTACCTCCCAGCAAAGTGTATAGACAGTGATATATAGTGGGAGCTCTATAAATATTTGTGGAATGAATTAATAAATTCAACACAGCCCTGTTATTTCTGCTTACGGCTTCCAACCAGGAACTCTGGTGAGTTCAGCCTGATGGTTAAACTTGAGGGTTTGCAGTGGTTTCATGTATGCATGTCAAGCACCTACTGCACAAGTAAGAGTACATGACATCCTTGGGTTCATATCAAATCTCTGGCTTATTTTTCAGTGTTATTAAAGGACAAAGAGACAATATTATACTTGTTAAGAAAAAATGATACTAAAATCTCTTATCCTTCCATGAGTGTTATAAACTGCCTTTAAGATTCGCATACAGAGGCACCTGGGTGGCTCAGCCAGTTAAGCATCTGACTTCTTCTCCGGTTATGATCTCGCAGTTTGTGGTTCCAGGTCCACATCGGGCTCTGTGCTGACAGCTCAGAGCCTGGAGCCTGCTTTGGATTCTGTGTCTGCCTCTCTTTCTGCCCTCCCTTGCTTGCACTCTGCCTCCCTCTCTCCCTCTCTCTCTCTCTCTCTCTCTCTCTCTTTCTTTCTCTCTCTCTCTCAAAAATAAATAAACACTAAATTTTTTTAAAAAGATTTGCATACAGATACAAGTGTGGGTATGTTCAAACATCTGTACACTAATATTTAAGGCAGTTTCTCATCTGCCTTCCCATCACAGTCATAGAAAAAAATGGAGGAAAGGAACATCCAATGTCTTAAATACTGGTCAGAAAATTTGCATTGAATATGAGTTAAAAATGCAACAATAGAGTCAAGATAAAAATTTTACCAGAGTTTCTGAGTGAGTCCTAGTCTTCCTGAGGAACTGCAGTAAAATGTTGAATTGAAGTAAACCTAGCAAATGTGAAAGATAGATGAGCTCCATTCTAAGAATCAGTAATTCTGATGCATGCACGGGGGGAACTGGGAAGCAACCAGTCCACTTCTAGAACCTTTCCGTTTTCCCCTTCAGAAACCTTTGCCTTCTCACTGCCCAAGCCAACCCCCTGTTCAGTCCCCACTTAGGGGTGATCCTTTCAGGCAACACCTCCAGTTCTCCACTTCTGTCTTTATGCTCTTATCTTTCAAAAGGTCAGCCAGATTGGAGATTTCCCTTCTGTGTATTTGAGGTGTACATGAAAGACAGTCTGACCCAGTAAACAGCACAGTTGAAAGTCCAGTTAAATCACCTACATGCTGTGCAGTCCTGGACAAGTTACATGAGGTCTCTGATTCCTCATCAGTTATGATAGTGTGCTGTAAAAAGAAAAAAAAAAAAAGGAAAGGAAAGCCCTAGTTGCTATCTCATTGGGAAAATGTAACCAATGATTCCACACCGGGCAGTTAATAATTAAAATACTCAATATATCCTTCCAGAAATATCCACATGTTCAAAGGACATAAGACCAAAGGAAGAAAATGCTTACAGGAAATTTTCTGGCATCAGAAAAAAGTAGTAGGGATAAAGACCTTCCCAGAGAACTTTAACCCACATTTCATGGACAGCTACCTACTCCACCCATTCCAACTGGTATAATGTGGTACACATAGAAGATTACAAACAAATAGAAATTTCTAGATAATTAAATGGTTCTAGCCCAGTTATGGACCAGGATTTAGCCCAGAACTAAGCATATTTAAAGTGCTTAGTTAATTTATAACTGAATGAAATTGACCAATGCTTTATATACTTTAGTGTGCAGTATGCCTTTTGAGTATATTTGTATACTTTCAATAGTGCTAGTACTTTTCATTAATTCTACAATGTATATTTTTCCTCACTTTTACATCTCTGAAGTTGGGATATTGCTTCCAATTCATTGAAATTCATTAGTATCTTTCTTCTTTCTTGATGGAAAATTGATGGAATCTTAGATTCCGGATCACATATAAAATTCCAGACAATGAACACTCATTAAGTCCTGAATGAAAGTCAAATAGCAAATATGCAGTTTAGTGGACCAGAGTGATCTATTTTATTTCTTGGATTTTAGTCTCTGAGTATCAACTTTAGGAATATTTAAAAAGACAGCTTTGAATATGTACATGTGTAAAAAGGAGTGTGCTTCAGACTGCTTAATGCACAATCTCCAATAGATTAAGACACCATTCAAGCTTTATAAAGAGTTGACATCTTAGCAGTTTTTGTTTCACATCTTATTTTTAAACAACAATTAAGATAGGTACTTGTAAAAACTAAAGTTAATTTGTATTCATCTTATTCTGAAATTTGTTCACACCCCTTGAAATAATTCTATATTACCTAGGTCATCACAAAACCTGAGTTTGAAAATCAGTACCTCGGATTCATCAATATTTATTTTTTTTTTAATGTTTATTCATTTTTGAAAGACAGAGAGAGACAAAGCACAAGCAGGGGTGGAGCGGAGAGAGAAGGGGACACAGAATCCAAAGCAGGCTTCAGGCTCCTCCGAGCTGTCAGCACAGAGCCCAACCCAGGCTCAAACTCAAGAACCGCAAGATCATGACCTGAGTCAAAGTCGTTCGTTCAACCGACTGAGCCACCCAGGTGCCCAAACCATCAATATTTATTTTTAAATGCCCAAAGTATTGTGGTTCTTTTAAGCAATTTCCAACTGTTTATTCTACTCAGGTGACTTAAGGGAAATCATAGAAGGAAGGAAGGAAGGAAGGAAGGAAGGAAGGAAGGAAGGAAAGGGAAGGGAAGGAAGGGAGGAGAGGGGAAGGAAGGGAGGACAGAAGGAAGAAAGGAAGGAAGGCGGGAAGAGGGGAAGGAAGGAAGAAAGGAAGTCATGCATTGACAACATAAGCACAGCAGGTTGATATTTAATTTTACAAATCTTCCATTATTTGGGGTTAATGTAAACATAGCCTTGTGACACCCCCCCCATGGCATAATTAATATTCTTGTATAGTAGAAAGGTCAGTGTTGACTCTCATGTATTCACATTCTCTAAGAAATTACTTGTTTTTAAAATGACATTTCTGTGTCTGTTAAGACTCAAACATCCTTATTACCTTGATATGTTTTGGTTTTATATTTTGATTTTCCATCTTGGGTGTAGTCATCCACAGATCAGATGAGAATATATTATGTAAAAACATATAACATAAAAATTCCAGCCTCACACCACAATTTCACACATCTGTGCCAAAGACTATAATCAAGTCCAGATGCTCTGGTCTAAGATATTATCTGTAGTCACAGAAAATACCACACTGGACAGACCTGTTGTACCACAGATTTTGTGCCACCTGACAAAATCTAAATTGCTTATCACAACATCCAACATACCTTTATATTAAACAATTCCCATGTGAAAGAAACGATTT